>NC_073303.1:331377178-331707178 GCF_027595985.1 Sorex araneus
CCTATCTGTCAATATGAGAGTGTGATAGACTGGCTGAAAGGATAGTGTAAGACTGTAAGTGAATGAATGGCTTGGGTGGATGTTTAGGTCATATTCTCCTATCAAAAACAAACAACAACAAAACCCCTGATTTAATAAGTACTGTCTATGTTTACCTTTTCATAACAATTGAAAATAGCATTTGACAATAAATATTATTTCACCTCTAAACAATGTTCATGAAGGTCTGTGAGAAAACAAAAAGCTTTCTTTGAAAATTATCTTGGAGGCCCATTGACAGTACAAAGGGCATTTGCTTTGCATGCAACAAACCCAATTTTGACCCCAGTACTGCCTATGGCCCCGAAGCAATACCATGAGTGATATGAAGTGCCTGTCAGCCCCAAACCAAAAAAATAGTAGATCTGTGGAAGTTGAAAGTAGAAACAAGAAGGCAGGTGGAATAGAAAAAAGATCACTAAGAAAATGATGGCTGGAGGAACCAGTTGGGATGGGAGATGCATGCCGAAAGTAGATAATAGACCAAACATGATGACTTCTCAGTGTCTGTGTTGCAAGCTATAATGCTCAAAAGTAGAGAGAGAGTATGGGGAATATTGTCTGCCATAGAGGCAGGGGGAGGGTGGGAAAGGGAGGGTATATTTGGGTGATTGGTGGTGGGGAATGTGCACTGGTGGAGGGATGGGTGTTTGATCACTGTATGATTGTAATCCAAACATGAAAGCTTGTAACTATCCCATGGTGATTCAATAAAATTTTAAAAAAAAATTTTAAAAGAAAGTAGAAACAGAAGTAGTAGTAGAAGCATTTTTTTCCTTTTTACTTTATATCAGGTGGTGTTTATAGTATAGTTAAAGTGTCACAGTGAAGGCAAGTAAAAGAGAGAAATACAGGAAGTAGGTATTTTTGGAGGTGATATAATATGCTTAATTGTTGGTAAGGGAAAATAAGTCAATAAAAATGGTGGCTTTCTGGATGCATGACTAAACAATCAGCCACACTAGCTATTAAGACAGTATCAGATATGTACATTTGAATGGTGTGACTAAATTTCATTTTAGGCTTGCTATTCTGAATTTCATAATCATAAATTACATACATATAAATGAAATGTAGCTTATTCATTATCTACCTATTTATAATTTATTTATCTATTTATCATCTTCTACCCACTTGATTATTTGTATGAATATGTGGCTCAAATAAGTCTAGATTATAGATGCAAGCCTTGATGCATCTATATCAGAAGACAGATGTTACTTGAAGCAGTCCATATCAGGGGGCATAAAAAGAGAAAAGTGGGATCCTAGAAATGAGTGCTGAGCACCCTATCTGTAGAATTTCTGTAAAGTTTTAAAAAAGAAACAGCCAGACTCAGAGGTAACAGAGGTAGGTATACTGCCATGATACTGACACTGGAACCTAGAGCAAAGGGTGTTCAGATGAGGAACACATGACTATCCTTGCCAAGTTTTGTTCAAGTCAAATAGTATGGGGACAAATGAGTTCTCCAATCTATCACCTGGGGTTATTAACAACATTTGTAAGAAACACTCCAGTGGAGTTGGGGTGGGGGAATATAACTAAGAATGTATGCCCTAAAAAAAGCAAATATTTTTAGGGAGAGGGGACAGAAAAATGAACAATTCTTGGAATTTTTTTTAAATTTCTGATAAGTTGAATAGAAAAATGATAAGTGAACTCATGGCATTTAAGGGTTAACCTAAGTTTGTGATTAGAAAAAATATTATTCTGGTATATTTGTGAGGAAATTGACAAATTGTGTGATATTTCATTCATAGGAAAGAAGTAAACAGATAAACAGCTGTAATTTAGCCATTAGTTGAATGGTCAAGTGCTGATATAGATTATCACATACCTATATCGCTTCCATACCTAACTATAGAAGTATGCTACTGAAAGTAATATAGTGGATCATTTGAGATAGCTTTCTTATTTTAAATTGGAACAACCACAAAATGATGTATTACATTCTTTGTCTGAAGATCACCTTAGTGAACAAGTAAATGTTTAGAAAAGTATAAAATGTCAGTTCAATGACTAGCTGCAAAGGAAACTGAGTTGTTTTTTTATTTCCACATTTACTCCAATTTGCCTTTCTCATTTGCTGGTAATTATAGCAGTGATTCTGAAATCCTAATATTGTTGTCTCTACCTTCTTAGGTCATTTTGGGATCACCTTATTAAAGCAAGAGGAAACCTTGAAGATAAAATCAGTTCCTATTTTGGCAACAAAATAGGACTCTGCAGTTCTCAAGCATTCAGCATTAGAACACAAGTGGCAAGATGGGAGATCTATGTCCCAAGAATCTCCTTTTTTAGTGGTCTTCATCACTATATGTGTGCCTCCTAAGGCAGTCTCAGAGCAGGAAGCCATTTGTATAGTAAAGGTCTTCAGAAGATGTCATCACTATCTGGGACATCTACTGCTTTGATATTCTAGATGTTACACTGCCCTTGTATTGTATGTGGAAACACAGAATCTGGGAGTGAAACTTTTAAAAACATTTACTTGCCTTTAAAAATTCTTAAATCGGGGGGCTGGAGCAATAGCACAGCGGGTAGGGCATTTGCCTTGCACATGGCCGACCGGGGTTCGATTCCCATGCATCCCGTATGGTCCCCTGAGCACCGCCAGGGGTAATTCCTGAGCGCAGCGTCAGGAATAACCCCTGTGCATCGCCGGGTGTGACCCAAAAAGAAAAAAAATTCTTAAATCGAAACTTTTAGGATTAACTGGTCTTTTTTTTTTTCTTTAATCATTTGTACTTATAAAAGTTATACTTGAGCCAGAAATGTTGAAAGAAAACTTGCATAGTAAAGTACAAAATTCAAAGGATTGTCAAGAGATCTCTTATGGACCAAATATTATCTAGCACTCAGGATGCTCAGAATGTTTGAAGTTATTTTAGATGCTACATTCTGTGACATATTTAGATAAAGGATGCTGTTCCTGATATCCTGGCAAGGATATCTGATTTAGAAAAACTAACTCAACCACAAAACTTTAGGAAGAGTTTACTCTGTGACCCTCTGAAAGAATGTTTTTCCACCTTTATTCCAACCATAGGCCTCTCTGATCCTGCTTTATTTCTGTGCCCCCCCCCCAACCCTCTAGTTGTCTTGCATTGTGCCCCTCCCCTCAATGTGCCTTTCACCTCTGCTCTCTGGAGATATCCTGAGGACTCAAATGGCTGTCAATTAGGAAATGCTGCTTTGAAATCCTATCCTCTTTGAGACAGTTTTGGATAGCACCAATGTAAGGATAACTATCTGATTCTAGGTGGGAAGTGCATTTACATTTTTATTTGCCATCTTCCAAATGTTTACCAGTTTTTGATCACAGGTAAGCCCAGAATAAGAAGTAAACTGTGCCACACGTTGAATTGCTTCCATTAAGGAACTGGCTAAAATCACTAAAGTAAAATCATGGCATATGCTTATTTGTCTCTCAAGCCAGGAAACTGTCAAATGGAACGTTTGGGAATGACTGACATCTAATCAACATGTTTGTTGCTGCTTTAAGATTTCCTGATCATTAATACAATGGTGCCTTTTGTATTTTGCAAAGGTCATGCTGTCATATAAATCTTGTACACAGAGGCTCACTCACCAAAAGGTGAGGGTAATATGACCGTTCCAGGCAGATGTATTTATATGCATGTGTTTTGTTTCATACAGAACTAAGTGTGAAACATGAAAAAAAATCAATTTATTCCTCTTACTTTCTTTTTTATTATCCTCTCTCATAAACTGAAAGAAATAAATATAATTACATGATCTAATTTAGAAATAATGAGATTTTAAGGCCGATTATTAAATTTATCTTGATGCTAAAATTCCAAGCTCTTAAAATACTAGTCATGTTTTATTATGTGTTTGGGTACACATGCATGTGTACCTAAATAGATTAAAATTAACAGACAAAACTATTTGGGAGGGGGGGTTGTGAAACAGAAGTATTGTGCTCAGGAATCACTACTGGCGGTGCTCAGTTGACGATGCAATGCCAAAGATAAAACCCAGGTCAGCCACATGCAAGAAAATCATCTCCACCCTGTACTATCTCTCTGGCTCACAATTATTTTTATACATAAATATAAAATATATATACTTTAAATCCTGATATGTTACTTCTTTGAACGTTTCTTACTGATCTCCATTACACCTACAAAGTAAATCTAACTCAGCAATACACCACAGAGATGCCTCCAGACCCCACATCACTCTGTCTCTTCTGGGATAACTTGAGGGAGCAGGTGAGTACCTCCCTTCTACCCCAATAGAGCCCCGGCAGATAAAAACCTTCAGAACTCAATCGTTGCCCTGCTCATGACCGACTTCCACAGGCTCAGATGAGCCTCATCCATAAGTGAATCTGCTAAAAACCCAGGTGTATAGGACTCGTGACCAAAATCTCCAGGCTCACATAGAGTGGAGCCTGTGGTTCCAGGAACCTGTCAATCAGGCCCTTGAACTGCCTCTGGGAGGCATATAAGCTCATTATTGGCCATGATCTAGAGACTCAGAAATTAACATCTCAGTAGGGAGGAATACGAGCAACATGCCTCAGAGATACCTTCAGATCCTAAAGTCACCATCTAGTTAAAAAAAATTAAATTAACCTCAGCTGTATCACCGTATTTAAATTCCTGGAACAACATCTCATACTTTACACCACTGATGTACCAAGATAAGAGTTTAATGACTCCAAGGTGAAATATAACAATATTCACTCACTTACCTCTAAGGAAACTTTTTTGAATTATTTTTAGCAGATTATTCTTAACAAATAATACAAAAAAATTATTTAGGTCCTGCTTTGGCATCAGGGTTTTGGGGTCACTTGGAAACATTTGAAATATGGTGGAGGGAAGGTGTAATGGTGGTGGGATTGGTGTTGGAATATTAAATGTAATAAACTATTGTGAAAAATTTTATAAAAATAAAATTTAAAAAAGGAAAAGAAAGTCTAACTCCTCATCAAAGTTCAAAACACCACATTGTTGGGTTTCTGTTTCACCTATGCCAGTTCCCCCTTGTTTGTTACTGTCCAGCCATATTGGCTCTCTATTGTTTTCAGAAAACTCTTCAAGAGTTTCCTTATTCAGGGCCTTTGCATTTGATAGTATCTCTATTTGGAATGCTCTAATTACCACAGCTTTACAGGAATTATATTAATGTGTAGCTATTTTATCACATATCCATTTTAACCCTGCAAATAGAAGAGTAAGGCCCACAAAATGTAAACCTGTACATTCTTCATATGTACATGAAAAATAAAAATATAATGCAAATAATAGAATCAATGATATTTAAAATATTGAATAAAATAGGGGGTAAGGAGACTATAAGATGGGAGTATTAATTATGTTCTAATTTGATTTTAGAAAAGTTTTTAATTCCAGATGCTGGATGATAATGAAAGAGAAACTATCTTTGAAAAATGTAGAACATTTTAGAAATAGAATTTAGCATCTAGAAGGCTTAACATTAAAAAAGAGTAAATAGTAAGACCTACAGAAAAATCATGAGGGAAATATTGTAAAGAAAATAATTCAGAGAAGCCATATGAAGAACATGGATCCAGAGGGTCAAAATTTTTCTCTATCAGTTGTTGCAAAATATGGTTAGTAGTTTAAAAAACTTTCCTGCAGTCTAGAACCTTCTTTGACATGGAGTCATAGAGATATTTTGTGTGTCAGACCATGGCTCCAAAATACCAGATTAATGCATGATATAGGTATACACAGATAATATTAAGATAATTAGAGTATTGTCAGGCTATTATCCTACACAATTTCAATATCATTGCTCCCTGATCTAGTCAAATCACTTTGTGTGAGTGTTTTGATGTGATTGTATTCATCTGACACTAACACATAGCAAAATAGATTGAAAGTCTTAAGGTATCAAAAGTGGAACATGAATAGTATAATTAGTCCTGAATTAAATAAACACTAAATAGTTAACCACACATTATCATTACATTAGCTTTCATCACTATTTTCTCTTTTAGCCAACCATATATTTAATATTATGACAATAATCATGATATAAAACAGAAAAATCAAAACAATAACCAAAATTCCACAAGATATGGTTTTATATTTGTTTTCACTGTAGCAATAAAAACTTCAACAAATACATGATTTGCAACAAAAGTATCAGGAAAAACTATATGAGTTTAATGAAAAGTGTTTCTCGTTTTTTCTTAAACAATAATCATACTAAAGAGATAGCAGGCCATTCTATTGAAAATATATAATAGTTATTTGATAGTTCTACATTTTCTGTTAGTTTAAAAATTTAAATTGAATATATCTATCTTCAGTCAGACTCTATTGGTGACTAAAATTATTTCACAAAATAAAGCATCGGTTATTTTAGGAAAATGCACCATTTGGAACAGATTTTAATTTTTTTCTAACATTCCAATGAGCATTCTTATGTACATGGTAATAAAAATTCTCTATGTATACATATAGATGTATATGTAACTTTCATTAACTCAACAAAGTTTGAGCTTTGATTAATGGTTTTGTGTTTGGTGTAGAGAAAAAATATAAATATTATTATATTTTATATTGATTTATATTGATTTAAAATAAATCTTAAGAAGTACACTGTAAACTTTATCTTATTAACTTAAAAAAGTCATTATTTCTTTTAATAAATGTCACCTAACATAGAAAATACCTTTCAACAAAACTTCTATAGTTTTATTGATAGTACTGATTTTCAGAAACAATTCCACAGTACCTACTAGCAGAAATTTTAGTTTACATTTTCTCAGGGGAAAAAATACTTCCTGAATACCAATTCTTTTTTTATTTTGTTTTGTTTTGTTTTTGTTTTTAAATTTTTTATTAGTGAATCACCGTGAGGTACAGTTACAGACTTAGAACTTTTCATGCTTGTGTTTCAGTCGTACAATACTGTACCCATCCCTCCACTAGTGCCCATTCTCCACCAGTGATGATTCCAGTATCCCTCCCACCCCGCATCCTACCCCCCTAACCTCACCCTACCTCTGTGGCAGGGCATTCCCTTTTGTTCTCTCTCTCCTTTTGGGTGTTGTGGTTTGCAACAGAGGTATTGAGTGGCCATCGTGTTTGATCTATAGTCCACCTTCAGCACGCATCTCTCATTCCCAGCGGGTCCTAGAACCACACTTTACCTGGTGTTCCCTTCTCTATCTGAGCTGCCTTTTCCTCCAGTGTGTGAGGCCAGCTTCCAAGCCGTGGAGCCAACCTCCTGGAACTTATCTCTTCATGAATACCAATTCTTAACAATTAGATAGCCATGGCAAAGTGTAGAAATGCTGTATTTAAGAAGTTTAAATATAGTCAATAGAGTTTGTTGATTATTTCACATCCCAAGGATTCTATCATGCAAACATGGTTTATAAATTTCTCAATAGAAAAATACAATTTTCTGGCACTTCCTAAATTTATTTTATAATAAAATTTTTGTGAATTTTTCATAGGAAAAACTCACACTAAGTCAACAAATAAATTTAATTTACGCTACTGACCTCTCCACATTTATCAACGTATCTTATAATTATCCCTCGAAAATATTAACTCTGTTTTCACCCTCCACACATAATGTAAGTCTGGCAGAGAATCAATGCCAATTTTATATAGGCAGTCTCCTGCTTTTCTCTTCCTTTAAAAATCTATGCACCAGACTCCCAACATTGAATAGAAAATGTACTACAGAGGAAAGAAAGGTCGGTAGTGGAGAAAGAGACATTCTGACAAATAAAAGTAGTTATACAAAATGATACCGTTTTCATGACATGAACTGCAGACTCATAAGAAAGAACTTGAATATTCTTTCCAATGAATACATTTCTTAGGAACAAATATAAAATTAACATGACCATCACATACATAAAATGATGTATAGAATTCACTGCCTGTAGAACAACAGAATAATAGAGATGTTGAAGTTCAGAACTCATAATGTCAGATTTTACTACAGCCCTTCAGGATGTTTGCTTCATTTTCTTGTGCCAAGATCTCTGTACTCAATAGAAACTTGTACAGACAAAAGACCATAAAAACATTTGAAGTTCTTGGTTGTATTCCTTTTTCTTTTTTTAGCTTCTACAGGGGCTGGAGTGATAGCGCAGAGGGTAGGGTGTTCGCCTTGCATGAGGCCAGCCTGGGTTCTATTCCTCCGCTCCTCTCGCTACTGATAGTATCTCGCCCACACGGCAGAGCCTGACAAATTACCCATGGCATATTCGATATGCCAAAAACAGTAACAACAAATCTTACAATGGAGACATTACTGGTGCCCGCTCGAGCCAATCGATGAGCAACAGGATGACACTGACAGTGACAGTGACAGCTTCTACAGAAAGATTTTACTAACTGGAAAAGTAACATTCTTCTTTTGAAAATTGGTAAAACTTGCCTTTCAAGAAATAGAGAGGGGCTGGAGCAATAGCACAGCGGGTAGGGCGTTTGCCTTACTCACAGCCAACCAGGGTTCGATACCCAACATCCCACATTGTCCCCCGAGCACCACCAGGAATGGTTCCTGAGTGCAGAACCAGGAGTAACCCCTGTGCATAGCTGGGTGTGACCCAAAAAGCAAAAAACAAAAGAAAAGAAATAGGGAAAGGGTGTTGTCCCATCTGCCTCCTCCCTTCAGCAGCAGCATGGTGACCTTCATCCTTCAGAGCTTATTGGACAGAGGTATGAATTTTCAGTGATGGGGAGCTCGGGGAATCTTGGAATGCGGGGGTAGAACCCGTGCTGCTCCCCATCCTGATGAGACCCGGAGCGGCCACCCACGAACAACTCCTTCGCTCCTGAACGGCCATGACCCCAGAAGCACACAAACCAATTTTGGAATGCAGCGACTTCTAGCAGATATTGCTCTGGACTTAATTACTAGAATTCCAGAAATCCAAAACCACTGGCCACGACAGCGGTCGTGTGACATCATATGCTCTTCATTATCAGCAATAGAAAACAAATTATTAAATGATGCCTTTTTGGCAGGTCTGCTTGTTCGGGGAAAATTCCAAATAATAATAGTGGGTTTTCTGTCAAAACATTGAATGTAGTCAAAGTAAAGAGAGAGTAAAGTGAAAATCATCTGCCACACAGGCAGGGTTTGGGAAGTGGGATGTGGGGTATACTGGGGTTCTTGGTGGCGTAACATGTGTACTGGTGAAGGGATTTTGTACATTGGGTGTTTGTACATTGTATGACTGAGACTTAAACCTGAAAGCTTTTTAACTGTTCTCACAGTGATTCAATTACAAAAGAGAAAAGAAAAGAAAAGAAAGGAAAAGAAAAGAAAAGAAAAGAAAAGAAAAGAAAAGAAAAGAAAAGAAAAAATAAATAACAATAGACTTTTAAAAAATAAAACGCATTTTTCTGGAGAGTCAAGTTATTGCATCAAACACCCACACAAAGGTAGCTGAAGATTTGATCTCTAAACATGAATTTTAGATGTGAAGTTAGAAAAATATTTTAGAAAATCTACCCAAATAAATTTTATTTCTAAATAATGTATTGAATTTTCATTCAAGTATTGAATGGGAAAAGTTTTGCAATGATGTCATGCATTGCAATGTTTTGGACTTATTGAAACTCTTTGCACTGCCACTATTACACCAAGCTCTGCAAGTAAGCCGAGGGGGAAGGTGGTTGCTGCTCAAACATAGTTAGACAAAAAACAGATGGGAAGGAGATATAATGCAGAGCGTGACAGCACACTCTTTTTAACAGCACAATTACGGAGGCATCTGTTCTGAAAGTATGCATTTCCACGGCATCTCTGTTTTTACCTGATAGAAGAACAGAAGCATTGTATTTCTTGAGAATGATAACGCTATGTTACTTATATGGAGTGGCTGTTAACTTGATGATGTCATGGACAGAGTTGATTAACAACATCCTATTCCAGAGGATATATCTATGACCAGAAAAGTCATCCTGCAACTTAAATGACTTGGTGCCCCAGCTCTGAGCATAAGGGCAGGTCTGATCTCCATCATTATATTCCTGTCCTCAAGAAGGCGAGGGGAGTGGACCTGCAGAGCACCATTTCTCTGGAGCCCTGGTATATTTTTGCTAGTGACAGGCTGATTTTATTGGCATGAGTCACAAAGCATGTGAGTCATCTGTATTATAAATGAGACAACTTTATTTTATTCAGCTTCTGCTCACTTCATTATAGCAAGAGAAAGTAAGGACAATTTCTATTTTCTGTCAGGCTTCCCCAAATGATCAGTCACAGATAGCTCACATGTCCCCATCAGAACTGTATAGGACCGTGAAGCCACAGCTCATCTTTCCAGCTACAGGGCAGAAATGTAGTTGCCAAGCACACAGGTTCCTACAATGATTTACCACTTCCAAATGCTACAGTTGACAACAAATCTAAGAGGCTCAGTCTTCTCTGCCAGATGCTTTCTGAGTTAGATCTTGTGTCACTGCTTCTTGGCTTTCTTCTCTAATGAAAGGCAGTTTTAGGCAGTTCTCTTTGCCAAAATCGAGTTCCATCATTTGGACGCTACTTTCCAGGCCTCCTTTATCTTTTCTGTTCCACAACAAGAGTCAGTCAAATGACAATTCTGATTTAATTAGCTAGTTAACTGACAGCTCAAATCAGTCAGGAGAGGATGGTGGAGCAAAACTAAGCAATGTATTTGCTGAGTATAAGTTGAACTATGGAAACTACAATATTTTTAGAAAACAGTGTAACACAAGAATACAGGCAGATTTCTACCACGTTATATGTGTTACATAAAAGAATATGAATGGCACATAACCAAGTTGGAAACACATCAGGCTTTCAAATTAAGAAGATCAAAATTTATAATATTTAAAACTACAAATGAACTTGGAAAATATTAAATATCTTTGTCCATGAGAAGTAGATAAGTTCCATAACAACTCCAGAAACACTCAAGTTTTTTGTTTGAATTATTTGAGTTGGCCTCTGGCAACTCACTAACTCACGAGGAAACTCAACTTTTCCTTTTAACAATTCAAGTGATAAAATAAAGGAAATCCTCATAGAGATCAGAAACCTGTCTCTCTGACATGGGTCCTTTATCAGAGTCACCTGTACACTTTTTAAAAAGTAACAGAAGGGGCCAGAGAGATAGAACACCAAGTAAGGCACTTGTCTTGCACACAGCAGACTCTGGTTTGATTCCCAGCATCCCAAATGATCCTCCAAGTGCTGAAGGAGTAATCTCGAAGTGCAATGCCATGAATAAGCCCTGAGAACAGTCAGTTGTGTTCCTTCTTCTCCTGCTTCCCTAAAATTACCCAAAATAGAAAACATCCAATGTTTATTCCTCACCTCGCTCTGGTTATCGCCCTAATATTCTTGTTCTTATTTGTGTTCCTAACTGCTCTGTTCAACCAAAGGACTCTGTCTTAGTAACTAAGTTAATTAGCACATCTCCTTAACCACTGTTTGTTAAAAAAAAATGAACCCAGAGCTTTCAACATTTCATTTTCTTGCCTTTTTTCTGAGCTTTGTCATTCCCAGCTCTTTGCCATTTCTCTGGAGTCCTTCAATCCACTCTGTCAACTGTTTGCTCCAATTTGGTTCTTACTAATTGCTCTATCTTGGAAGCTCTTCCCACTGTCTTCTGCCTGTGAGTGGGAATAATAAGTGGAAAAAGATTATACACAATTCTGGGAAAGCAGTAAGCAAAGATTTAGAAGTCAAGCAAAAAACTGATGACTGCCTTAATTCAGGCAGTTGAGAATAGGTGATGTATATAAAATCCATTAAAAGCTAATATTAGTGCTAAATGCTATTTTACTGATCTGATGGTTTTAATTTTACTTATATTTCATAAAGCTAAGTAACTAAAGAGAAAAAATGCAAAATATTGCCTGTTAGCACTTAGTAAAGTCCCTATCCTTTTAATGTGCTCTCCATATTTTATTTTTTTTTTTTTTTTTTTTTTTTTTTTTGCTTTTTGGGTCACACCTGGCGATGCACAGGGGTTACTCCTGGCTATGCACTCAGGAATCACCCCTGGCCGTGCTCAGGGGACCATATGGGATGCTGGGATTTGAACCCGGGTCGGCCGCGTGCAAGGCAAACGCCCTACCCGCTGTGCTATCTCTCCAGCCCCCTGTGCTCTCCATATTTTATATGAATAACTCTGTTGACACTCCCCAGGAACCCCAGGAAGTACCTTCGGATAAAGAACATCTTTGTGAAATACTAATCCCTCCCCTAGGGTCGCCTACATACAATAACTATTCAATGTGTAAGGCCAGTGCTAAGGTACAGACGTCTAATTTCAATTTACTATCACTGAATATCCATCCCACTGGGACTTGCTGGACAGTATGGAAAGTCCCTTTTAAGTTGTGGGTTTTTCTGGCAACGCTCATAGGTAACTCCTCTTGGCTCTGTGCTCAGGAATCACTTCTGGCAGTGCTAGGGGGACCACATGGGATGCCAGGAATTGAATTTGTGCCAACCAAAAGCAAAGCGAGCACCTTACCTGCTGTACCAGTGCTCTGGCCCAGAAACTGTAACTGCATCACAGTTCAACTTGCCCCTTTGTTAAACCTAATTCAGTCAGTTATTGCCAGTGTTGTTTACATTAGAACACCCTCAATAAAGCTTGGTATATAACTTTTTATTTTATAAACTGTTCCCTAGAGTTACAAAACTACGGTGTTTAGTGTCTGAAAAAGTGCACAGACGCTGCTTCTAAAATGAACTTCTGGAATTGAGTCACTCCCAGTCTGCCAATGAGAGCACCACTGCTGTAGAAAGTAGAGTTGATACCACCTGGCTTTCTAAAATAGGTTTGTAAACTGAGATGGCCTATATGGATTATATAAAGAGTGATAAGCTGAGATGGACACTGGTAAGAGGAAATTAACCCAAAGCATACTGGCTATTTGTATTATCTGCAAGGGAGAGACGGAGCTAGAAGTAATTACTATAAGGATTATTAAGTTCTAAGTTTCTTACAGGAATTCTGGAACCATTAGATCAATTGTCAATTAAGGTAACTGGGTGAAAGTTAAAGGACCTGAAAGGCAGCACCAAAAATTTTCCATACCCTATAGTCAGAAGACAGAAAAAAAGACAAGGATCGGAACAATTATTTAATTACACAAATGAAGGAGATGACTAAATTATCCGAATTATCCATTTCTGCAAGCTTTCTACATCAAGATTAATCTTGATTAAAGCTTGGGTTGTGTGAGGCACTGAGAACATCTCATTGGTCCATTATATGTCAATGGCATCATATTAGACTTGCTAAATAGAAAGATGCCAGTAAGTTAAATGGTGGTTGGTAATAGCAAGTTAACCAGTGGGACATGCTGGAACTTTCCCTTTAACATAAAGGATAAAATATCACATCTTGAAGGTTTGTTGTGTAAACACAAACATCATGATTCAAATTATAAGCAACATTTTCCACCTGTGGAAATATTTGTTCTGTCCGTTTAAGAATGTGAGTGGAAATTACCGCCATGTTTAAATGTGAACTAAAGCAGCAAAAATCCATAAATCAGATCCAGTTGTAATTCAAGCAACCCTGTTGCTTTCACCTTTGTTCAGGAATAAACAGAAACATAGAACTAATTAGTAAGAATCAATCTTAAGTAGACAATGTTACAAGGTAGTCCTTATAAAATAAGTGCTTTTTAGCTATAGTAACTGCTAGTTTGTTTTGCTTGACCCATAAAACCACTACCTATGGCTAAAGGTCATTTTAAACTCACCTTACTAAGAATAACAAAGATTTTTCCTTTTAAAAAAACAGAATTTTTCTTTCTTACTGGTAAACACAACATAGGATGCAGATGCTGATCCACAAGGATTAACACCTGAAGCATATAAATACATTGTAAAACAGCGTTACTGTGATTTAAGAAAAATTAAAGGAGATGCTTGACTTCTGAATTTAAAATATTTTATTTAGCTTTGCATATGCACTGATATATAAAACTGAAAATGTGTGTAAATGCATGTGTGTAAATGTGTGTATGAGACCTGTCTATTCAAATACTTTACATAGTGGTAAAGAAAAGAAATGTACATTTCTAATATAGAAGAGTAGATGTCAGGGTCCTGAGTAATAGTACAATGGGTAAGGGATTTGTCTTTAACTCGGCTGACCCAGGTTCAATCCCCGGTATCCCATATGGTCCTCCAAGCACTCCTAGGAGTAACTCCTGAGTGCAAAGCCAGAGTAACCCTTGAGCATCGCTGGATATGACCCAAAAAGGAAAAGAAAAAAAGGTAGATGTCAGCCTAACTCATAAAAAACAATGGCAATTTTAAGACTCTAGGTAAAAAGACTTATTTTTGATCCAGCATGTATCCTTTATTGAGAAGTATTATTAGGGCACATTCCTCCATTGTCCCTGTACTAAGTATGCATGTTTGATTAAACAGATACATGTATGACAATAAATTAAGGGCTAAATTATGTTTAAAATCACTAAAAATAGGACCTCTTCCTCCACAAATTTCATAAGAGCATCCTAAAATTTTTCTTTTCTATGAAGGATAGAGAATTTAGCTTCTAATTTAGAATATAACATAGATGCAAGGATATTTTGCTTCACTGCCTACACTATTGAGTTTTAAGCCATATGTTCCTGGCTTTAGTTCATAATATTGCTACCACTGGTGAGATGATAAAATTTGAGCACAGTGTGTCCTACTCAGATTTCATCCAATAACTCATTCTTATTTCAGAATATGTTTATCTCACTGAGAAAACTTTTTTTAAACCAGGCAGAAATACCACTTTGGGCAAAGAACTATAGACGAAAAAGTTTCCTCTTCAATTTGTGTTAAAATGAATTAACATGATAGTATCAAGAATAGCAGTAGTATTTATGTATTAATATATTTTTATCTTTCCTACCATGTATTATTGGAATACTTTTCCTATTCGAGGTTCTAGCATCTAAATTATTTCCTCTCCTACGCATTTCCATATCCCACACACATCCTCTAGTCCTCATGTTCCACTTAATTAAAAGGCGAGCACATTGCATGAAAACCAAATGACATTCCTTTAGCAGTGTATTCTTTTGCTACAAGCTCCAGAGAGGCAGATGCCCTGACAGCAGTTTGGCGCAGACTCATCTCCATTCATCTATGGCAACATGATAGATGAGCAATCGATATGTTTCAAATCAATGAAACGGAAACATCTTTTGAATTAGCACATAGTGTTGCCTCTACCGCCATAATTTTTGATCTCTTACCTAACATGGAAACTTCTAAAGACTGGGATATGAGTGAACTTAGTCAGCAAACAACATGATATATACAATTTTAGTCTCCACTGCATATCTGTGTTTTATGAAACCTGAATTGATTTGATGTCTTCTATATGATTTTCTAATATCATTGCAGATTATATTTGAAATCATATTGGATATCCTGAAAACTCGAAATGAACTAACAGTGCTCCTAAGTCGCACAGTGTTAGGTTGGAGATGAAATCTCACATGTTTTTAAAATCAAGTTTCAAAAGAAAAGTCAGGGTTAGCCGAAATAAAAGCCAACCCAAGACTTCTGAATCATATTCCAGTGTTCTGTAATGCAGCTTTTCACAAGACCATCTGAAAGGAAAACTATGGGGATACGGTGCCACCCAGGAGGTCAACCTGTACTTGCAGGGTGAGTACATAGCAGACTGATGGTGGCTTCAGACTTCCTAATACCCCCAAATTGCTGCTGTTCCACTTGCTGGGCCCCAACGACTTGGGACTAAGTTTCCTGAGAAATTAAATGGCCAAAAGTTAGGTATGTGGGAGTCACAGCCACAAACCACCTCTGACAAGCACATTTGTTGGACTTGCTTCATAAATTCATAAATAAATCTTGAAAGAGATCAAAAGCAGGCCATTTAAGTGCATTAATGGCCATGATTCCGAGACTCACAAATGAATCTGAGGAGAGAAGCGTGCCACAGAGATCTCTTTCCACCCTGCACTAGGCTTTTACTGGGGCACCTTGAAGAAGAGCAGGTATGCCCCTCCACCTGCCCCAAATGAACCACTGCAGCTGCAAACCTCCAGAACCCAATCGCTATCATGTCCTTGGCCAACTTTCACAGTCATGTAAGCACTGTAGCACTGTCATCCCTTTGTTCATCAATTTGCTCGAGCAGGCACCAGTAATGTCTCCATTGTGAGACTTCTTGTTACTGTTTTTGGCATATTGAATATGCCACGGGTAGCTTGCCAGGCTCTGCCCTGTGGACAGGATATGCTCAATAACTTGATGGGCTCTCCGAGAGAGACAGAGGAATTGAACCCAGGTCAGCCATATGCAAGGCAAACGTCCTACCCGCTGTGCTATGAATTTGATTAAAAAAAAGAAGAAGAAGAAGAACAGCTATGTGGGACCAAATCTTCATGGAGTCAGGAATTGTAGATTTTCTTCCATCTCCCTGCCTTTTTGGTTTCCTGGCAGTCAAGCCCAAAACTGCCTATGGGTGCCATTTAAGCACATTAATGGCCATGACCCAGAGGCTCACATATGATTCTCAGGAGAGAGCAGCATGCCACAGATATACCTCTGGACCCAAAATGCTTAAAAAACTTTAGAATTCCAGGAGCTTATGGCCATTTTTGCAGCCACATGACTCCTCATACTATTCATGGCAAGCAATACAAAATAAATTATTTAGCATATGCCTAATGGGCAGGCTGGAGTGGTCATGGGAAGATTCAAATGGTGGTGGGAAGGTGCAATGGTGATGAGATTGGTGTCGAAATGTTGAATGTAAACAATTATTATGAACAACTTTATGAAAAATTTAGAGTATTTTTAAAAAAGTAAAATGTGGAGTTCATGCCTGCTTCACTCAGCTTAATAAGTGGCTGAATAAATAGCAGTACTCCTACATTAAAAAATTAAATAGATAAATAAAAGGAAAATACTTGAAATATGAATTATTATAAATCTGTTGATTTTATTTGACTTGCTATATTTTGGTAATTAATATAAAATCATAGTTTCTTTATAATGAATAACTAAAATTATATTCTGTCATGATAAAGTTGTCAATTAGCATATTACTCCTCTATTCACCTAGTATTCATCATGAGTATTTGCCTGTAAGTGGCAGCAATAAAAGATAAAAAGAAAACGGGGAGAATAATAAAATAAAATATTAGGTTCATTCTTCTGATCTGGATTCAAATGTACTACCATTGCACCATGGGCTGGAGCTATAGCACAGCGGGTAGGGCATTTGCCTTGCATGCAGCTGAACCAGGTTGGACTCCTCCGCCCCTCTCGGAGAGCCTGGCAAGCTACCAACAGTATCCTGCCCCTTGCAGAGCCTGGCAAGTTACCTATGGCATATTCGATATGCCAAAAACAGTAAAAACAAGTCTCACAATGGAGACATTACTGGTGCCCGCTCAAGCAAATCAATGAGCAATGGGATGACAGTGATACAGTAATTAGGGTCATGAAAATTGGGGGTGACCATATGATAGCAGCATTGATTACAGTTTTTCTTCAGATTGAATTATATCTATGTTCTAGTTCTAGATTCTCATTTACAGGTTGTTCTAACTTATTAGTCAAATTGTTTAACATCTCTAAATCTTATTTTTCTCATCTTGATTAGAGATAATGACATTATGTAGCTCATGGGGTTGTGAATACTGTGAGAAAAGTTTATAATGCTTAATATAGTACCTGTGACATTATTAATGCTTAAGAAAAATGATCAAATCTGACAGTATATATGCTAAATAATACACTTTAAAGATCAGTCTGGGAACTATTAAGTCATTTTCTCACCCAGGTGTATTCCCAAAACAAGCCTTTTGGATATAATGCTCATGAGCTACTTTACTGAAAGTCTTCATCAGTCATTGGTTCCAAGTGAGTACATCATCTACTTTGTTCAATGGAAAAGAACCTTGTAAAAAGCATTTTTCTTCCCCACTGCAAGTCTGGAAGTAGGCTGTGATGTATCTCACAGCCACAATGCGAAGCCAAGATGGGAAAGAGCTAATTTGTTGAAGCTTATTGATTTACTGACTCATCCCTAAATAGTTGTGGCTAAATTAAAATTATGTATATTCAATGTACATTAAAATGCAGACAAATGTAATAAACATATGTGCCCTTATGCACATGTACACATATGTACACACACATACACAAACACACCCTATCAAACTTTTTTAATGATAAAGGATAAAATTAAGAAGTTCTATGAAAAAACAGAAGTAAACTTAGCTTTTTAAGCTTCACTTTCAGATCAGAAAGATATATTTTCCAAATTATGTTTAACCTTTGTAAATACCTGACTTCCCCAAGTACACAATAAAACACACCAGAAAAAAAACAAAAATTCCAGAATGTTCTTTTTAAAAGTTTTAGAGAGATAGAAAAATATATCACATACATTCTGTATTTCTCCATTGTCAGACACTTGTCAGACACTAAGATATTTGCATATCTTAGTTATTGTGAATAATTCTACAAGGATACATGGGAGTACAGGTGCCTAATTAAGACAATGATTTCATTTTCTTTGAATATTTAAAGTAAGAAGTTTGGATCAGTGATTGTTTTATTTTAATTTTTTACATTACACAAAATTACAGAATTTTAATCTGGAATTTTCAGATCACATGTGTTTAAGCATTTATAGAAAAATGATTTTAACTGGGAATACTCCTTATATTACTTTAATATTTTTAGTTACTATTGCCTTAAAATTTTCTGCATGCTGGGTATTCACCTTTTCCTTCAACTAGTTTAAATGTCTCCACCACCAACCACCACCACCCCTACCACTATGTAAGGTATGTCAAAAATCTATTTTTGAAATTATTGTTACCTCTTGGTACATTTATTACTGGAAATTTTATTAGAGAAAATTTCTTACTCTCTTAGATCACATCTCACACTATAAATACAAAATTAAAAGCCACTTTAAAAGAGTCTATCCTATGTATTTCATCCATAACTAGGAACACATGTAATATAGTACATTACTTCATAACTAATTAAATCTAGTAATTCAAATAAACAGTTGATAAATTATAGGTGAATTCCATAGATATAATTCTCTTAATCATTTCCCCTACTTCTAATCAAATTAAATAATTAAAGTTAAGTCAAATATTAAAGAATAATATCCTGATACTGTTTGTTCTATTGAAAGTTATAATTATGCAGTTAGTATGACACTTTATTTTGTGGCATAATTATAATTACTATCATTACTATTAGTAGTAGTAGTTTGGACTAAATTTTTCCTTTTCTTTTTTAGGACTAAATTTTTCATTTTGATGGTAAAAAATCCAAACAAAACCCTTACCTAATTGTTGAAGAAATTATGTTCTCATTTACTTGCTGCTTTAGATTAGGAACAATCAAGAGTGCTGTGTCCAACTAGTATCCCTAATTTAATTCTTCATTTATTATACAGTAATCCAGGTTTACTGCTGTTTCTGAGACAGCCAAGATGTGTGAATTGAATGTGATAATCTCATTCTTTGCATGTACAAGCACGATTCTATAATAGAACGAGAATCAGCATAAATGAATTTATTGATCCTTTTCAAAATTCGACTACCAACCAATTTAGAATCAGATTTATTAGATGTCAAGTGTAGCAGTTGTAGCAACATCAGTGACATAATTAAGAACGTTGTTGAGTATTAGAAGGAAAATGAGAGGGTATTTTTTTCCTGTTAAGGAAGAAGAAACACGAGTTGAATACCAATACTTTGGTTGCCCATGAAAGTACAAGGCATATTAATATTTAAGGCTCATAAGAGCCTTTAATTTCTCCCTGTTTGGCACTAAAACTGTCTGACAAGTTACATAATAAAGTACTCCCCAGAAAACCTTCCTTAAAAACTTTATTTAGAGATGGTTTTCATAGTCTCTTTTACAATATGTAACAATGATTCCTCAGTAGCTTCCAAATAAAATCTTATGTTAAACATTTCCTCTGGGATAACAGATAAAGGCACAAGAAAATATTTGATGAAATTCATACCTATAAAACTACCTCATTAGGGAAAAAAGGCAGCTGCATATCTGGCCAAATTAAAGACAAGTACATCCAGCTTCCCTTTTCTGCTTTCACAGACCCAGTATTCACATTTACATCTAGAAATAAATCTATCTTAGACCTGAATTAATTCTTTACACCCTAATCACCCACTATTTTAGCTTATTCCAGTACATTCCAACATAAATACATTTTAAAACTTTAATAGAATAGCACTCAATTAGTATTTGAATTTTTCTTTTCTTATTTACCATTCTACTTTTTCTAGACATGTTACTCTCTCGAATGTGTTACAATAATGTATGTCAATACAATCCCTTAATACAGATTCTTTGATCATATATATCCTCCACATTTCTTCTTTTTCATATTAGCCAACCCTGCCAAAATAACAAACTAAGCCTGTTAAGTTGTACACTTCCTCGCTTCACTTTTATTTCCTATTATACCACTGCTTAAACTGATGTGATGGTATTCACCTTCATTTGTACTATCTAAATAATATTTTGAAGTTCTGATCCACTAACTGTTGATAAATACTCCGATGGTCAATCAATTCTTTCTAAGTCTCTCTTGACCATCTTACTCTGTGCCATTATTCTATATGAATTCTTTCTTTGATTCTTCCTCTGTTTGATTTTTAATCAATGGAACAAGAAATAAAAAACTTCCTTGAAAGAAAGAACTGTGCCATCATCACCCCTTCCCCGTAGTAGTATGAAGACAAGATGTTTGAAGTTCAAAATCAACTTGGCCTCTGAGGTTAACCCACATGTTGAAAATGGAAGAGGAATAAGACAGAAGTCACATAACAGCACTTCCAGTCCTTACATTAATCATGTTCATTTTATGATGATTTGACATTCTGGGGGCTTTACAGGCCATGGATACTTCCATCTCACATTAGCTAATTGCTGTTTATAATCAGCAGCCTACCTAGACATACACATTTTTAATGCAAACCAACAACTTCTGAGACCGTATTCCAAACCAACCCATTTGTCTAACTGTGACATCCATCTCAAATAAACCCAAAGCAAACTAGGAATATCATTTATCCCCAAAAGTCCATAGTTAAAATCAATTAACTAATTTAAATAACTATTTAATTAAATAATTAAATTTAATTAATTAATTTATTATTTAAATAGTTATTAAAATAACTATGACAACTATGCCCTTTGTTCCTTTGCTCCTTCTTCTGACTCTTGACCAACGGTGATGCTTCCCTATGTGTCCTTTTGTATGCTATTCCTCTCAACCTAGCAGATATTTAACAATAAACTTTACCTTTCAATAAAACTTAGCTTTACCTGTCATCATTTAATCACCTTTATAATAGACTCAGGAACAAATCATCCCATATTCTTGTCTTTTCTAATTGTATTGATATGAGAAAGACAAAACTTCTTTTATTGCTGGAGCTGGAACAATAGTACAGCGGGTAGGACATTTGCCTTGCACATGGCCGACCCGGGTTCGATTCCCAGCACCCCATACAGTCCCTGAGCACTGCCAGGAGTAATTCCTGAGTGCAAAGCCAGGAGTAACCCCTGTGCATCGCCAGGTGGGACCCAAAAAGCCAAAAAAAAAAACTTCTTTAATTGCTGCATTATTTGTCCAAATATTTATAACATATTTAAATACTGATATTTGTAAATAGCAGAAGGAATGGTAAATCCCAATCCCAAACAACTAACTTCTCTAGACTGTAATTCCCCTTCACAATTCAGCATTTAGTTTATTTTTTCAACTCTTTACTATCTTTTTCTTATATTTTGTTCTTGGTTGCTAAATATCTTCAGTGGATAGGTCCAAGTAGAGCAGGCTTCCTAAATTTTGCCTTTCACACAAGAAAATCAAAATGAGTCAGGACTATGAGAAACACCCGGTATTCATTACACATTTGGTTCTGAATTAAATTTTGATCATGTGTGTTCACAAACCTTTAACAATTGTCATATTTTCATGACCTCCCCCATTTTATTATGTGACTCCATATAGGAGCACAACCCATAATTTAGAAGGTAGAAGATTCCTCCATCAAGTAGAACCACATGCTTCTCTTATTGTACAATTTGTTTATTGGTATTTCAGTAAGATATACACTGAGGTATAAACCACCATTGTTATTTTTAAATCAAAGGGTCTTTAAATATTAGTGACATCGTTTCATGGGTAGTGGAAAGTTTGAAAAGTTTAAAAACAGGTGGAATAATAGAAAAGAATGACAACTGAAAATTTCTATGAGCTCTAGGGTTGAAGGGATTATGAAAGAAGATGCTATTAAAATCTAGATGATGAGAGTCTCCGTCTGGAGCTAGAATACCAAAAGATGCGTTTCTGGGACCATTGTGGGAGCTGTTCAGGACATCACTCACTGCCAGAATTATTTCAAGAGACAAGAGGCAAAGAGACTTGGGGCGAGAAATCCTGACTTCTGCTACCCCACCTGCTTCCCAGTCTTCTACTAGCATATCCCAGTGACCAAACAATTTCTGGAAAACAAAGTGAAACTTAGTCAGGCAAATAAAATATTTTAACATTTTAAAAATATGTAATACAGAGCAAGTCTTCGGATGACGGGGAAAAGTATTTTGTGGATAACATTGGTTTGTCCTTTCTGCCTTGCCACAGGAAGCTTGGGTTTATTAGTTTAATCCCATCACAGTGCTCCCATTCATTTGTGTTTATTTGTAACCTATTTTTTTGTACTCTGCTTCCCCAACCAGTCAAACACTTTTATATCCTAATCAGACTCCACTAATTTGTAAATATTGTGTTTCTCTTTTCTTGAAGTCCTTTGCATAGTTAATTCAGAACAATTTCCTTTTTGTATAGACACAGGAAGACAGTTAATACTGTACTTTTGAAACTTTCCAGTAAATTGACTCGGAGAATGATATTCACTCCTGGGTATCTGTTTTCTCGACTTAAGCTTCAGTTTCTCTTACTGCTTCACACCCCAAAAGCAGGATTCCAAGGAGGGACTGGGTGGACCCAGAGCAAGCTGTGGCTACCCTGGCATCTAAATGGGCCAGGCCAAAGTGCCATAACTATAAGTTAAGAGCATGGTTATGGACAAATTCTGTCATGATCCAAAAAGTAGCAAATAGATTAGGACCCTGCTAGGGTTGGGAAAGATTAATCTGGCCTGAGCACTAGAGTCTGAGATCTATAGAGACATGTCCCCGAAAACAGCCACCCTACAAGCTTAATGCATCTCTTACTGTGTCCGCACCAGGCTGTTTTTACTCAGGGTGCCCCAGAGGGGGGCGGGTGAGAACTCTCCCCACCCCAAGGGACCCAGTCTGGACACATTATAAGACACTTCCTACCCGTTTTCCATAATTACCACACCATATTTGATGAAGTTCATAGAGTAGGCAACAAATCATAGAGAGTACCTCTTGGAGAGCCCGGCAAGCCACCGAGAGTATCTCCTGCATGGGCAGAGCCTGGCAAGCTACCCGTGGCGTATTCAATATGCCAAAAATAGTAATGATAAGTCTCATTCCCCTGACCCTGAAAGAGCCTCCAATCCTTGGGAAAGACGAGTAAGGAAAGGCTGCTAAAATCTCAGGGCTGGGAGGAATAGAGACATTACTGGTGCCCTGCTCGAATAAATTGACAATGGGATGACAGTGATACAATGATACGGTGTCTATACAAAACAACTAATATTAAAAAGTAGAATTAAGATGCTAATTACGATGTTAATTAAGGTATTGGACTAGGGAAATGAGAAAGATCCCTAAGTGGCATTTCACCCTTGAGCCTGGTCCTAGGGCTGCAGGCCATCAGGAAGGGCTTTCATATGTTGATTGTGCTACCTGACTTGAGGTGTGGTTGCTACCCGCCAATGCTGAGAGAGTTGGTGTGGGACTAGAGAGACGAAGGCGGAGTGCAGAGAGATGAGTGAAGGAGACAGGAGGAGACTGGAATGGGGAGCTTAATGAGATTAGAACAGGCATGTGGGGAGAATGGAATAGATGGCAACTGATCACTAACCAGCCTGGCCCTCATTTTCTCCATCGTCTGCCCATGGCATCAGCCATCCCAAGTGGAGAAGCAGCCTGAGATCAAGGAACGAGGGCAGCAAGAGTGAAAGCTGCAGGATCCCTAATTGCTTGGTGATTACACAGTATTTGAGCTAAATAAGCATTGCATTAGTACACTGGAATATACTAATACAAACCTCATACTTCTAATTCTTTATCCACAAATACTAGCATCTAAAAATTTTGAAATAATTTTAAAATATAAAAAGAAGATAAAAGAACAGATAATGTGGGTATGAATATTGATATTTTCTAGAAATAAACATATGGAAAGAATTTACATTTTATAACAAATTATTTTTATAAAAAATGAAAAGCAGTTATCTTCCTGCTATGTTTACATTCATAATCAAGAAGAAAGGTACAGATCAAAAGCAGTAATGGAGAGCTAGAAGCAGACTTGTATCCTTGAGGGATGTACTGAGTAAGAAGATACCTCTTTCAAAATAATAGTAAAAATAAAAACCCAAAACAAGAATCACTTGGAAATAAAAGAGATGCAGTTCATAGAAAATTGAGCACATAATTTATCTGATATTATAGCACCGATTTCTTGTAGAGTAGTATCTCTCAAACCATACACAATTAACAGATAAACATTTTAGGAGAGCTGTCAACATGTGTCTAGCATGCCTTCCAGATCTTTCTCTCTAAAGCAGAATCTGTCTATGGGCTGGATATCTAGGGCAGTTGGTAGGGTGATTGCCTTACCCACTGCCGACCTGGGTTTGATCCTAATATCCTGTATTGTCATTCAAGCACCTCAAGACCAGTTCCTGAAAGCAGACATAGTTAGGAGTAAGCCCTGGGCATTGCTGGGTGTGACTCAAAAACTAAAATACATGCATACATACATAAAGTAGAATACATTTTATATTCTTGGCAAAAAGCATTCATAATAAAATTTTCCAAGATATTATAGATACTTAATTTGAGAGCAATAAAAAACCTAGATTATTTTATAACTATATCCATAGGATATTAAATTTCCCTATTCATTATTTGTTTATAGTATAACCAATTTCCCAAATTGGCTATATAACCAAATTTCTGTATTTTCATTATCTTCCTCTTTTCTTTCACATTTTCTTCATATATTTTCATGTAAATTTACATATTCTTGTTACTTTGGAAGTAGTAATTATTTTTATAAAGTAAACACAAGGAAATTCTTGGTGAAAGAATGAGAATGGGATTTGATTCCGTTAAAAGCTATTTAATGATACCTTTCTTGAGATAAAAAAAAAAATGAGCAGAATTTGAGACCAGTTTCCTGCTGCAGAGTTAAAGTTGCCAAATGTAGCAATGGTTTTCTGAACTCCTCAAGTGCCAGAAGCAATGACAAATCTTTCCATGGAGACAGTCCCAATGGCAGGCCCTGATTTATCTATATAGCTGCAGCATCATGAAAATAGTTCTCTTTTAATTATCGCTAACTTAACTCTTTATCACAGCAGAGTCTAGTGTGATCTAAAGCACAGTCTGATTTAAAAATCTTTCTCTCTCTGTCTCTCTCTCTCTCTCACACACACACACACCATTGTGTGTTCAAACAGGAAACAACGTGTGCATTTCTTCTCACATTTTTCTGAGGCACAGACACACAACTGGGTAAGCATAAATACTGTAGAAAGCACTCAGAGATGACATTTTAACATTCCCAGGAAAATATGTGAACTTTTCCTAGTGCCTCCACAGACATGGAATGGCCAATATAGTGCTTTGCACAGGTGTAATTTGTCAGTTTTATCAGACAGGGGAAACAATATTGTATATTGAAAAATATTCCCTTTGGATGTAAAACGAACCCCCCAAATCCTGCTAATCACAGTTGAGAAAGGTGAGAAGGTCAACAGCTATTGCTCTCATAGATTTTTCCCTAACCACACCAGGGAAGGGAACGAAAGAAAAAGGAGAATTTGAGAAAGACCTGCAAGGGGGATGAAGAAATGAGTTGAGCGGGGAGAGATTTTTAAATAATATATTATCTTTTTTTCCTAACATTATTAGTTTCATTTTATCTTGGTACTTATTTTGTGTAATAATATAATCTATAAGACCTCATTTAATAGGTGCTGAATGGTTTAGGAAACCAAGTTTTATAAAGGAAGCACCAAACATGTATTTGTGTTGAAATTATGAAAAAAAAAGTAAAATCACAAAAGTAAAATCTATGTATTCTTATCCAGATACCGTAACAATTTAAAGTACTTAATTATGGGCAGTCTCTGGCCGGGGCCTGCACCGGCTCAAGCTCCGCCGAGATTCGACCCGGGTGGCCGTGCCTTTGCACAGTCACTTTGCTGCTGAACGCCCAGGATCCAGAACCAGCTATATGACTTCTGGTCCCAGCAAGTGCTTGCAGCCGTGTCTCCAGACTGTGAACTAAGCTTTTGCCTCACGCTGGCTAATGGAGGAAATATCCTTATTCCTGGTCTCTCTTCCCTCATGGAGGAGGCGTGGTGTCCGACATTTTATGGGTCCTTTGAGCAGGTATGAACTTTGTGGCACCGGAAAAAAAAATGTACTTTGAACTTGAAACAGCGGGACGCCTGGGCAGTCTCTGGCGGGGGCCGGAGCTCGGGCTCCGGCTGAGATTCAACCCTGGTGGCCATGCCTTTGCACAGCCGCTTTGCTGCTGAACGCCCAGGATCCAGAACCAGCTATGACTTCTAGTCCCAGCAAGTGTTTGCAGCCATGTCTCCAGACTGTGAACTAAGCTTTTGCTCCATGCTGCCCCAGGAAGGGAAATGATGAAATTTCCAACTTAAATCTTTCTGGACTTGATTACCAAAATACAGAAATCCTAAATCTAGAGTTTATATTTCTTCATTCTCATCAGTGGAAAACTAATTATCAAATGTTTCCTTGCCAAGAGGGGCGTATTTTGGGGGGATAAACTCCAACAAGAATCATGAGTTCTGTGTTGAAACTCTAACAACAATAGTGAATTTTGGGGTTGAAATATGGAATGTAATCAAGGTAAAGAGAAAATGAAGTGAAATCAGTTATGCAGGTGGGGGTGGGGGGTGAGAGGTATACTTTTTTTTTTGGTGGTGGAATATGGGCACTAGTGAAAGGATGGGTGTTTGAGCATTGTATGACTGAGACATAAGCCTGAGAACTTTGTAACTTTCCACATGGTGATTCAATAAAATAAATTAATAAAAAAATAAAATTCAAAAAAAAATAAAGTACTTAATTATGATAAGCAGTATTTTGATGAGGTCTCATTTGATTGACAGAGCCTTAGATTTATTTTTGTTCCAAGTCACTGAAGTGTGATAACAATGGACAGATTGCCAAATCTCAATGTCTCCATAGAATAAGAATACTGGTGGTCGCCACAAAGAAAAATCAGTCTCTACCCTAAGTATTTTCTCAGTAACTGCTGCCCTTCTACCATTCTTCAGATTTGGAAAATTATATCACCATTCAGAAAAAGAATCATAAATTGTATACAAGAAATTCAAAGAGCAAAGGGACAGTAAGTCGAGTCAAAGAAATTTAAGTGGACTCATAAAAGCTAATCAAAGGTATACAAAATTCAAACCAATGAACAAAGAAAAAACAATCACATACTGTAAAAATTAAAGTTTTAAATTTAAAAATTACATAGATTCAGAATGTAAAGTGCTGAATAAATGAGATGAAAATGCTAGGAAATCTACAGATGCACATTTAGTTAAATAGAAGTTTCTATCAGTGAGTTTAAAGATAGTATGAACAAATTTTTCAGCAGGAAGAAATTAGAAATGAGGTAATAAAAATGAAAAAATGATAAAAAGTTATCTGACTTTATAAGGAGAGGCAACATACGGCTAATAAAAAGAAGTAAAGAAAAGAAATAGAAATGAACAAAAAGGTTATTAAAAAAATAATGAAAATCTTCCCAAACCTGGTGAAGGAACCAAAAATACAAGTTCATGAAGAACTCATAGAAAACCTGGTCATTTAAATGAAAATAACTAGCACAACACACAGTAGAGAAACTATTAAGAGTTTAAGACAGAGAAAGAATATTGAAAAGGTTGGAGTGAGTGAGATCAAAGGTAACTAAAAAAGACACACCATCAGGTTTTCATCAGACTTCTCAGCAAAAACTCTACATGCAAGGAGAGATTTGAATGACATACCTAAAGGACTCAAAAATGAAAACTTAGTCAATATTGCTATTTATCACATGAGTCTCTTTTGAATAGGAAGAGGAAATAAAGGTCCTCACAGACAAAAACTGAAGAAATTTGCCAACATGGATAACCCCTTGAAAAAAATTTTGAAAAAAACTCTTCTACATACATTTTTAAAAACAAAGGTCAGGAGTGACAGTACAGCAGAAAAGGAACTTGCCTTGCATGCAGCCAATCCAGGTTCAATCGATCCCCAGAATCCCAGATGGTCCCCCAAACTCCACCAGGAGATCCCTGACCACAGAACCAGGAGTAAACCATAAGCACAGCTAGTTTGTGCCCCGAATAACAAAATACAAAGAGAAAGTCCGCTAAATAATTATACAAGTAAATAGAACCAGAACACTAAAGTCACAACGTCAATAGTAGTTACCAGTGGTCACCCTTAATGTAAATGGAGTGAAGCCACCAATCAAAAGTTATAGATACCCACTTCTGTTGTTGTCAGAACTGTACTGCAACTTACTAATATAAATGTCTTAGCATATTTAAATATTTTGATTGGTGCTTCATATCTATTAGTAATTAAATTCTGCTTTATCTTTCTATAAAATATCTCGGCTGTTATTGTCTGTTATTCACATAATACTGAATTGATTTCTAATCTTTTGTTCCCCAATTTACATCTCCATTAATCAAATATATGGCTATCAATTTAATCTCTATAAATACATTTTTAACATGAAGCAGAGATATTCTCAAATACATAACACACAGAAATAAATAAGGCTGACTCTTGTATCAATATCTGTTTCTTAAAAAGTATCTTTTTTTTAAAAATGTGTTCATTCATTTCTAAACAAAGGGAGTCCTCTCCTTTAGAAGCTGAATATTTCTTTGTGACTGATCAACAGAGTGCAGAGGAAGTAACACTATTACCATCTAAGACTGGGTCCTAAAAGACTGATGTAATTTCTGTGTTAGTCTCATTCTGTCTCAGCCTGTTTCTGTCTGTTTCTCTGGATCTCTGTATCCCTTTCATCTTTTCTCTCACTCTTTCTATCTTCTTAAAGTGCTCTTTGTTCCTTGCTATAAGAAACCCCAAGAGATCACATAGAGGTAGTAAGGGCAGCAGCCTCAGCTGAGGGCTGTCTGGTAAATGCATTAATCATCAGGCATGTGGGCAGAGCCGTCTGCAAGATGACTCTAATCCCAGCCTTATTTGACAGCCACCACATAAAATAATGCATGTAAGAATTGCCTCACTACCCGATCAAAAAAATAATGCAGGGCAAGTACAATCTAGATTATTTGTGGCAAAAATTAGACACTGTGAAGTTTATGAATTGATGAATTTAAATGTATTAATAGCATTCTGAACTATGAGTTTTTTAAAGTAGAAATCATGTGTATTATCTTAATGCCAATTGTGTGTCACTGGATCCAGTGTATAATAAGTGCAAAAGAAATAGTATATAAATGATTTAAGTGAACAAGTAGAATTATGCTATTTTACTTATTATACCTTGATTGGCCTTAATATAATAATGACTCCTAATTATAGCCAAAATTATATTGGATTATTTTTCTAGACCCCGATGATTAAAAATCATTAGAATTCTCAGGTATAAGAAATAGGTCAATTTTTATCACTTGTCATCCCATTATTTATTGATTTGCTCGAGCAGGTGCCAGTAAAGTCTCCATTCGTCCCTGTCGCGTGCTAGTGTGTAGCCCAATAATATCTGCTCAATCCATAAACACGAAGAACTTCAAACCATTTATTCAGGGTCTTGGTGAAGAAGTCTGACCATCTTGTAGGTGGGTGGCTACACGGTCTTTGATGTCTCATGGAATCCAGTCGGTAATAGCTCTAGTCCAGCAGTCATCTCTGAATTGCATTACGTGTCCGGCTCATCTGATTTTTGATGCCTTGGCAAATGAGACTTCGTCCCTGATTCTTAATCGTCAACAGAGGTCAGAACTCCAGATTCCTTCTCTCACTTGAGTGAGATGTGATACTCCTAGCATAGCTCTTTCGATTCCTCTTTGGGATACCCTAATAGCGTTCTCATCCTGTTTGCATAGGGCCCAGGTCTCTGAGGCATATGTTAGTGCAGGAAGAACGGTGACATCGAAAAGATTTCCCCGAAGTCAGAGGTTCTTCGTTCTCTTAACCACTTCTTTGACACTCTTGAAGGCATTCCACGCTCTCTTTCTCCTGCACAGTTCTGGCTCCAAGTCATTCCTCATGTTGATTTCTCGACCCAGGTACACATAGCTGCTGCATTCAGAGATGTTCATTCCATTGAGAGCAAATGGAGCTTCAGGGACCAGTTTGTTTTTCATGAACATCGTCTTGTTGAGATTCAGCTGCAATCCGACCTTTCCACACTCATGGTTGAAGTTGGCCAGCATTTGTGACACTTGGCTAATGTTTGACGTTATGAGAACGATATCATTAGAGAAGCGGAGGTGGTGTAGTTGCTGCTGTCTATCTTCACTCCCATTCCTTTCCATTCCAGTCATCACATGATATTCTTGATGGGTGGCATTGAAGAGTCTCGATGAAATGGTGTCGCTCTGCGTAATGCCTTTCTTTTTTTTTTTTTATTTTTTTATTTTGTTTATTTTTTATTTTATTTTATTTTATTTTTATTTTTTTTTAAATTTATTTATTTTTAATTAGAGAATCACCGTGAGGGTACAGTTACAGATTTATACACTTTTGTGCTTATACTTCCCTCATACAAAGTTTGGGAACCCATCCCTTCACCAGTGCCCATTCTCCACCACCCGTAAACCCAGTGTCCCTCCCACCCTCCCCAATCCCATCTCCCCCCCACCCCACCCTGCCACTGTGGCAAGGCATTCCCTTCTGTTTTCTCTCTCTAATTAGCTGTTGTGGTTTGCAATAAAGGTGTTGAGTGGCCGCTGTGCTCAGTCTCTAGCCCTCATTCAGCCCGCAACTCCCTTCCCCCACATGGCCTTCGACTACAATGTAGTTGGTGATCGCTTCTCTGAGTTGACCTTTCACGTAATGCCTTTCTTTACATTGATTAACACTTCCTTGTAGAATGGTGAGATCCTGGTGGTGAATCCATAGTAAAACTCGTGGAGGATCTTGATGTACTAAGTTTGAATGCCCTGTTTGGCTAGAACTTAGATGATTGCTTTCGTCTCAACAGAATCAAAGACCTTCTTTAAATCAATGAACATTAGACAGAGTGGCATCTTGAACTCAATGAGCTTGGTCACTGTGTAGATATGGACAATTGTGCTGGATCCTTTTCAGAACCTGGCTTGTTCGCATGGTTGTCCTTCATCTAGTGTTCTGTCAATCCTACTCAGGATGAATTGAGTGAATAACTTATAGATGATAGATAACAGGCAGATTGGGCAATAGTTGCCAATGTCTTGGATGTCTCCCTTCTTGTACAACAGGATGGTCCTGCTGGTTTTCCATTGGGATGGAATCTTGCATTCAGACAGGCAGCGTGTGAAGAGCTGAGCCAGTGTATTGACGAGTACTGGCAGCAAATTCTTCAGGTGTTCGGATCTGACCTTGTCTGGACCAGGTGCTGTATGCTTCTTTACCAACAAAATGGTGTGTCAGATTTCAGAAGGAAGATCCCTGGGAACAACATATCCATCCTTCAGAATTTGGTATGTGGGCAGGTGGACATGGCTATCAATGAGATCTGAGTAGAAGTCCTGGATAACCTTTTCCATTGCCCTTCTGGAGGATGTGATAGACCCATCATGATGTCAGAGGGCAGTCATCTTAGTCTTATAGTTGGTAAAGGACAGGTGGGTGTTGCGAATACTTTTTCCAGCTTCTGCCACATTGGACAACACTGCTGCTCTTCTCTCTTTGAGATCTTCCTTTATCGATTCTCTGCACAGCTTTGCGACCTCAGACATTAGCTTGTGATTACCTGAGGCTCACGCCAGACCATGTTGTCGAATGAGCTCAAGAGTTTCAGAAGACAGGCATGTTTCTGTGCCTTTCTCTCTCTTCGCATTCCTCGCACAATCATGGAGGTTCTGAATCAGCTGTGCGTATTCCTTCTCATTTGTTGTCAACAATAACATCTTCCCATATTGCTGTAGTAGTGCTAAAGAGCTCCCAGTTGGTGGTCATTATGGTAGTTCTATTCTTAAACTTTGCAGACCTTTCTCCCCTCTCCATGAAGTAGAATTTCGCATGAAGGAGACAGTGGTCTGATCCCGTTTGGAATTTTGGGACAACAATGACATTGTTCAGGCAAAACCATCGATTGAATATGATGTGGTCGATTTCATTGTGAAAGTGTTCACCAGGAGATTCCCACGTCCAATGTTCAGATTCCGCCTTCTGGAACTTTGAGTTACCATGGATGGTCTTGGTTGACATGATGAACTCCGACAGACTCTCACCCTGTTTGTTCCATTCTAGGTCGTGGGTCCCAATGTGTAGTTCTTTGGGTGACCTTCTGGGTCCTATCTTGGCATTATAATCACTGACAATGACCTTGTAGAAGGTGTGGTCTTCTTTATAGAACTTCTCAACCTCTATGTAAAACTTCTCAATTTCTTCTTTATTGTAATTGAATGTTGGTGCGTAGACGACGAGGAAACTTCCAGCAATGAGCCACATCTATTCAAACTTAAGCATCCAATTTGAGTTGTTAGGAATGCGAATGAATCAATGCTCATGGCCAAGTTCATGTTGACAAGAACACAACACCACCAATGTCTCTATTGTCACATGTTCCGAGGAACAGTTCTTCTCCAGTGTTGAAAACAGTTTCAGTCAATCCAATGAGGTCATACTTGATCTTCCATGCTTGCACCATCAGGTGCTCGATTGATGCTTCTGTCAGCTTATGTGTGTTAAAAGTGCAAACAGTCATTTTAGTCCTTTTTTGTTTTGGCAGCCTAGTTCGGCCCTGAGATTTTATTAGCTTCTCCTTGTTCGACCTTCTTAATGCTACTGTATTAGGGGCTCTTCCAGGGTCAGGGGACTGAGGTCCATTGTTGTTACTGTCTTTGGCATGCCAAGTACTCCAGGGGCAGCTTGCCAGGCTCTGCCTTGAGGGCAGGATACTCTCAGTAGCTTGCTGGGCTCTCCGAGAGGGGTGGAGGCTTTTAGGGCAGTCTCTAAGCACCATTACAAGTGTTCTGAAGTGTTCTGATGGTTCATACCATATTTGAACCCCATCCAATATGGTGCAGTAATGATGGAAAATGGGTAGGAAGTGTTTGTGGTCTAGAATGCGGCCTGGAGCGTGGCAGCAGTTGGATAGTGGAGGTCGGCCAATGAGAAATTATCTGGCACTGGCAGGATGGGTCTTATGGGTGTGACCCCTGGGTCGGTCACCGGAGATTGGTGTTAGCAGGCAGAGGATCTTTGTTTCCAGGTCCCACTGAGCCTGGTTCTGTGGGACTTCACTCTTATGTGAGACTCGACCCAAGCATTCGGAAGGTGGCCTTTCTTTTTTCAAATTCAAGACTGAAAATGAAATTCAGTCTCAATTTTTAAAATATAATAAAATAATGGTATAGTGGCCAGAAATTTCAGAATATTTTTTTCATCATTATGTCATAATCTGGAAGCAGAAAGAATAAAGGAGATAATGCATTAAAGCATTCCATTGTTGGGGTTGGAAGGATAGTACAGCAGGTAAGGCACTTGCCTTCATGCAGCTGACCCAGATATGAGTAATTCCTGAGTGCAGAGCCAAGAGTAAGCCCTGAGCATCTTTGGGTGTGGCCCAAAGCAAGAAAAAAAAGAACCATATAAACAGCAATATAAATTTTTTTAAAGGTATTAGTGGGGTTGGAGTGACAGTAAGTCAGATAGTGCATTTGCCTTGCATGAGCTTAGAAGATTGAACCCATGTTCAATCTTCTGGTGTTCGATGACATTGGGTTGTCCTTGCTCCTCCCGTAGGGAGCTTAGGTTTATTGAGCTATTCCCACAACAGGGCTCCTGAGGTACACCCAATTCCATCAAGCACTTATAATTCTATATTGCTTTTCCCTTTCTTTTATGTCATTTGCATGGTTTAGCAAAGTCCTTTTTTGTATAGACGTAGGAAGACAGTTGATGCTATGCTTTTGTAACATGGGAGTTAACTGACTCCAAATAATATTTACTCCTGGGCTTCTATCATATTTCCTTGACTTAAGCCTCAGTTGCCTTTACTTCCTAACACCCCCAAAAGGAGGGTCCCGACAATGGAACTAGACAATGACTATAAAGATAGGAACAAAATGAGGACTATGATGGGAATGAGTATGAGGAAACTATGATGACTGGGACTGTGACAACCAAAACTGTGACAATTGTGCTGTAAGGGAGAGGTCAGACTATGTCGGAGTGTGGGGGAAGAGAAATAAACCAACTACCGAACATTTGGGGGCTTTGTTTCTCCATTTCCCACTCCTTTGTCTGTCACCATGGGCCAGCCAGGGGAAACAGGTATTGGCCACCAAACTCTCAAGTCCCATGTATTCCCCCACCACCACACTTCCTTTGAAACTCACACATGACATCCCATATGACTACCCAAACCCTCCAGGTAATTCCTGAGTTCAGAGCCAGGAGTAAGCCAGGCATGGCTCCCCATCCCACAAAAAAAAAAATAATAAAGTTTTCTGTTGCACCACTTAGTACATTTTTATATATGTCTAAGCATCAAAACCAGCTGAAGGAATTTAAATTGTTTTTAAAATTTAAATTACAAAAATTATCTTGGCTTATTTAGATGAGCCCAGTATAATCACAAAAGGTTTTAAATGTGGAAGAAGGCAAAGAAGTCAGTGTCTAAATGACTTGAGAAAAAGTCAATGTTTACTGCTGATGTAAAGGAGAAAACAATAGTGATCACAAGCCAAGAAATACTAATACAAATCCAAATATTGAGATATCGAAAGACTTTCTTTGTCTCATCATAACTAATATAATGATCACTTTTAGACCACTGGATAGAAATAGTGTGAGCATAAATGATAAATATCCCAAACACTAAAGTACACAGAATAAAGTGACTCATAAAAAAATTATCTTTAACCTCCTCTGGGGCTGGATTGATAGCACAGTGGGTAGGGCGTTTGACTTGCACGCAGCTGACCCAGGTTCAATTCTTCCACCCCTCTCGGAGAGCCCAGCAAGCTACTGATAGTATGTCACTAGCATGGCAGAGCCTGGCAAGCTACCCATGGCATATTCGATATGTCAAAAACAGTAACAACAAGTCTCACAATGGAGACGTTACTGGTGCCCACTCAAGCAAATTGATGAGGAAGGGGATGACAGTGATACGGTGATACAGTGAATTTCTTCTGAAAATAACTGCCTCAGATTGAACACTTTACAGTTGTCTAGAATAAAAAAAAACTTTTTTAAGTAAAAGAAGACCTGGAATACATAACTATTCAGCATTCTTGGAATATTTTCATCTTCTGCTCAGATTGTAGAGGGAATAATGTAATTGTCAAGAACCTAAATTATTCCTTCAAGAAGAAAAAAAATATCCTTTATAGATAGGAAAGGTTGAATCAATTATAGTGCTATTTGGATCTGTCCCTTCAAGTTCAAGCCCTAATCTTCTAAAAATTCTTATGCTAGCTGTATAAGCAGGGTTTGAATTTAAAATTTAGAATTTTTAGTTTTGGAGCCACACCCAGTGATGCAGAGTCAGGAGTAACCCCAGAGCATATACAAGCAAAAACTGCAAACCTCAGAAACAAAATGAAGAATTCATTCTTTATCTTTATTTAGGGGAAAGTTTGGCCTACAAACTTCAGATGCCTAGTGACCTTGTGATGCCAGTGATCAAATGGTTTTGGTCAAATACAAGAAAAACACCTCACCCTTTTACCATCTCACAAGCCCATAGTAAAGCTTATTCTTGAAAAAATAATATATGCATGAATAGATGGGTGAGTGAATACATAAAAATTATAGTTTTGTTTTGGGGTGTTTGGGGAATTAGTCTGCTGGTGCTCAGGAAACAATATGGGTTGTTAAGGACTGAACCCGGGGTGGCCACACACAAGGCAAGCACCGTACCCACTGTATATTGCTCTGGTGCCTCAAATTTCAAAGTTATATAAAGAAGTTACAATTCTGTGCCATAGAATCTTAGTCAGATAGTAGCAATGAAATGTAAAAACAATCAAATTCAAATATTGTGTTTTGCTAATGAAAAACTAATAATTTTCTGTATGATTTAAAGTGAAAATTGAAAATTAATTGTTCTGAGAGATTATTATAAATATTCATATGTTAAAAATCTAAAAATATCTCAGGACATCTAAAATATGCATGCAACAAGATCACATTCATATTCAAAATGAATTTGGCATCTATATTGGTGTTTTCCTTCATAGAGAATGGTACTAAACCATTCTGTAAGTGACTGGAGTGATAGCACAGCGGGTAGAGCATTTGCCTTGCATGGGGCCAACCCAGGTTCTATTCCACTGTCCCTCTCGGAGAGCCCGGCAAGCTACCAAGAGTATCCCACCCACAAGCAGAGCCTAGCAAGCTACCCATGGTGTATTCGATAATGGAGACGTTACTGGTACTGGCTCGAGCAAATTGATGAACAACTGGAGGACAGTGCTAAGTTTTCCTTCATATGTCTTTTAACAATATTACACCTATTTGAATGGCTATGGATCATTTTCTAGACTCAACGTTCCATGGAGCAGGTTTTAGGTCTCTTTGACCCATCTCTATAGCCTCAGTTTCTAGCACAGAAATTTCATTCTGGTGCATTGAAGGAATGCAAAATAATTGTTCATAGAATGATTAATATGATAAGAACGTGCTAAGGTATTGACATAATATTTTCAGGATGACTTAGTTTTCTTTTTTATGCAACTAGGTTGAAAAGAATTCCATAGAATTTGTAATGCATTAATTTGGACACTGGGGAAGATTTGCTTGTGTTGTTACAGAGTTATCAAAATCAGACATCAGAAATAAAAATCTAAAATGGCATTTTGCTTTCAACAAAATGGTATTCTACAGAGATTCTAACATTTGTAATACTCTCAGATGCTCCCCATTGCTCTAGTAATGCTCGCAAAATCACATCTGTGTCAGTGGACCTGGAATCAGAGCCAATGACAACCTCTGCTCTCGGCTATAATTCAATGTTTCCAATGCAGAAGTAAATTTCAAAATCAAAAATTCCAAAATTCCTTCACGCAAATCTACTTATACACTTTTTATAGCATACTGGTCTCTGACAAAAGGGTCAAAAATCAGCATATATGTGTTAAGGGGAAAATTTATAGCTCTCCAAGCAATCCTAAGGAAGGAAGAAAGGGCCCACATAGATAGCTTGACTTCACGACTCAAGACCTTAGAAAAGGACCAGAAAAAGGAACCCAAACCAGACCGAAGGAAAGAAATAATAAAAATTAGAGCAGAAATTAATGACATTGAAACCAAAAAAAAAAAAAATCGGAAAGATCAATAAAACAAAGAGCTGGTTCTTCGAGAAAATAAATAAGATTGATAAACCGCTAACAAGACAAACAAAGAAAGAAAGAGAGAGAGCCCTAATAAATCGAATCAGAAATGAAAAGGGGGACATCATGAAAGAAATCAGTGAGATACAAAAGATCATTAGAGCTTCTTTGAGGGCCTATACGCCACAAAACAGGAGAACCTAAAAGAAATGGATGAATTCCTTGACTCCTACAATCTCCCAAGACTGAACAAAGAAGACTTGGAATACCTGAATAGACCCATTAATGTTAAGGAAATTGAAACGGTAATCAAAAATCTCCCCAAAAACAAAAGCCCAGGCCCAGATGGTTTCACCGGTGAATTCTTCCAAACATTTCAAGAAGACCTGTTGCCAGTTCTCCTCAAACTCTTCCAGGAAATTGAAAAAAAAGGAACTCTCCCAAACAGTTTCTATGAAGCATACATCTCCCTAATACCAAAAGCAAACAAAGACACCACTAAGAAAGAATATTACAGACCAATATCCCTGATGAACACCGAAGCGAAGATTCTCAACAAAATATTAGCAAATAGGATCCAACAACTCATCAAAAAGATCATACATCACGACCAAGTGGGATTCATTCCGGGGATGCAAGGATGGTTTAACATTCGAAAATCAATCAACATAATCCATTGTATCAACAAAAGTAAAGATAAAAACCATATGATCATATCAATAGATGCAGAGAAAGCATTTGACAAGATCCAGCATCCTTTCATAATGAAAACCCTCGCCAAAATGGGGTTTGGAGGAACTTTCCTCAAGATAGTCGAAGCCATCTACCACAAGCCTATGGCAAGCATTATCCTCAACGGGGAAAAACTGAGGACCTTTCCTCTAAGATCAGGTACAAGACAAGGATGCCCGCTCTCACCACTTCTCTTCAATATAGTACTGGAAGTACTTGCGATGGCCATTAGACAAGAAAAAGAGATTAAAGGCATCCAGATAGGAAAGGAAGAAATCAAACTCTCACTATTTGCAGACGATATGATACTATATCTAGAGAAGCCTAAAGCCTCTACTAAGAAACTCTTAGAAACAATAAACTTATACAGTAAAGTTGCAGGCTACAAAATCAATACCCAAAAATCCATGGCCTTCCTATATACAAGCAATGAGGCAGAGGAAAGGGACATGAAAAAAGCAATCCCATTCACAATCGTGCCCCAGAAAATCAAGTACCTCGGAATCAGCTTAACCAAGGAAGTAAAAGACCTCCTCAAAGAAAACTATAAAACGCTACTCCATGAAATAAAAGAGGACATGAGGAAATGGAAACATATACCCTGCTCATGGATAGGGAGAATCAATGTCGTCAAAATGGCAATACTCCCCAAAGCATTATACAGATTCAACGCGATCCCTATAAGGATACCCATGACATTCTTCAAAGAAATGGATCGAGCAATCTTAAAATTCATATGGAACAACAAACGCCCACAGATAGCTAAAACAATTCTTGGGAAAAAGACGATGGGAGGCATCACCCTCCCCAACCTCAAACTTTACTACAAAGCAGTAACAATTAAAACAGCATGGTACTGGAACAAAGGCAGAGCCGTAGACCAATGGAACAGGGTGGAATATCCCTACACACAACCCCAAATGTATGATCATCTAATCTTTGATAAGGGAGCAAGAGATGTGAAGTGGAGCAAGGAAAGCCTCTTTAACAAATGGTGCTGGCACAACTGGACAACCACACGCAAAAGAATGGGCTTAGACCTTGACCTGACACCATGCACAAAAGTCAGATCAAAATGGATTAAAGACCTCAACATTAGACCACAAACCATAAGGTACATTGAAGACAAGGTCGGCAAAACCCTCCACGATATTGAAGATAAAGGTATCTTAAAAAAGTGACACGGAACTAAGCAATCTAGTAAAAACAGAGATCAACAAATGGGACTACATTAAACTAAAAAGCTTCTGCACCGCAAAAGATACAGTGACCAGAATACAAAGACTATCCACAGAATGGGAAAGGATATTTACACAATACCCATCAGATAAGGGGTTGATATCAATGGTATATAAAGCACTGGTTGAACTCTACAAGAAGAAAACATCCAACCCCATCAAAAAATGGGGCGAAGAAATGAATAGAAACTTTACCAAGAAGAGATACGAATGGCCAAAAGGCACATGAAAAAGTGCTCTACATCACTAATCATCAGAGAGGTGCAGATCAAAACAACCACGAGATACCACCTCACACCACAGAGACTAGCACACATCCAAAAGAACAAAAGCAACCGCTGTTGGAGAAGATGTGGGGAGAAAGGGACCCTTGTACACTGCTGTTGGGAATGCCGACTGGTTCAGCCCTTCTGGAAAACAATATGGACGATTCTCAAAAAATTAGAAATTGAGCTCCCATTTGACCCAGCAATACCACTGCTGGAAATATATCCCAGAGAGGCAAAATTATAATCAAAATGACATCTGCACATGTATGTTCATCGCAGCACTATTTACAATAGCCAGAATCTGGAAAAAACCTGAATGCCCTAGAACGGATGACTGGTTGAGGAAACTTTGGTACATCTACACAATGGAATACTATGCAGCTGTTAGAAAAAAGGAGGTCATGAATTTTGTACTTAAGTGGATCGGCATGAAAAGTTTCATGCTAAGTGAAATGAGTCAGAAAGAGAGAGACAGACATAGAAAGATTGCACTCATCTATGGCATATAGAATAACAGAGTGGGAGACTAACACCCAAGAATTGTAGAAATAAGTACCAGGAGGTTGACTTCATGGCTTGGAGGCTGACCTCACATTCTGGGGAAAGGGCAACTCAGAGAAGGGATCACCAACTATAATGTAGTTGAAGGCCATGTGGGGGAAGGGAGTTTGGGCTGAATGAGGGCTAGAGACTGAGCACAGTGGCCACTCAACACCTTTGTTGCAAACCACAACAGCTAATTAGAGAGAGAGAACAGAAGGAAATGCCCTGCCACAGTGGCAGGGTGGGGTGGGGGGAGATGGGATTGGGGAGGATGGGAAGGATGCTGGGTTTACTGGTGGTGGAGAATGGGCACTGGTGAAGGGATGGGTTCCCGAACTTTGTATGAGGGAAGCATAAGCACAAAAGTGTATAAATCTGTAACTGTACCCTCATGGTGGTTCACTAATCAAAAATAAATAAATTTTAAAAAAATCAGCATATAAAACAAAGTGAATTCTGAAAGGGTATGATAGTTTTCAGTATAGAATTTTCAGACAGGATATAAACCAAACTTCTAATACACATACAAAGAGAGAGAGAGCGACAGAGAGACAGAGAGAGAGTTTTATCTGTTCTTAAGCAACTCTGAAACACCTTAATATAGAAATGTAATAGCATTAAAGATGACTCCAGCATACGGATGTGTTTTAAGGATTACACAAATCATATAGGTGAAATGATTGTCAAATGGGAATCTCCTGGATGCCAGTCAATTAGAATGAGTGCTTGATCTATACAACGTGAAGGAGTTAAGCAGATACCTCAAGAGTCAACTCCCAGTCACTGATATTTGAAAACTGAAGATGTGATTTGACCTTAATTCACTTAAACCTACATATAGATGTTAAATGGAATCACTGCCTATTATCTCAACCACTCTCACCTCCTGGCTTTTCGGACAGTCCCTTCTTCTTGTCTCTCCCACTCAGACCTTCCTACCCTCTCCTTCCAATTTTTTTCAGGACATAGAACAATCCCATTACAAAAAAAAAAAATTCCCTCTTCAGGATGTTCGAAACACCTCCCAATGAAATCTAAAAGCTTTATCATAGTTCACAGTATTATATAACCTCTCCAATGGCTCTTTCTCATACTTTACAATATCTGATGTTGTTGTTTACATGTATTTAAGTATCTGTCTTATCAGAATTCAAACTTCACAAGAATAAAGCAATACAGAATTTATTATTCTATCCCTAATATCTGGAAAAGCCTATGCATAAAACAGAGCTTAATGACTTCTTTATGCATGAAATAATGTATATTTCTTATCCAATATTTATTTCTGCCAGATATCATAGAAAAAGAATTTCTACTCAGAAGTCCAAATAAAATATAAGAGTTTCAGTGGGAGAACCAAAATAAAAAGCATATTGGGGAGCAGAAACATACATAAAAGGTAATAGTATAGTAATTATCTATTGTAACACAATGAATTATTGCATCTATTCATTATTTCATAGTTCTATAGATCAGCCCAGATAGAATCCTCTGTTTATGATCTCATAAACTGATTTAAGACTGAAATAAAATTGTTAGCCAGACAATCTGGGGATGAATTAGCTTTCAAGTTTATCCAAGTTGCTGGTGGAATTCAGTTCCTTGTAGCTGTGAGACTAATATGAAGGTTTACTTGATGTTAAAATTTTTTTAAAAGTCATTTTTTTCTCCTATCTTAATAGGAGCCACTCTCAGGCACTTAGAGGACACCTACATTTATTGCCATATATTCCCCCTCCATTTTCTAGTGGTGAGTTCATATAAAATCTAAATCATAATTGGAATATATCTGATTTCTTTTGTACCAACTATAAGAAAATCTAATTTTCAGAAAGGGCTGATTAGATTAGGCCTAACTGGACAATCATCCTTTTGATGAACTCAAGGTGCTATGATTAATGAGACTACATAAATATACAATTATGGTGATAGTAGGACATTATCTTTACAATTTGAGATATTAAAGCAAGAAATCTTGTGAGTGGGATAGGGAGATATTTTTTATTTGCTGGAGTGATAGCACAGCGGGTATGGCGTTTGCCTTGCACACAGTCGACCTAGGCTCAATTCCCCTATCCCACTCAGAGAGCCCAGCAAGCTACCAAGAGTACCTTGCCCGCACGATAGAGCCTGGCAAGCTACCCGTCTCATATTCAATATGTCAAAAACAGTAAGAACAAGTCTCACAATGGAGACATTACTGGTGCCTGCTCAAGCAAATTGATGAACAATGGGACAACAGTGCTACAGTGCTACCACAAATAGCTTATCCCCAAACAAAGATACTCAATGGGACATCTATGAATATTGTTCTCCAAGATCTCTTTCTTGACTTTTACAGTTAATTAAAGGCTAACACTTTCCATTTTTTGGATATGAAAGTATGTGTTCATTTTTATTCTGGCAGCAGAGCCTTCACAGTGAATCTGGCAGTGAAGTGAGCCAAAAACCAAACTTACATACAAATGCTATGCTAGATATGAGAGATAGCCAAATTTACACAGAGCCTGTCCTCAATTTAATTTTCGATAGTCACCAAATACATAAAAAGTATGCACAAATATGCAGATCCTAGATGTTAGTCCATTTCTCAAACTGTATTGATATACTTGTATCAATTTTCTTCATGGAAAAGTGCTTCTATTTTCTGAGTAGCATCCTATTTTATCTTTGTGATGCGAGGGCTCAAACCCCACGAACTGTTCACATACACTATCCCCAGCCCATTGCTCCTCACTTTTTTCAAAATACTTTAGGATATTAATCTTAATCACAATTCTGTTGAAGTTTGACAGTCTGGTTTTAAAATTGAGGAAACTTGTGCTGAATGTAAACAAATACTTCTCTGCTGTCATATAAGAACTTATTGACAACCATTGCCACATCTCATAAATCCTTACCTAAGATTCTACGTCATTCTAGACTAGAAGAAAGAATGTCAGGATGACAGAGAGACCTTGTGAAGAATGTTTGCTAGATGGTAAGAACTTAGTCTCCTGGGCCCCTCTGACCTTATTTCTACTGGATGTCATTTAACATTACCATGCATTACTATTTGCTTACTGCTCTGAGCCCAAGATCTCAGATGTAGATCTGAGCCCAAGATCTCAGATGTAGAACAGTTTGATTAAGAAGAATGCTTTATTTAGAAGAAAACCTTCTAAACTTCAGTAGAGAGCTGTGGAGCGTTTGAAGGGATGGTGCTGGTCCCAAGTGTTCAGAAAGCTCCGACCTGCAAGGGTGAATCCTCATTAACACCCATTAGATACATACTACAGCAAAAAGGGCCATGATCAAAACTTCCTCCTATCAAAAATATTCATCTATTAGACTCTGTATAAACCTTAATTGTTAACATTCACTCTGAGACACAAAAGATTTATTTCATAGTACACAAGCTTTCAGATAAATTAGAAGCAAAATAAATTTTATCTATGGACAGTATTGCTAAATGACAAAGCAAAAAGATTTTGAGGGCTGACTTTGAGAGAGAGCTAATTCATAAAGTGACTACAATTTAATATCCATCATTTATTGGCCGTGCAACTTTGGGAAGTTTATTTAATGTCTCTAAACTCTCATTTCCTGATATATAAGTTTGAATATGAGTACTTACTACCTCAAGTGTAATTGTGAAGATTTATTCAAATAATATTGTGAAATACTTTGTGAATATTTGCAACTGCTGCTATAACTAAATGGGAGAGACTGTTTTACGCTTTTACAATATTTACTGCCTTAAACATGGTATCATTTGTATCACTTGTCATCCCATTGATCTTCGATTTGCTCTAGAGGGAGCCAGTAACATCTCCATTCGTCCCTGTCACATGTTAGTGTAGCCCAATGGCATCTGCTTGCTCCAGGAACACAAACAGCATATTTTATCAGACTCTCCTTACTTGTCCTCCCCAACGCTGTCGTACTGGGAGCTCTTTCAGGGTCAAGGGAATGAGGCCCATTATTGTTACTGTTTTTGGCATATTGAATACGCCACAGGTAGCTTCCCAGGCTCTGCCATGGGGGCAGGATGCCCTCGCTAGTTTGCCAAACTGTCCAAGAGGAACAGAGGCTTTTAGGATGGCCTCTAATCACCCTTACAGGTGCTCCCAGTATACTGAATACAAGATTTTGGTCAACTGGCATGTTGTAACGATTTGCACGCTGACAAACACTCTCCTGCCTGCGTCTCTGGGCAGCACCTATTGGTTCACTCTTTGCTGTTTGACACAATTGCTACCCTTGGCCCACACTATGATGAGGTCGTGAACCATCAAGGGGAATGTCTATTATATATCACACAAGACCATTTCTTCAAAAAAATAAGGGAGATTTCTAATAAATGTGGCAGAAAACACTGGCTTTTAATATTAAGTACAACAACATGTTGGGAAATTTCCACAGCAATTTGTAAATAGCAAAATAATGCCAAACCAGCACAATTTAATATGACAGTTCTGAATATTGTAAAGCAGAATGCCCTACCACCTCCAACACTATTATTCTTCTGTTCCACATGCTAAAATTTAAGAACCACAATATGTGTAAATTATCAAATCTGGCATTGAGTAAGTTTTAGAGGGCAAACTTCAAGTTCTATCTCCTTGTAGTTTGAATAAAACATTTTATATAATTAGTCTGGTAGACAAATGTAAGAAAGTTTTCTTTCAAATAAATTTGTCACCACATAAGGTTCAGGTTTTCTCCTTTTTTATGTAACAATATCTAGAGATAACTGGCTATTACAGATTCAAAGGCATATATGCCTCAATGGACAATCCTACTGATTTCTCTCTAACAATTAAACAATTTTATACCATGTATCTTATAAATAGAAAACGGGTGTCCAATAACAGTAATCTTTGGCTGGGATAAAACAGTCAGAATAGCCTGGCATTTAAATAATCTTAAAGTAAATAAATTTTTATTGATTATGGTATAATTATCTCTGTAAATAATTTTAGATAAAAATCCAAAATGCATTAATGTATAGTGAAAAAAATAACTGTTACTTAAAGATCCAGAAAGGGAAGAACAGGATTTTCTTCAGACTTTATTATTATTTTTTTTTTTTTTGCTTTTTGGGTCACACCCAGCGATGCTCAGGCGTTACTCCTGGCTTTGCACTCAGGAATTACTCCTGGCGGTGCTTGGGGGACCATATGGGATGCCGGGGATCGAACCCGGGTCGGCCGCGTGCAAGGCAAACACCCTACCCGCTGTGCTATCGCTCCGGCCCCTCTTCAGACTTTAAAGGTAAGATCATTGTATGACTGAAATGTAAGCATGAAACTATGTAAGTCTGTAACTGCACCACACGGTAATTCATAGAAAGAAAAAGAAAGAAAGAAAGAAAGAAAGAAAGAAAGAAAGAAAGAAAGAAAGAAAGAAAGAAAGAAAGAAAGAAAGAAAGAAAGAAAGAAAGAAAGAAAGAAAGAAAGAAAGAAAGAAAGAAAGAAAGAAAGAAAGAAAGAAAGAAAGAAAGAAAGAAAGAAAGAAAGAAAGAAAGAAAGAAAGAAAATATGTCACAAATATTTTCCTCTGGTTCCTTCATGACCACCCTCATCCAAGTCAATGGACAGGTAGCATCCTCAATGAGTACTGCAGTCAGCTCTTCCGTGCTCTCTTCCAGGACACTGAGCCCTGAATTTTTAATGTAAATCTCATCTTGTCTCTCTCTGAATGAAAATTCTCTAATGACTTTTGAGCTTCACTAAAGTAACTAAACTAAAATCAAAGCCTTTGATACACCAAATCTTTTATCCTAGTTGCTGCTGATAGTTCCTTTTATTTATTCTTGTCCTCATGCCGACTCCTGAGTGTGTAGAATTCTGCCCACTCAGAGCTCTGGTGTGTGTTTCTATTTTCTTTCTGGAATGTTTGTTTTCCAATAATTTTCATACCTTTTTCCTGAAGGCAATTATGTCTTCTCAGAGTCCACCTTATTTTTACTACTTTTTGTGTCTAATCTTATTTTTGTAAGTTTGGAAGGGATAAGAGCTTAATCTTAGTGTTTACTGAATTAATAACTGTATGTATTTCACTGTATGTATGCAAATTGCTTAAGATAGAACCTGTTTCACTCCTGTATTACCTATCATGGTTTGTATAGACAAAGTTTTAGAAGTGTGTCTTAGAAAATATAGCAAGAAGAACAATGTATTACATAAGCTACGGATCTAATGGAATGATTTTAGTTGTTCTAGTATTGAAAAGGCTCCTCTCTGTTCTACCTTCAGCAGGGATATCGATCATAATGAGTTATGTTTATGAAAACACATATTACCCTTGCATAGTCATAATTAGGTCCACTCTGAGTATTTTACAAAGTAAATAGGACCTTCTGGAGTCTCAGTTTCTCTTTTCCCAACTCTAAATATTAAAGATTCACTAATTTCAAGTCCAATAATAAAAGGTTATATAGTATAAACTGACCTTTCGGAGTCAAATAAAAATATGAATATCTTGACAAATAGTCTGTTACAAAATCTACAAGTATCATTCTCCTGAGCTTCTGTGAGACTTAGTGTAAGTTTTCCTTTAACATGACTAATTAGCTTTCAGGCAGAAATATCTTTCAGTTTTATACATCAGTGGTAAAAAAATTGCAATTAAAAGATGAGGGATAGCGGCTGGAGCAATAGTACAATAGGTAGGGCATTTGCCTTGCATGTGGCCGACCCAGGTTTGATTCCCAGCATCCCATATGGTCTCCTGAGCACCGCCAGGAGTAATTCTTGAGTGCAGAGCCAAGAGTAAGCCCTTTGCATCACCAGGTGTGACCCAAAAACCAAAAAAAAAAAAAAAAGAAAGAAAGAAAGATAAAGGATATTCCTCTTGGAGCTCTCCATTTAACCACCATTTCTGAAACTTATCTATTTTGGTTCACCCCAAATTGAATAGTCCCTCACAAAGAAGTATGACAAGTATGACATGGTGCAACTTACCTTCTTAACAAATGGTACTGGAAAAAACACTAGCCAGCCACATAAATGAACTCAGACCCTTTCTCACATCTAAAAGTCAAATAAAAATGGATTAAAGACCCTCCATCACTTTTCTTATGCTATATTATATAGCCAGCAGGTAGGGTGTTTACCTTGCATGTGGCCGACCCAAGTTTGATTCCTCCACCTCTCTTGGAGAGCCTGGCAAGCTACCGAGAGTATCTCACCCACACGGCAGAGCATGGCAAGCTACCTGTGGTGTATTAAATATGCCGAAAAAAACAGTAACAAAAAGTCTCACATGGAAATGTTACTGGTACCCAATCGAGCAAATCAATGAGCAATGGGATGACAGTGATACAGTGACAGATTATATACACCTTCTCCTCCCCTCAAGTCCCTTGCCCCCATTGCTTACCATTGTTTCCACATCCAACTTTTGCCCTTGGCCCTAAAATGAAAACAGGTGTGCATATATCCTTTTTAATTGATCTTCTTGTGCTATGAGGTAGATGCCAAGAATTAGAATTCCTGGTTCATATAAAAGTGATATTCTTGCTTAAGTAATAAAAAGTCACCATACTTTTTCCATATACTCTTACCCATAACATATTCCCACCCCAGTGAAAGAGAATTCCTTTGTCACCACATCTGCACCAACACTTGCTTTTTCCAGTACTCCTGACATATGCCAATCTCATAAGATTGAGTTGATTACTCACTGGCATTTTTTATTTGCATTTTCCTAAGAATAAGTGATAATGAACACTTTTTCATATGCCTACAGGCCATCCATATGTCCTCTGTGGAAAAGTATCTGATCATCTCATCTCCCCATTTTTTTATGGGGTTAAGAGTTTTTTGTTGTTGATGATCTTTGTGAGTGATCTATATGTCTTATCTATTAGTCCTATATCTGAAGGGTTGTCTGCAAGTTTTTTTCTTCCATCCAGCAGGGTGTCTTTTTATATTAGCCTGAGTTTCTTTTGCCATGAGAAACATTTTAATTTGCTGTAGTCCCATTTGTTCATTTTTGTATGTATCATCTTTGCCACTAGAGTCAAATTGTTGGAACAATCTCGGGGACCCATATCTTAGAGAGTCCTGCCTTTTATTTTTTACAGTGTATTATATGGATTCTGACGTAATATCCAGGTCTTTAATCCACTTTGAATTAGCTTTGTTGTTAGGTGTGGGATACAGTTCCAGTTTCAATTTTTGGGCATGTGCTATCCAGTTATTGCAACATCATTTGTTGAAGCAGCTTTCATTGCTTCTGTACTTGCACCTGCATGATTTGTCATAGATTAACCGTCCTTTAATCAAGGTTTTATCTCTGGGATCTCGATTCTCTCTTTAGTCTTAGAGTATATATTTCAGTGCCACACAATTTTTGTTACTACTGCTTTATAGCACTTAAAATCATGAAATTCGATACCTTCCATCTTTTGTTCCCCCTCAGAATAGCTTTGGCATTTGGGGAGTTTAATGATTCCATCCAAATTTCTGTGCAGTTTATTCTAAGTCCTTGAAGAATATCGTCAGAATTTTTATAGAATTGTGTTGAATCTATAAAATTTTGAGCTAGATGATCATTTTGACTACACTAATTCTTCCAACCAATGAACATGGATTTTTTTTCATTTCTTGGATTTTCCTATTTCATTTAGACTTAGTTTTAAACATCTAAGTCTTTCAGGTCCTTTGTTATGTTGATTCATAGATAATTGATATTTTTAGCACTATTTTGAATGAGTTTATCTTTTTATTTATTAACTTTTATTTATTGTTTAAATATAGAAATGTAACTGATTTGGAAGGGCTTTGGTACTACTCCTGGTTCTGTGCTCAGAGGTCACTCACTTCTGGTGGGTATATGCAATGCCACAATCAAATCAGAGTTGATCTCATTGCAAGGCAAGCTTCATAACCCCTGTACTAACTCTATGGCCCTCTGAAATCACTGTATCACTGTCATCTCATTGTTCATTGATTTGTTCGAGCGGGCACCAGTAACGTGTCCATTGTGATACTTGTTGTTATTGTTTTTGGCATATCAAATATGCCATGGGTAGCTTGTCAGGTTCTGCCGTGCAGGCGGAATACTCTCCGTAGCTTGCCAGGCTCTCTGAGAGGGACAGAGGAATCGAACCTGGGTTGGCAGCGTGCAAAGCAAACACCCTACCTGCTGTGCTATCGCTCCAGCTCCCATGGCCCTCTGAAATGAAAAATAATTCATAAATTGATTTTGTAGCCTCTACTCAGCTGTATTGGTTTATTATTTCAAAGAGTTCTTAAGTGGAGGTTTTATGGCCTCTTATGTATATTATCAGGTCATCTACAAAAAGTGAGAATTTAATTTCTTCTTTTCCAAGTTGTATCCTTTTAATGTCCTCTTATCAGGGTAATACCACTCAAAACAGCAGTGAGATATCACCTCATGCCCATTGAAAAAGGCTGCATCAAAAAGACCAAAAGACCAGAAATAAGAAAGAAGTATTGGCTAAGATGTGAAGAGAAAATATACACTTATACATTCTTCATGGGAATATTAATTGCTTAACCTCTATCAAAAATTATGTATGAGAAATTCAAAATACAAAAAGATCTACTGTATATCCACCAAGTACACACATAGGTAGTGTGTAAAATTATTGAAAAAAAACACTAATTCAAAAAGATCTATGAGTACCTATTCATTAAAGTAATATACAAAATATCCAAGTCATAGGCATAACCCACATCTAATAATACATGAGTAAAGAAAATGTAGTACAGGGAAGTCTTACTTTCTCCTAGAATATGAATGGAAGTAAGGGTATCATACTAAGTGAGTTAAATCAGAAGCAGAAAGATGATAATGTCAGTGGATAATGTCATTCATGTGCAAAAGCAAAGCCAAAAAACAAAGGTAAATGAAAATAAACCTTCGATCTGACAGCAGATGAAGTTACAAAGGAGTGGAGTGGTGGTATCAATAGAGCAGTCCAATGGACTGAGGAATATCAATACTCTGGTGGCATGTTTTGTATGGTAAAAATTTTGAAGAACAGAGACATTGTATTCCTAAAACATAAACTATTTGTAAATCAACTACTTTTCTCTCTCTGTATGTATATATATATATATGTACACACATATATGCATATATAGACACATGCATATATATGTGTATATATGTATATATAAAAATATGAAGAAATGTATAAAGGAAAGAATCTGTTTAAAGCTAGGGATTATATCTCAGTGATTGAAAATTTCAAAGGTATGATACATTGGATTCAATCCCTCTGATTAAAATATTAAGCAAACAAAATATATAAAATGTTAGGACTTTATTTTAGCAAATCGTTTTTAGTATTATGAAAAAAAGTTTTCCCTCAGCCCATTATAGTGCTAAGTAATATTAACGTTCTTCTTGCTGTAAATCATTTTACAATTTTAGTGTTAATTCCACCCATTTGTAGTATATTATTTTTCTTGAAATGCTATGTTGCAATTTCACTACTTATATTTAAGTTTTTCACTGTATTAAGAACTATTTATGGTTTCTTTTAAGTGGTATAGTTAAATTCAGGCATGGATGTTATAATTTCTTTGTCAAAAATACACATTGTTTTTATTTCTCTTGGACTGGAATGATAGCACAGCTGGTAGGGCATTTGCCTTGCACGCGGTCGACCCAGGTTCGATTTCTCCATCCCTCTCGGAGAGCCTGGCAAGCTACCGAGAGTATCCCGCCCACATGGCAGAGCCTGGCAAGCTACCCATGCCATATTCAATATGCCAAAAACAGTAACGATTCTCACATTGGAGACATTCCTGATGCCCACTCGAGCAAATCAATGAACAACGGGACGACAGCGCTACAGTGCTTTTATTTCTCTCAATATGTATGATAATAGGAATAATTGGATTCTAAAATTTATAGAATTTATTTTGTTACATTTCTGTGGAATAGTCCCTTGATAATGCTGTTATTTTTTTCCTACAAAGGAGCCCATTTCAGCATATTCATTTTCCTGTAACCAATTTCAGGATACTGTCTCTTCTTTTAATGGGAGTGAGGAGTATTTGGGCCAGACCCTGTGGTGACTCTAGGTTTACTTCTGGCTCTATGAGTAGAGATCTCTCTGGCAGGGCTCAGGATGATGTATATCAGTCATATTTTCAAATGTTTACATTATCATATCCTTTTATCATCTCAAATATATTTTATTCTTTTTCCCAACGAACCCAGATTATTGATTTGCTGGTTTGATTTGCTTTTGCATTCCTTATTCTACTAATACTCCTTATCATCTTTGTGCTTTCTTAGATGTCTGTATTATACTTTTTCTAAATTTTTGAGCTGATAACTTTATTTTAGTAAGTTTCTTTATACAATGGTTATTGTGGGGTTTGGTATTTAGATATTGGTAATATATTTTAATGATTACCAATTTTACGCAAAATGGCAAACAATTTTATTCAACAAATAATATTAGAAGTTATGCTATTTTTAACTAAATACTACACAATCAAATATAGGGGGAAAACATTTTCTCTTTTATTTTTTCCATGTTTCAACTACTTCTGTCTTCATTTCTTTAGTTTTAGCAGTATATCACTTTATCTGTATCTCTTTTGTACAGGTTAGCAATGGTTTTCATTACATAAGTCAGTTCCTAGGCCATTTTTCTTTTTCAGTAAAAGAAAGTCTTTTCACTGAAACATTTGTAAGACTTTGTCTCAACTCTATTATTCTCTAACTTTGCATGTGTTTGTATATTGCATTATAATCTATAGCTGCAATCGCTGGGTCTTCTTTACTAGCTTGATTTCTTTTTTATCTGACTAAAAGTGTTAATGCCTTTATTATATAGGTTACCTGTTCCCATATGACTTGTGCTATTTTTTTATTGAGTCACTATGAGATAGAGCATTATTAAATTGTTCATGATTGTGTTTTAGTCATATAATATTCCAATACACACCCCTTCACCAGTGTAATTTCCATTAACAGTGTCCCCAGTTTCCCTCAACAAAATACTAGCAAAAGAATCCAATGACTCATCAAAAATATCACACATCATGACCAAGTAGAATTCATACTGGGAAGGCAAGGATGGTTTAACACTCACAATTGCCAATCAACATTATACACCATATCAATAAAAGGAAAGATAAAAACCATATGTCCATATAATAGATGCAGAGAAATCAATTGACAAGATCCAGCATCCATTTATTATAAAAATGTTCAACAAAATGGGAGTCGAAGGAACTTTCTTCAGTATAGTCAAGCCATCTACCACAAGAACATGGAAGCATTATTATAAATGGGGAAAAACTAAGAGCCTTCCGTGTAAGATCAGGGACAAAACAAGATTGCCCACATCCACCACTTCTATTCAATATAGTACTAGAAGTATTTTCCATAGCAGTTAGGCAAGAAAAATATAACAAGGTACCCAAATAGGAAAGGAAGAAGTCAAGCTATCATTATTTGCAAATGGCATGAAACTATACTTAGAAAATCCTAAAGACTCTACAGAAAGAGCTCTTAGAAGCAATAGGTTTGTATAGTAAAGTGGAAAATCAAGAAGTCAATACCCAAAAGTCCATGACTTTCTTATATAACAAATAATGAAAGAAAAGAAAGAAATACTTAAAAACAATACCATTCACAATAGTGCCTCAGAAAATCAAGTACCTCGGAATTAACTTAACTAAAGAAGTGAAGGACCTGTACAAAGAAAACTACAAAAGACTACTTCAAAGAAATAAAAGTGGACACTAGGAAATGTAGACACATCCCTGCTCATGGATTGGGAGAATTAACATTGTCAAAATGGCAATATTTTCCAAAGCATTAAACAGATTCAATGTGATCCCTATAAGGGTACCCATGACATTTTTCAAAGAAACAGACAAAACACTTCTGAAATTCATAAGGAACAATAAACCCCACGAATAGCTAAAGAAATACTCAGGGAAAACAAGATGGTGACATCACCTTCTGCAAACTGTACTACAAAGCAATAGCAATTAAAACAGCATGGTATTGGAATAGAAATAGATCCTCAGATCAATGTAATAGAGTTGAATATTCTGACATATGCTCTCAAGTATATGATCACTTAATCTTTGATAAAGGAATAAAGGAGCAAAAAATGTGAAGTGTAACAAGGAAAACCTCTTCAACAAGTGGTCCTGGGAAAACTAGACAGCAACTTGCCAAAAAAAAAAAAAAAGAACACAGACATTTTTCTAATACCAAGCACAAAGGTCAGATCAAAATGGATCAAAGACCTCAATATCAGACCTGAATCCATAATGTACATGGAGAAAAATGAAGCTAAAGGCATCTTTAAGGATAAAACACCACTGACCAAGCAAGTTGGAAACAAAGATAAACAAATGGGACTACATTAAATTAAAAAGCTTCTAACCTCAAAAGAAACATTGACCAAAGTACAGAGAGAGCCCACTGAATGGGAAAAATTATTTAGCCAATACCCATCAGACAAGAGTTAATATCCAGGATATAGAAGACACAGGTAGAACTTTACAAGAAAAAAACCCCAACCCCATCAAAAAATGGGGAGAAGAAATGAAGAGAATCTTTTTCAAAAAAAATAATACAAATGGCAAAAAGGCACATAAAAAAATGCTCCACATTGCTAGTCATCAGGGAGATATAAATCAAAACAATGATATATCTCCTTACACCAAAGACTAGCACACATTGAAAAGAACAAGAACAATCAGTTCTGGTGCAGATGAAGGGAGAAAGGGACGGTCATTCTTCGCTGGTGTGAATGCCGACTGGTCCAGCCTTTTTGGAAAACAATATGGGCAATCCTCAAAAAACTAGAAATTGAACTTCCTTATGATCCAGCAATACCACTTCTGGGAATTTACCCTAAGTTCCCAAAAACACACAGCAGAAGCACTATCTGCACTTTTGTGGTTTTTGCAGCACTATTCACAATATCCAGAATCTGGAAACAACCCAAGTGCCTGGGAACAGATTACTGGATATATCCCTATGATACATCTACAAAATGGAATACTATGCAGCTGTTAGACAAGATGAATCCATGAAATTTGCTTATAAGTGGATGGACATGGAGTATCGTGCTAAGTGAAATGAGTCAGAAAGAGAGGAACAGACATAGAATGACTGCCCTCATTTGTGGAATATAAAATAACATAGTATGAGACTAACACCCAAGGAGAGTAGAAACAAGGGCTAAGAGGATTGTTCTATGGTTAGAAGCCTGACTCATGTGCTGTGAGAGAAGGCAGTGGGATATAGAAGGGACCACTAAGTCAATGATGACTGGACAGATCACTTGGGGTGAGAGATGTGTGCTGAAAATAGATAAAGGACCAAACAAAGTACCTCTCAGTATCTGTATTGCAAACCATAATGTTCAAAAGGAGAGAAAGAGAAAAATGCCTGCCATAGAGGTGGGGGTTGGACTGGGGTGGGGGTGGAGGAGGGACCTTGGTGATAAGAAATGTACACAGGTGGAAGAATGAGTTTGTATGACTCAAACTCAATCATTAAACCTTCTTAACTATCTCACTGCAATTCAATAAATACTACTACTACTACTTCTGTAGCACTGTCATCCCATTGTTCATTGATTTGCTTAAGCAGGCACCAGTAACATCTCCATTGTGAGACTTGTTGCTACTGGTTTTGGCATATGGAATATACCACAGGTAGCTTGCCAGGCTCTTCCGTGTGGGCGAGATACTCTCAGTTGCTTGCTGGGCTCTCCGAGACTGATGGAAGAATTGAACCCGGGATGGCCACGTGCAAGGCAAATGCCCTACCCGCTGTGCTATCACTCCAGCCCTACTACTACTACTACTACTAATAATAATAATACCTTTACTATTTAATCACTTTTGTAAATTCTATTCAAAACATTTTATATATTTCTTATATTTTTTCATGTATTTCATACCAAAATATTTACAATTAAGTTTTATGACTAATCTAAATATCTAATATCAAGAATAGAAAACGTAGTATTATTTGCTCTGTTTGCTTTTGGGCCATATCCAACTGTACTTAGGGCTTACCACTTGCACTGCATTCAGAGATCACACCTGGTGGGTATGGAGGACAACAGGGGGTGTCAGAGATTGAAACCCGATTGGCAGCATACAAGGAACATGCTTTACCCGCTGTATAATTGCTTTGGCCCCATAAAAAATATTATTCATTTTTCCCTATCATTTAAGTTCACCTTTTCCAGTGATAAGTAGCCTAAAAATTAATTAAATTTTTAATTGTAAATAATAAATTTCATGCCAGGCTCTGCCATGGGGGTAGGGTACTCTCGGTAGCTTGCCGGGCTCTCCAAGAGGGATGGAGGAACAACTTGGCACCAGAACTGCGCAGGAGAAAGAGAGCAGTGTGGAACGCCTTCGAGAGTGTCGAAGAAGTGGTTAAGAGGATGAAGAACATCCGACTCCAGGCACATCTTTTCGACTCCATCATTCTTCCTGCACTAACATATGCCTCAGAGACCTGGGCCCTACAGAAACAGGATGAGAACACTATTCAGGTATCCCTAAGACGAATCCAAAGAGCTATGCTTGGAGTATCACATTCCTCTCAAGTGAGAGAAAGAATCCAGAGTTCTAACCTCCATTGACGGTCAAGAATCAGGGACACTGTCTCGTTTGCCAAGACGTTGCAAATCAGATGGACTGGACATGTAATGCGATTCAGAGATAACCGCTGGACTAGAGCTGTTACCGACTGGATTTCACGGGATGTCAAAAGACCGAGTGGTCGCCCACCAACAAGATGGTCAGACGTCTCGTCGAAACCCTGAATGAATGGTCTGAGGCTCTTCCTGTTCCTGGTTCGAACAGATATCATTTGGCTACACTAGCACGTGACAAGGACAAATGAAGACATTACAGGCACCTGCTCGAGCAAATCGAAGATTAACGGGTAGACAAGTGATTTCACTTGTATAAGTGAAATTTCATGATTATGGTAATAACTTATCTTTATGGTTTTCAGTCCTCTGCAAGTACTCTTTTTTAATTTCAGTATAGTTGTTCGGAAGTCTATAACAGAGTCATAATTTGGAATTGTCTCTGAATCTTTTCCTATTATACATCATTGTTGCTTGATTGTTGTCAATTATCACGTATCTTAATGTTCCAGATATTTTATATGGCATTTTATAATTGTGTATCATTTCTCACAGTAAAAATAAAAAATTAAATTCTAGGATCCAATTAATATGATTCTCACTCCATGTTGAAATAGTTTTATTAAACCCTCAAACACTATTTATCATTTCCTCACTTAAACATGTTTTAGATGTTGGTAATTATCCCAGTCGGGAAATATGTTCTCAGCTTAATAGACTCACATCTCTAGATTTCAATCCAATTCTTTAATTTAATTCTATGATTAAAAAAGTACCCTGGAGCTTATAGAAATGGTAGACTACATAATAACTTCCATTTTAAACAAATGAAAGAGATATAAATGTATTTTAAACTTGTTTAAGATATTTGTGAGCCAATAATCTGATCTAACCACATCTACTAACCTTCCAGAACCTATGCTCAAACAGTATGCCTTTTGTTAAAGGACATATTTACCCAGGTACTACACCAAGTCTGTTTCCTGGGGTCACTGAATTTCATCACATTTCTCCAACTTATAAACCTGACTCCAGAAGTTATCCATTCTCTTGGAATAGCTGTATCCTTCTATTCTTTTCTCAGCACACAAATATAACTCTTTTGAAAATTAAACATTTTAAACTAAACAATGATATTTGCCAGAAATTTCTGCTCATTTGATAGCAAAACTCCTCCAAATCATTGTCTATGTTCCTTTACTGTTTTCACATCTTTCTAAAATGTATATGTGCATAATTTTAAAAATTCCAGGGGAAGCACTATGATTCATAATAGTTTAATGCTAATGTTTCATACATAAAACATTCCAAATCTATATTCTTTCTGCTCACAATGTTTAATTACTTATTTATTGTATCAAGTCTAATCAATCTTTTTCTCTCATTACTCCACCAAAATCTTTTTGTAAAGGACACCAGTGAGCTCATATTTCTGAATCCCAAAACCTGTGATCTCATCTTACTTTAATGGTTAGGATAAAATTTAAAGTCTTATTATGACCTATATATGATATCTGCCATCTTCGCATTTTCCTCCCACATCTCATTCTGTCACACTTACCCTCCCTATATTGATTTAAACAACACTCATCTTGCTGTCTCTCCACTATGACAACCACACACTGCTTCAGGGCTTTTTACTTGCTGTTCCTCCTGTCAGAAGCATTTCCTCCCCATGTCTACACCTTTTCACTTAGATTTTGTCTCTAATGGGAAGATATTAGAGACAGAGACCTTTCTAGATGATCACATTCAAAATAGCCCACATTGAGTCATTATCTAACCCAACTGCCCTGATCTATTTCTAATTCTAGCCTTTATTATCCAACATATTACATATTTAATTTTTTTCAATTTTACCTAAAATTTATATTCCATTTAAAACTATATCCTCCATTTATAAAGTTCAAATCAATATTAGGAATACTAGGAATAGCATAGAAAAATATTTGTTGACAACTCTGAATAAAATATTTGTTGATAAAAATTTGTTGAGTAAAGAACAAATCAGAAATAACTAACTCTGTTCACTTAAATAACATTTTAAAAACATAGTAAAGGGCTTCGATAGTGATAAATATACAGTGTAACTAATAAAGAGTCATCAGTGCATCAGAGTTAAAAATTGACACATGAGTGTGTAAGAATAATTCATTGACATGTTTAAGATAGAAAAGATAAATCTCAAAATTGTTAGTGTTCCCAAGACCAAAAGAAATGGAAAAAAATAATTACTAGTTGGATAATAATGAATCTTTACTATCAATTACTGTAAATTTGCTTTAAATTTTCTTAACATTTCAATTTTTAAATAAAACAATTTACCACCTATGATATAATCCATGCTTACTTTTATCACTTTACTTTTATCATATTCACCAAATATGTTAGTGATCACTCTAGGGTAGTAACATGGAACTAAACATCATTTCCAAACAATTCATTCTCCCTAAGTCTCGAGTCTTTGAAACACTCTGAATCTCCATGTCCAAATAATCATCTTTTTCACCCCAATATGAGGTTGAAGTTGCAAATTCATAATATATCCCATTATTAAATATATTGAATTCTTAATATATTTCTCATATGAAGTTACAAATTCATAATATTTATATCATTATAATGAAGCTTTCTATGTATATGTTTCTTTTTCATATTAGTCTGCAAGATCTTTGAAGATAAAGGACCATGCTTTATCTATCATCAGTAAATAGAGCAATTACCAGCATACTATAATTACCTGGGGAAATTATAAACAAAAGTAACTTCTCAGCCTTGCTCTAGAGACAATGATTAAATTGATCTGTGGTGAACCAGGATATTAGTACTGTTAAAAATCTTCTCTGGTGGTGTTAATATGCCATACAATTGATAATTACTCTACTAGGTATACCAATATATTTTTTAATTTATTTTTAATGAATCACCATGTGAAAGTTACAAAGCTTTCAGGTTTAAGTCTCAGTTATACAATGCTTGAATACCCATCCCTTCACCAGTGCACATATTCCACTACCAAGAATCACAGTATACCTTGCCCCCACCCCCCCCACCTCCCCAGCTCCCCACCCCACCTGTGTAACTGATAAATTTCACTTTACTTTCACTTTACTTTGATTATATTCAATATTTAAACAAAAAACTCACTATTATTGTTTGGAGTTTCTCTCCCCCAAAGTTTGACCTGCTGAAAAGGAAGCATTTGGTAATTTGTTTTCCATTGCTCAGAATAAAGAGATATGAGGTCGAGCCGCCGTGAGGTTTTGGATTTCTGCATTTTAGTATTTTAGTAATTAAGTCCAGAGAAATTTCTGCCAGAAATTGCATCATTGCAAGCTTGTACCTCTCAGCTACTTTATATTCCACATATGAGTGCTATCTTTTTATGTCTATCTCCTTCTTTCTGGCTCATTTCACTCAACATGATATTTTCCATGTTGATCCACTTATCTGCAAATTTCATGACTTCATCTTTTCTGACAGCTGCATAGTATTCCATTGTGTAGATGTACCAAAGTTTCTTTAACCAGTCATCTGTTTTGGGGCACTCCAGTTTTTTCCAAATTGTGGCTATAGTAAACAGTTCTGCAATGAACATAGAAATGCAGATGTCATTTCTACTATACCTTTATGCCTCTCCGGGATATATTCCCAGGAGTGGTACTGCTGGGTTAAATGGAAGCTCAATTTCTAATTTTTTGAGAATTGTCCATATTGTTTTCCAAAAGGGCTGAACCAGTTGGCATTCCCACCAGCAGTAAAGGAGAGTCCCTTTCTCCCCACATCCACGCCAACACCGGTTGCTTTTCTTTTTTGGGATGTGGGCCAGTCTCTGTGGTAGGTACACCAATATTTTTTGAATGAATGTTTGCCCTGCTTGTCATTTCTAACATTTTGCTAAATGTTTCATAAATGCATATCTTTCATCTTGCTTAAACTTTGTGAAAACATATAACTTACTGAAGGTGCCCATCTAATAAAATATATTACTCCATTGACTTTAGAAGAAACTGATGGTAATAAGATTCTCAAGGTGAAAAATATTGAGCACAATTAATCTTCCTTTTCCTCTCCAATGTAAGTTTTTCTTTCTAAATAATAGGAAAAGATATCAGCTTTGAGAAGGGGTGAGAGAGGTAAGGCCCAAAGAGAAAATGATGAAGGGATCTTAAAATACTAGCGGAGATATTGGGGTATTAGCACTGCAACTGTAAAATAAGGACCTCAATAGTATTGTAAATTGTGAAACCTCAATAAAAATTTAATTTTAAAATAGAAATTGTGGGTCTGGATACATAGTACAGCAGGTGGGAGCTCAGCTTGTACATGGTCAACCTGTGTTTAGTACCCAGCACCCCATACATCCCGGGAACCCTGCCAAGAGTGATCCATGAACCCAGCGGCAGTTTATCCTCAGCATATATTGCTTTTGTAGCTTAAGATAGTCTACAATATACACATAATAAGTTAACTGGAGGCTGGCAAAATAGCTCAACACCCTGAGTGCCTGCTTTGCTTGCCTGTAGCCTGGTTGCATCCCCTTTCATTGCATGGTCCTCTGAGTGCCACCAGGATCCACAGAAGAACATAGAGCCAAGATTAATCTTGAGAACTACTAAATGTATCCCCCACATGACAACATAATCAATCGGATAAATTATTAATGAAATTAAAGATATATAGTCTTTTTTGTTTTTTTTTAATTTTATCTTGGAGTCATACTCAGCAGTGCTCAGGACTTACTCCAGCTCTATAGTCTGGGATCACTTCTTGGCAGAGGTCAGGGGTCCATATGGGATACCAGAGACCAAACCCAGGCCAATCACATTCAAGGCAAATACCCTACACACTGTACTATCACTTTAGGCTTAAAACATGGAGTCTTAACGACTTGTCTATGTCCTCACTTAAAGCGAAGGATAAACTACTAAATTAGGTCTTAATCTTTCTTTCTTCCATTATTTATTTTGACTGAAATAAGTTCACTCATTTAGATCGTTTATAGAAATTTATTAAAATGGAAATTTTTATCCAATGAACTTTTCTACTTGTAACCTACATGATAACTGCTGTCACAAATGCCCTCTGAATCTTCAAGCTGACAGAAAGTCTATCTGAGCTTCTCCAAATGAGTATTCCTAATCCTTGGCTTTAAACATCTTGCTCCATGCTTTGTAATTAAATATATTCTTTATAGCTTTGTTTAAAAATCTCCAAAATCCACAACTTAACAAGTCACATAAATATATCTACTTTCAAAAGTGTACAAAATGAAACTCCAGATGAAATGACTGATTTTAGTGATGTCAAATTGACCACCTCCTGAAGAACTGGTTTGATTTTATCTTATGTGAACTGTTTAACCACGTAGGTTTCTTTTAGGTTTCTTTTAGAGTCTTTAGAACCAAATCTATAGTACACTCACTACTAAATGTAAAATGATTAGATTATTCATAATAAAGCTAAATTATAATCTTATGATCTTAAATCCTGACCCATATTTTGCTAATTATTCTCTCACTGCCATTGTAAAATTTATTTTGTTTGGGAATATTTTCTGATTTCTCACAAATATTCTTGAATAGTATTTGGAGGAATAAATGGTCAAGCCACTAAATAACAACTTACTTGCTTACAAAACCACACAAAAGTGGGAGCTGGAAGACTAAAATGAACATGGTCTAAAGGTTAAGGGTGATTCAATGAGTTTCTATGGCAGGTGCTAAGAAAAGGCTGTGAAAATTAGTAGCAGCAGGAAATAAAGTGATATTTATGGTTTATCCTATAAATATTTCATAAGGAAGGAGGTTTCTCCTTTCATATATTGTTGAACACAAATTAGATTACATGCCAGAGATTTTTTAAAGCACACAAATTAAAACAACTTATTGGAACCAAATAACAATGTAGAATTTTTCTGTATATAACTTATTTCATCCTTTTTTGCACAGTTATTCAGTCTGCTTGTCTTTTTCACGGAAAAATATACTATGTATCATCAAATGAGCCAGAGAGATCCAGACAGGTGTTAGACCTTTGAAAGACAAACAGATGAAACCTGTTTCCTATATGAAGCTACTATTGCCAATTTTCCTTGTGAAGTTATTATTTTGTCAACTAATTTTATTTTATTTCGTTAAATAATGGTATTGTTTACGTGTTTTCTGGGATTGCTTACGTGTTCTCTAAGGCTCTGAGCCAAGAGAGGCATAGTAAGTAAATCATCTGGAGGAAGAAAATGTAGAGTGGCAGCTGCCTACCCTGCCTTACAGGAGGAACAAACACTTTATATTAGAAATGAAATCAGGGTTGAATTCTTTGAACTGTTGTAACTATTATCTTGCCAAATGTTTATTAGTGACAGCTCTTTAACATTTCAGATGATTGATTCCTAAGCATTACGGGAAAGCAATCACAATAATTAATCTCATTTTCTTAATCTGATCATTTTTAAAAAATTATTTTGAGCCCTGTGATTTACAATGTTGATAATAGCAGGAGTTCACACAAGATACTGTCTAACACAACACCCTCCACCAGTGTCATCTCCCCTCCACCATGTTCCAGTGCCCCCCATTTTGTCTCCCGTTCTCCTAAGTGACCTGCTTCCTACCAAAGATAAATTCTTAGTTTCTGTTGCCTTTGAGTACTTGTTTTTTCTTTACTGTTACTTTATACACCACTTATGAGCTGTGTCTGCCCCTCTCCTTCTGACTAACTTCACTTAGCATGTTACTTTTCAGATCCATTGCCACAAATTGCATAATTTCATCTCTTCTTATACTGAGTAATATTCTATAGAGCATATGTACCACACAGATTCTTTATCCAGTCATCTGTTCTTGGATGCTTGGGCTGTTTTCAGATTTTGGCTATTGTGAATATTGCCCCAATGAATATAGGAGTGCAAAAGTATTTTCTGAAGAGAGTTTGAGGAACCTTGAAGTTATATACCAAGCTATATAATTGCTGTATTAAATGGAGATCAATTCCTAGTTTTCTTACAAGTACTCATATTTTTATCCCAAATGGTTGGACAAGTCAACATTACTATCAGCAATAGATGATAGATATTTTTTCCCCATACCCTATCAATGAAAGCGGAAGCCTCAGCTTACCCTTGCCAGCTGCAGTGAGCAGTCCCGGTTTTGGCTGGCCCATCCTATATCTTTGACTCACTACAAATTCCTGGAATTTTCTGATAAACAGAAAAATTGTTCAGCATATTCTGCCCCAGACCTTAGGCTCACAGGGAGGTTAAGATGATGAACAATACCTGAGGCAGATGGTTATAAACACTCAAAACAACCTCACTACACTGTAGATTCCCTGAATTCTCTGTAACAGTTGTCAATTGGCAAGAAGTACAAAGAGTCTTTTATTTATACTGATAGGCCATCATGTTTGTTACTTTGTCTGTTTTCAGCACACATCTCCCATTCCAAATGACCAACCATTATTGACTTAGTGGTCCCTTCTCTATCCCAAATGCCTTCTCCCCATATGGGATGCCAGGGATTGAACTTGGGTCGCCCACATGCAAGGTAAACACTGTAGCTGCTGTACTATTGCTCCAGCTCCCACAAAAAGCCTTTTAAAAGGCTTACAGCCCAGAATCTTCTGATCTGTAGTCAGACACGTTATTCTTTGCACCAGAAGGATTGGTCCATGATTGGAATCCTGTCTCAAGTGCTTGAGGAGAAGGCATTTGGGATAGAGAAGGGACCACTAAGTCAAAAATGGTTGGTCATTTGGAGATGTGTGCTGAAAATAGACAAAGTAACAAACATGATGGCCTATCAGTATTTGTATTGTAAATCATAATGCCCAAAAGTAGAGAGAAAGAAGGAAAGTGTCTGCCATAGTTCTCTTTTTTGTGTGTGGGGGGGGGTGGGAAGGGGGAGGAGGAATACTGGGGACACTGGAGGTGGGAAATGCCCACAGGTGGAGAGATGGGTGTTCAAACATTGTATGACTAAAACTTAATGATGAAAGCTTTGTAATGGTAATTCATAGTGAGTTAACTAAAAAATCAATCAATAAAGAAATGAAAGAAAAGGCCGACACAACTCAACACCTTTATTGCAAACCACAACACCTAACCAGAGAGAGAGAACAAAAGGGAATTCCCTGCCATAGTGGCAGGGTGGGGTGGGGGGAGACGGGACTGGGAAGGGGGGGTGGGATGTTGGGTTTACTGGTGGTGGAGAATGGGCACTGGTGAAGGGATGGGTTATCAAACTCTGTAAGGGAGAAACATGAGCACAAAAATGTATAAATCTGTAACTGTACCCTCACGTTGACTCACTAATTAAAAATAAACTATAAAAAAAAAAAAAAAAAAAAAGAAAAGGCCGACACAAAACTCTTACTAAATTCTTAGCCCAAGACTAAGTTCTTCCCCATCAGGTGAGTTCCTTTTCCTTTCTCTTCTACTTTTCAATAAACATTTCTGCTTTCGAACTCTGAGTCTGAGCTTCTTTATTGCTCAATATTGTCATTCTTGAAACTATTTAAAAACCTGAGAATCGCAAACAGAGATCCATTGTCACCGTTTCTGCCTCATCGGCATCACCAACACTGGTAGTTTTTAAACTTTGCACTGTGTAATCACACTGATTTCAGGTGATATGTCATTGTTGCTTTTGTTTGCATTTCTCTGATGATGAGCGGTGACAACCAATTTTCCATATGCCTTTGGTTATTCACATCGCTAAGGAAGTTTCTGTTCATTTTTTTGTCCATATTTTTTTTATAAGATAGCTATTTTTTCTTGTAAAGATCTACTGGTGCCATACATGTCTTGGATATTAACCTTTGGTCCTACTGTCAAAACTATCTGATTTGTCTTTCAGACTGACAGTTCTGAAACCAAAGAAACCATTGCCTGGACCCCATTAATAGTAGGCATTCGATCTCACGTCCTTATATAGGCAGGGTATGCCATGTACCTTTTAAAGACTTAATGGGGTGTAAATCTCTAGGGAGGGTAGATTGCAGGCAGATGGATTGTGGCCCTGGTAATTAGCCTTTGGACAGTAATGAAAGACATCTCCCAGTAGCCCAATGCCATAGAGAACATATACCTTTGAGATGTAAATTCCTAAGCTTTTGGAGATGAAGAAATTGAGGCACCACCCAGAGAAAGGTGGGCCCCCCACTCACCCACCTCAGTAAAGGAGAAGATAGAAAAGAATGTAAGGGTCATGATAAGAATTAGAGTGCCAGGTTTTCCCTGTGACAACACTTGGATTAATTTATATATTCAGAGAACTCCAGGTCAAGACAATTTGAAGAATTTCTATGTAAATTTCTTCCAAAAGCAATTCTCTGCCCTGCCCAACACTACTCAGAGCCTATATTCTCTCTTAACCATCTCCTCTCTCTTTCCCCCTCACACTTCTCCAAATTCCTTTCAATAAAAACTATTTTGCTACACTAAAAACATTTCAAACTCTAATCATTTAGTCCACCATTTTTCAGTGTTTTGTCACAAAACAAAAAAAATAGACATTATACATCTTTTAAAATGTTCATGACATAGTATCTACATAATGAATATAATCCAATCTGTTAGCACAAAACTCAGAAATATTGAGTACATTTTACTGTTAAAGATGTTATCTTGAACTTATATACAATGTTTTTCAATAGACCTCATACATTTTCATCTTTTAAAAGAAAGTTCCATAAAAACAATTGACTGATATGAGTCTTATTTTTCTTCCTAGGAATTTATATATATGCATGTATATAAATAATTTCAAATATATGTATAATTTCCAAATATATATTATAGTACTTTCATATGTAATATTGTCTAATATTACATATAATATTGTTAGAATAGATATCATAATCATTTGATCACTGGGGTAAAAAGTAAAACCATTTTCAAGAAGCTGCTAATAAAGGGTTAGAATTATTAAAGTGAATTCATTAAAGGCTAAGTGGTAAAATATTCCAGAGGATTAAATTTAATAAACTACTAGGAGACCTAAATGAGTGCCTTATTTACTATGCACCAATTTAATTCAGTGAATGTCTCACACATGGTAAAACTCTTAGCTCAACTCTTAACAAAATTATTACCTCATTAAAGTATAGTGTAATTAGAAATCCTTGTGGATTCAGCATTTTTTGAGGAAAATTAAATCTTTACTTAGTCTATATTTCATTGATAAGACAAAAAGTAAACTTTAAAATGCCATCGGGTGTAGAAGATATAGATATACCATATCTATCTATCTATATCTATATACAGATATAGTTACAGATATAGATATATATATCACCAACATTCCAGTGTCATCCTACCATCAAAAAGAATATTTTATTCATTCCTCCTCCTTCACCTTGCCTCCTTCCCTTGGTAACCACCATAGTTCTCAGTGAATCTGTGAGTTTTACTTTTTTGCCAGTTTATTTGTTTATTTTATAGAGTCCACATATGAATGAAACCACCAGTCATTGTCTTTCACTTCCATATTAAGAAATGATTTGATGGAAGAGTAAAACCTGTGTAATTTTTAAAAGGTTTGAATATTTTCTCCATTAAGCACAGTGATAATAGACATCTAATAAGTAGACCTTGTTTCTATAAGGAAAAGATTTAACTTAATACCAGTTGATCCCTATGAATGCAGAAGGCAGTTTTTATCCTAACTATAATTTGCATATATTTACTACCTAAAGGATGAATAAGGGACCTCAAAGATTGCTTTGTAAGGGTTTGTTAAACTGTTCTGCTTTTAATTGGATATACCTAATCTGTATAAAATTGTTTCGGCAAAATTTTCTGCAGTTTATGGGCTGTCACTAGCAGGCTGAATAATGAACATCAGTCATTTGACCAGACGGGTTATGGGCTAATAAGACATAAAATTTGTCTTTTACGTAGCCAGCATTGCTCATTCCAAAACAAAACTAGATCTTTAATGGGGGGAAAAAGCTCAAAAGAAAGTGTCTGAGTCAGACCTTCCAAATTTGTTTTTGCTTATAACTTATGATTTATCCTACTTATTAGCAAAATTTGAAGATGAGAAAGCTATTTCCTATGTGCATAACTAATAGTTACAGTACTAATGATTTCAATTTTACTCTGTTCTTAGGAAATACTCTTGAAACCCACAGGATTTCAAGGAAATACTCTTGAAACCCACAGGATGTACTGGTTTAATTTGAACCAGTACATGTTCTTGACTGCCTTTGTTTAAAGTCTCTCAGGTTATCCCCTTTAGATTAATATTTCTGTAGGGTTAAATTTAGCTTATAATTCAAGCTGAATGATGTGATTTAAGTATACTTTGTGAAATTATAAATGCTATAAGGTTGATGAAAAGATCCATCATCTCATAGTTACCTGTGAGAGTGTGTGTATGTGTGTGTGTTGGTGAGATCAGTGAAGTTCATCCTCTAACAAATGTACATTTTATGCACATAATACAGTATTATTAACACACTCACAAAGCTGTTGCAAACCCCAATCACCATAAGTTCCCTCAATATCAAGCCACTGGATTAGCACATTTTGCTCCTGTTTCTGCATTCAACATTTTTAAGATTATATACATACATATGGGCTGGAGCGATAGCATAGTGGGTAGGGTGTTTGCCTTGCACGCGGGCAACCCGGGTTCGATTCCTCTGTCCCTCTCAGAGAGCCCGGCAAGCTACCAAGAGTATTCTGGCTGCATGGCAGAGTCTGGCAAGCTACCCGTGGTGTATTCAATATGCCAAAAACAGTAACAAGTCTCACAATGAAGACCTTACTGGTACCCACTTGAGCAAATCGATGAACAACAGGATGACAGTGCTACATACATACATATATATGTGAACATGTGAATTTAAACATCATTTCACTTACTCTATTAGGTTAAATTGAATTCTCTGCTCTCTAGATATGAGAAGAAAACAATCTGGCTCCAATTAGAGATATGGGACTCTTGGTCCTGCCATTGCTAAATTTATGAATGATCTCTTGCAGAAAAAGATCAGATTGATCTCAATTACGGAAGGACTTTAGATTCTATATCATCTTATTCCAGCATGTTTATATCATGTATCACTTGCCTTCTCCTATACAACCCAAGCCCAGAACATTTCCCCTACTTAGTGATATCACTCACCCTGTGGTGGGTAATGCTGACCCAGCATGTCCACTTCTCTAGTTGCCCCTCTAAAAGTATTGTTGAGACTTTGGGAGTTGCCCAATTTTTGGAGAAATTCCTCTGAGCTGTTGTCAAATAAACTGGACTTTTTCTCATTCTTCCAATTGTGTGTCTTTATCTCTTCCCTTTGCCTGGCAATTCTATCACACTTCTATCCATGTTGCTACAAATGGAAAAATTTTCTAATTTTTGTGGTTTAATAGTATTTAATTAATTATAGATGCCATATCTTTACCATCCACTGGCAAGCACTTTGAATTTTTTCACATTTCCATATATTAAGTATTGTAAACAAAGTCACATTGAACATGGAAGAACACATATCACTGCAAGATGCTGATATCTGATTCAACAAAAATGATACTTCTGAATCATGGAACTGGCCATAATGTCTATGCTAATTTATATAATTACCACTTTCCCCACAATCATTCCAGCTCTTGTTATGACATACTAACAGTGCTAATTGATATCTTATTGTGATACTTATTTGCATTTCCCTATTAGTTGGTGAGTTTGAATACCTTTTCAGTACATGATGACCATATGTATGTCTTCTTTAGGAAAAAATGTTTTTTCAGTTCCTCTGTTATTTTTGGCTGAATAGGCAAGTGAATACTAACACTCTAACAAATACATAGCTTCAAAATTTCTCTCTACTACATATAATGTTCTTTTATTTTGTTAATATTTTGTAGAATATTTTTGTTTGATGTAGCTTTACTTGTTTATTTTATTGTTTTGCTTTAGGTATCATATTTTAAAAATCATTGTCAAATTCCATTTCAAGACTTGCTAAGACTTCATGTCAAGATTTCTTAAGATTTAATTAAAAAATACTATTTTTCATGCATCCAGACCTGGAGGTGCTCAGGGCTTACTCATAGCTCTACTCTCAGGAATTACTCCTGGCAGTGTCCAGGGGACCATATGGGAAACTGGGGATTGAACCCTGGTCAACCATATGCAAAGCAAGTGCCCTACACTCAGTACTCTCTCTTTGGCCCAAAGAGAAATGTACTTTTTGTCAGTTTGTTTGGGGGACATACCTAGCAGTATCAGGGATCCCTCCCAGAGAAACTCAGGGAGCAATGGCAGCCAGGGATTGAACCCACATACAAGGTAAGTGCCCTGTGCATCGTACTACTCTTGGCTCCCAAGAGATGCCCTATTCATTTTCTTCATAAAGGTTTATAATTCTTATCTTATATTTAAACATTTAATCCCTTTAATTTAACTTTTGTGAGTTATGTAAGATAGGTCTGTAGTTTCATGCTTTTAGAGGTTACTAGTTTTTCTAATGCCAAATATTAAAGAGATAATATAAAAATTCCCTATTTTTAATTTTTGACATTCTTTGTGGGGGCAGGGAGAGGCACACTTAATAGTGCTCAGGGCCTACTCTTGGCTCTTCACTCAGGGATTAGTCCTGACGGGGCTCAGAAGACCAGATGGGGTGCTGAGAACTGAAACAGAGTCAACTGTTGTAAGGCAAATTGTCCTACCCACTGTACTCAGGCCCCTATTTTTGTTATTCTTATGAAGCAAGTTGACCTCATGTGCAAGGGTTTATATATGAATTTTCAATTCTCTTTAATGTCTCTAAGTTATGCTTTTTTTATCTGTGCCGTTCTATTTTTCATCACAATAGTTTTGGATGATTCTTCCATCATTGTTTTTCCTCAAAACCTTTGGACTAGTCGGATCTACTGTGCTCTGAATGTATACAAATTCTAAGGTCTTTTATACCTTTTTTTTAATGTCAATGGAAGTTTAGTTTTTTTAGTGTCAGTTAGTTTTGTCATCTAATTTCCTTTTCCTTGGGCTTCTGGTACTATGTAAAATAGATGTAATGAGGAAACCATGTAGAATTGAGATGGTGAAAGTAGAAATCCTTGGAAGACACTGATTTTTATATACTGACATTTTTATCTTTAAAGTTTATAGAATTTGTTGGTTCTAATAGATTTGGGTGGAATTTTATGGTTTTCCCATGTATAATTGTACTATATTTACAGAGACATTTTACTATGTGCTTCTCAATTTGTATTCATTTTAATTTTGTGATCTAATTTCTTTATCTCTAGGGCTTCTGGCACTAGGTAAAATAGATGTAATGAGGGAACCATGTAGAATCGAAATGGTAAAAGTAGAAATCCTTGTAATTTTTCTACTCTTAGAGAAAAATGTTTTTATTTTTTTACCATGAAAGATGCTACTTGTGAGTTTATGATATAAGGCATTTATTATAATACAGTATATTCTCCCTAGACATATTTGCTGAGAGTCTATCACTAATGGATATTTAATGTTGTCAAGTGCTTTTTGCATCAACTGAAATGATCATATAATTTTTATCCTTCATTTGGTTAATGATATACCACACTGATTGATTTTATATGCAACATCATGCTTGCATACCAGCAATAAATCCCAAGTTGTTGTGGTTGTTACTCTTGCACTTGCACTTGACTTCATTAAGACCGTGCAGACCAGTTATTCTTATGAAAGTGGGAGAGTTGGATTACAGAAAATGGTAAAATCCATTTTGATGTTTATAGCATAGCATATTTACACCTAATACTAATCCCTATTAGATTTTAAGTCCGTTCAGAGTCTCAGTCATCACATGTGTATATATTTACATTATGTTTCAGTCAGGCTTCTGTAGTAGTAGGAGTCAACAAACATTTTGTATGGAGCCCAGAAAGTAGGCATTTTGTACTCTGTACCATGTGATAGAATATTTTGATGCTGTGCCACAAAAGCACCCATATGCCATATGTAGTAGTGATACCTGCTGTAATGTTATTTAAAAAATAGGCTATATTCTGATAGGATTTTGTTCACAAACAGTGGACTGCATCTTGCTGATACTTAGCGGTGTCTTCTCATTCTCCCCATTCCATTTTGTCCTTTCCAATATATGCACTGAGGAGGAACTAGAGCGATAGCACAGCGTGCAGTGCATTTACCTCGCATGCAGCCGACCAAGGTTCGATTCCTCTATCCCTCTCAGAGTCCAGCAAGCTACCCAGAGTATTCAGCTCGCATGGCAAGCTACTCGTGGCATATTCGATATGCCAAAAACAGTAACAACAAGTCACACAATGAAGATGTTACTGGTGCCCGCTCGAGCAAATCGATGGACAATGGGACGACAGTGCTATAGTGCTATAGTGCTATCATGTTTCTACCCACTTCGATTTTTTTTTAAGAATTGTAACAGTATAATTTGAAGTTGGAGAAGGTGATGCCACCCATCTTCTTTTTCCCAAGGATTGCTTTAGCTATTAGTGGGGGTTTATTGTTCCATATAAATTTCAGGAGTGTTTTGTCTATTTCTTTGAAAAATATCATGGGTATCCTGATATGGACTGCATTAAATTTGTATAGTGCTTTGGGCAGTATTGCCATTTTGATAATGTTAATTCTCCCTATCCATGACAGGGGATGTGTCTCCATTTTATAGTGTCCTCCTTTATTTCTTGAAGTAGTGTTTTGTAATTTTCCTTGTATAGGTCCTTCACCTCTTTGGTTAAGCTGATTTTCTGAGGTACTATTGTTAATGAGATTGTTTTTTTAATGTCTCTTTCTTCTCTTTCATTACTTGTATATAAGAAAGCCACGGACTTTTGGGTGTTGATTCTGTAGCCTGCCACTTTATTATATTGACTTATTGTTTCTAGAAGCTTTTCTGTAGAGTCTCTAGGGTTTTCTAAGTATAGTATCATATCATCTGCAAAGTGATAACTTGACCTCTTCCTTTCCTATCTGTATGCCCTTGATATCTTTTTCTTGTCTAACTGCTATGGCCAAGACTTACAGTAACCCAAATATGAAAGCTTGAAACTATCTCACAGTAATTCAACAAAATTTTTTTAAAAAAGAATTATAACAGCAGTTGTTAGTAGTTTTTATTTCAATGTTTGATAGAATTTATCAGGAAAGTCATCAAACTTTCTACCAAAGTTATTGGTAAATTTCTGCTGATTATTCAATTTCATTTAATATCAATGCTATTTAAATTTTATATTTCTTCCTAATTTAGGCTTGTTAGGTTGTATGCGTCTAGTGATTTATTTCTTATGGGTAATGCATTTTGAGTATAAAATTATATAGTCTCATATGACCCATGTCTTATGTGGAACCATTTGCAAAGTCTCCTCTCGCATACTGGCTTTTTTACTCAGTTTTCTCTTCCTTAATCTAATTGATATTCATACTTTATTTTCCTTTTAAAAAATAAAGTTCAGACTTTCGGCACCCAGCAGCTTCTTATAGAAATTCATCTAGACTGTGAATTGAGCTACAGCCCCATGCCACCCCGGGAGGGGAAAGGTTTTTCTCATTCGACCTTTTCTTTCTGCAGGGGTGGTGGCAGCGGCGGCAACGGCACCCAAGTGGCAACCACCATCTTCTAGAACCCACTACCCAGAGGTACAAGCTTGCAGTGATGTGGCGAACAGAAGATCTTGGGATGGGAGTTTTACCAGCATGCTCTCCGCCCACATGAAATCCAGAGCAGCCTCACACGAAACTGTTTGTTAACTGAGCTAAAATATTAGAAATCCAAAACCACGCAGTTGCTATTGTGGCTGCGCAAGCTCATATATTCTTTAGTCTCAGCAATGGAAAACAAATTATCAAATGATACCTTTTCAGCAAGTTTGATTGTTGGGGGAAAATTCTAAATAATAATAGTTTTCTGTTGAAAGATTGAATGTATTCAAAGTATAGAGAGAATAAAGTGAAGATCATTAGCCACACCAGTGGGGGGGTTGAGAGGGGGAGTATACTAGGGTTCTAGGTGGTGGAACATGTGCACTGGTGAAGGGATGGGGGTCTGATCATTGAGTGACTGAGACTTGAACCTGAAAGCTTTGTAACTTTTTTCATGGTGATTCAATTTTAAAAAAAATTAAAAATTAAAAAAAAAACAAAGTTCATTCAGAGAGTTATTTACCAACTCTTAAATGACTTAAAAATATTTTTTTCCAAAGTGATACTAGTTACTATGTACACATTGAATAAATCTTAATCCAAATGAAAAGCATCACATATAGACCGAGTCTCACAGAAAAAAAGAATGTTAGAAATTGGAAGTAAGTCACAGCATGATTTTGTGTAAGAAGACAGAGAAAACACAAGAAAAATTGAGAAAATGTATGAAAATATCAGACTCCAATCAGAAGAGTGGATATCAGGTAAAGAAAGTGTCAGAAAGTGAAAAAAGAAGAAAGAACCAGAGACGAAAGGGCCAAAATAATTTTTAAACAAATACTTGAAATACTAATCAGATAAGTAATAGCTGAAAAGGTCCAACACCTAAAGAAAAAAATATAAATGTCCAAGAAGCTGAGAGAACACTCAATTCTTTTAATTGAAAGCAATTTACCTCCAAGACATGTCACTGTTATTGTCAAAATTCAAAGATGAAAAAAATTGAAGGCTGCTGGGCAAGAAAGGTACCTCTATAAGTTTTCATCACATTTCTCAGAAAATCCACAGGCTACAAGATAATGGAATAACATTCATGATCCTCTACAAAAATATGATGAAACGAAAGGCCAGAGAGATAAAACAGCAGGTAAGTGCATGCCTTGTACTCGGCTGACTGGGGTTTGCTCCCCAGAATCCCACTGGTCTCCCAAACCTGCCAGGGGTGATTCCTGAGTGCAGAGCTAGAACTAACACCTGAGCACCACGAGGTGTGGTCCAAAACCAAACCAAAGAAACAAAGTGCTGAAAGAGTTATTCCAAACCGAAAGAAACAAAAGATCACAAAATAGCAAGCACACACAGAGTCAGGATTCGGTGGCCTTCCCCCATCTCTCTGTTCTTTCAGGACCCTGGCAGTCGTGCCCACCAGCTGCTTCTGGTGCCATATAAGCTCATTAACAGTCATGATCCAGAGACACAAATAAATCTTGGAAGAGAGCAACAAGCCACAAAGATGCCTCTGCACCTGAAAGCCCATTCAGTTAAAAAGTTAACTCCAGCTGTATCACCCTATTTAAAATTTCAGAATTCCTGTAGTGCTGGAACATCTCATACTCTATGCCACTGGTGTACCAAAAGTAGCATACCATACTTGATGGCGTGTAAAGTAGAAGGCAACCAATCCCGATCAATATATAGCATATAAGACTCAACCTGTAACAACATGTTATTAATCTCTTATACAAGGGCTTAGTGGCCCCAAGATGGGAAATAATACTTCTCACGCATGCACTTTCCTTTAAGGAAAACTTTTTTGATCATTTTAGCTATTTTTAGGAGATTATTCTTAACAAGCAGTACAACTTATTTAGATCCTAATTTGCATCTAGCTTTGGGGCAGGCATGGTGATGGTGGGAACATTCAAAATACTGGTGACATTCAAAATAATTGTGGTTAGAAGGTGTAATGGTGGTGGGATTGGTGTTGAAATAATGAATATAATTATTGCAAAAAACTATATAAAATAAAATTTAAAAAAGAAGATTAAGAAATTCTGAGAAAAAATAAATATTAAGTCAGAAACAGAACAAAATCATCAGTGATATGAGAAAATAAAGTAAAACAGTGAATAAAAAAAAGTACCAAAGCAGTATAGTGAAATAAAAATACATTCATATGGGCATGAAAAGCAGAAAATCTTTTTAGATCATAGAAAGTATAGCACAATCTGAGAGCATAATATAACATTTGCCATAATCATGCCACTGGACCCCGTGCCAGGCTGTTTCATTCAGACCCCTCTCTGTCCCAGGAGACCCAGCCCTGGCAGCTAAAACCTCCAGAACTCAACCGCTGCCATGCTCACAGCCACTTTCCACATGCTCAGGCTGAGCCTCACCCACCAGTGAACCTATTCCTGGACCAAAAGGCTGCGTTTGCAGCTGCGCAACACTTCATACCACACACCACCCTTACTCCAAGAGTACCGCACCACATTTAATGGGGTTCAAAGTAGGAGGCAACCGATCTCAGAGAAAATTTTTTTCTTACAGATATGCGTATTTAAGCACAGAAGGCTCAACCTTTAACAACATATTTGATGATCTCTTATAGAAGGGCTTAATGCTCCCCTCGGTGAAATACAACCTTCACACCCTTTCCTCTAATGGAAATTTTATTTTCGGTGGTTTTTCATAACAAACAACACAAAATATATCATTTCAGTTCTGCTTTAGAGCAAGGGTTGGGGTTTAGTATGGAAACATCTGAAATGTGGTGGTGGGAAGGCTTAATGGTGGTGGGATTGGTGTTTGAATATCAAATGTAATCAAATATTGTGAACTATTTTATAAAATAAATTTTTAAAGTATAATGCAATCCCATGTTAATACAAAGCAAAAATATGGAACAGAATGCTAAAGAAAAATTTAAGATATGTAAATAATTACCAGGGAAAACCATCCACATGAACAAAAGCATAAGATCCAGCTTCATATTTCCCAAAGACAACAGCTGTCTTCAGCTTCGATGATCTAGGACTGATGATAGTTACTTAGTTAACTTGTTAGTTTCCACTAGATATTCATAATTTTATAATACAGTGTGTGGGATAATATCAAATAATATGGTCTAAGGAGATTTAGGCTCCATCTGTGAAGATAATAACAGTGAAATCTTGTAGTAGACTATATTTTAGAAATTCAATGACTCCTGAGGTATCTAAAAAAGTTTGAGTCACATGTGATAGAGCACATGTCTTTACATGTGTAAGGTCCTGAGTTTAATTCCCAGAATAGTGGATTGTTCCACCTGTGATCCCAGGAATAAGAGAAAAGAGAAAAAGAAAATTCAGGTTTTATTGTGTAACAAGACGTTTTGTATCTGACTTCCACTCCTGACTGATGTGTTTGTAAAAGAATATATTTTATTTGATTCGGTGTCTTTCCATGTATAAAATGAAGCAATAGTACCTATATCAGAGAATTACTTGCAAGATAAAATAAGACAGGAGACATGAAAGAAGACACATAATGATGGACATTCTACTGGCACATGATTGGTTGAATTCAAGGTTAAGAGGGATGTAAACTGAAAAAAATATGTCAGGAGGAGATTCTAGCGGGAAAGGAAAAATAAATATAAAGTGTCAAAATCTTACTAGGATATAAATTGTTTTTATCTTCTTTTTGCAGGTAAACATATATCTAAGACTCTGGTACTTTTGTGAATCCAAATCACCAATGCACTACTTCCCCATAACATCAGAAATATTTTCACTGTGAATTATTTGTTAGATCCAGAATATTTTTGGCAAGAAGTGATGAATACTACTCAGAACATCCTATTTCAGATCTTTACTTAGAACTGTGTGAAATGTTACATATTAAAAATGGCATTAAAAGCATGTTATATATCATCTCGTAAGTGAATTTTCAAAATGATTGTCACCTTTTCCTAAATTTGGATTGTGTTTTCTATTTGAAAGTGAGATGTTGGCATGCTCACTATTTTTTCCTTCTTCAAATCTGGATATCCAACTGTCGAACTTCTAAAATTTTACTTCCTACAGCAGGATGAACATGTTTTTAGATACACTTTAAATTTTTTTCTCTCACTTATTTTGCCAAAGCAATGGAATCTTTATGACAGAAAAGAGGTGCCTGCAACAAACAGAGAAGGAAAACTGAAATCTTTCCAAACACAGGCATTTTATAAATTTCTTAACACAGAGAAGGGTTGATGAAGCTGTCTTTCCAAGAGTTCATAAATTATCTTTGGCTTTATTTTTCCATATTTTAAATTTTTTTTGCTGTGAGCTGTGTTTAGTAATACATTATTAAAATGCATCCTTGAATAATCAAAGCATTTTTATAGATTAAAATCTGTAACAATTTTAGCTCACAAAAAATACCAGTTCCTATAATGATACAAAATTAAAACACTACAAATTCTGAGACTGTTTTATTTAAAATTTGGGTCTGCCATTCACTGATAATTCTGAATAATCACTTCTTACTCCAGAGTCTGCTTTTCAGTAAGTATAATGGTCAATAATGCATGATGACTACCTAGAATTTATGAGATTTCATTAGTTAGTGAATTAGTCACTGGAAACTACAAGCTTATTAATTATGACCATTAATTTTATCAAATAAAGTAATTGGTGATTATTAAAAGCATTTGGACAGGTTCGTAAAAATTAAAACTGGACTAGAGGTGACATAGGGACAGTGGAGGAGGGTCCTGGAAACTTTGGTGCTCTAACATTTGTGTAACCATGTTACCTGAATTGTAATTAAAAAATATTTTAACGGAAAACATCTGAAAAGTTATTTCAAAATTGCTGAAAAAGTTTAGATACTCTTAATTTAGATAACCTGTGTATGATGATAAATAATATGCATGACATTAGAAAATAATAGATAGACCAGGTACAAGTGGCAGAGCACATTGTGTGAGGATCTGGGTTCTACCCCCTTCACTGTATAGTCCCAGAGCACTCATTATATCCCTGTTTTTTCCTTATTACTGCCTTATTACGTGATGGCCCCTGTACTGATTCCAGGAATCACTGCATCAGTAGGTTTGAGTCTCTTTGCTCTGTCAGTCTCACTAGCTCCAAGTCCCCCTAGCTCCGCTGACTCTGAACCTTATAAATGATTATAATGAATTCAAATAGAGAGCTAACTGAATCACACAGGTATACTGATATAATTTTTCATAATATAAAATCATTTATGAAAACTATTACCTATTGTCTCCAGAAAGGCGTCTGTACAGGGATATGTCCATAGAAAGAATTCTCTTTTCCCTTTTATTTTTATATTTTATTGAGATAACAGGGTTTGGAAGACTCAGTATACATAATCTTTCAAATATGTTACCATACTACACCTTACCACCAAAATCCCAATATTCTCTACCAAAGTTCATTGTACCACCTCCCTCCACCATTAACATTTTTATTGTTCTGCTCTGGTAAAAAGTTATATGGTCAAATCCAGTGATTTGTTTTCATTTGGTTTTACCTCTTCTTTTAGTTTGATTCTTTACAGCCCACCTGTGAGTGAACTATGTAGTATTTGGTTTTTTTATGGTCACACCTAAAACAGAATTTACACCTGGCTCTGTGCTCAGGGATCACTCCTGGTGGTCCTCAGAAGACCATATGTGGTGCCAAGGCCTAAAGGAGGGATGGACACATGAAAGAGAAGGTTTTACCCTGGTACATCTTTCTGACACTGAAATCATGTAGTATTGGTGTTCCTCCTGATCTATTTCACTTAGCATGAACCTTCCAATTTCACCTGTTGTCATGAAGGCAATATTTCATCTTTTCTAATGGTTGTGTGATAGTCTGCTGAATATATACACCACAGCTTCTTTATTCGGTCATCTACAATTAGATAGTTGGGTCCTTTCCTTACCATGGCTATTATAAATAGAGCTGCAATGAACATGCAAGTGCACATATTTAGTGGATTAGGATTTTTGTGTTCTTCACATAGGTACCTAGGAGTAAAATTGGTGAGTATTTAGCCTATGTTTCCTTCTGTGCACTTTAAAATTTGGGGCCTAATATCCAAGTGTTTAATCCATTAATCCATTTTAATTTAACTTTTGTGTATTGTGTTAGATAGTTATCCAGTTTCATTATTTTGTATGTGGCTTTTCAGTTTTTTCAACATTATCTTTTGAAGAATCAATCTTTTGCTTTTCCATTTTATGTTCTTAGTTCTTTGTAGTAAATTAACTGTCTATATATTTGAGAATTTATCAGAAGGTATTCTTTTGCCTCCGGGAAATGAGAAAACAATTTTGACAATGATAGCTATATTTAAAATATTGTCAAAAATTTGGAGAGTAAGGAAGGTAGGGATTAAAACAAAAAAAGCTAAAGCTTTAAATGTCTAAATATTCATTTTTTAATATGTACCAGAGAGTTCTTTTACTTTTTTTTTTTTGCTTTATGGTCACACCTGGCAATGCAGAGGGGTTACTCCTGGCTCTGCACTCAGGAATCACTCCTGGTGGTGCTCAGAGGACCATATGGGATGCTGGGAATTGAACCTGGGTCAGTCAAACACCCTACCCGCTGCACTATTGCTCCAGCCCCCAGAGAGTTCTTTTACTACTGACACATTAATTCTTCTAATGGTTGTCTTAAACATTTTATTTATTTTTTTATTGGATAAAGTTACAAACTTTCATGATTACATTTCAGTCATACAATGATCGAGCACCCATCCCTGCACCAGTGCATATTTTCCACCACCATTGTTCCCAGTGTCCCTCCCACCATTCCCACCCCACACTACCCCCCGCCTTTGTGGAAGGTACATTCCTTTTTACTCTCTCTCTCTAATTTGGGGTGTTATTATTTACAATATAGATACTAAGAGGCCATCATGTTTGGTCCTTAGTCTACTTTCAGCACACATCTCCCATTCCAAGCGATCCCTTCAATCATCATTTACTTAGTGGTCCCTTCTCCATCCCAATTGCCTTTTCCCTGAACACATGAGGCTGGCTTCTAAACCATAGAATGATCCTCCTGGCCCTTATTTCTACTGTTCTTAAGTGTTAGTCTCATAGTATGCTACTTTATATTTCACAAATGAGTGCAGTCATTCTATGTCTGTCCCTCTCTTTCTGACTCATTTCACTTAGCATGATACTCTCCATGTTCATCCACTTACATGCAAATTTTATGATTTCATCTCATCTTACAGTGCATAGTATTCCACTGTGTAGATGTACCAAAGTTTCTTTAACCAGTCATCTGTTCTGGAGCACTTGGGTTGTTTCCAGATTCTAGCTATTGTGAACAGTGCTGTGTAGGATAACATTGGGTTTATCCTTTTAGCCTTGCTGCAGGGGAACTTAGTTTACCTTAAAGCAATGTCCTTTCTGTATGGACACAGGAAGACAGTTAATATAAGGCTCTGTAACTTGGGAGCTGACTGACTCCAATAATATTTACCCCTGGGCATCTGATTTCTCAACTCAGTTGCCCTTAGTTCCTAGCACCCCAAAATCAGGGTCCCGACAAGGAATGGAATGGACCCAAGAAAAGCTGTGAGTTAACCTGGCATCAAAATGGGCCAGGCCAAAGTACCACAATAACCAACTATAAGTTGAGAGCATGATCATAGACAAATGCTGTAATGATCCAAAAGTAACGACGAGACTAGGACACTGCTGAGGTTAGGAAGACTAACCTGACTTGAGGACTGTGGTCTGGAATATATAATGAGATGTCCTCGAAAAGAGCCAAACTTTAAGTTTGATATATCTCTTACTGTGTTCATAGAGAATGGCATTGCTAGGAATACTAGAAGTAGATTTACTGCAACTAAGTGGATTGATTACTAGCTGAGGAAAGAAGAAAGTGATACATCCTGCATGGGATCCCACCCTTAAACAGATCTCCTAGTAATCCAGAATAATCTCTTTAGATGAGTTTTTTACCTTGAGTTAATCTCCTGAAAGACTGGTCTTACCCATCTTTGTTGATTTATTAATGTTCAACACACCGCCCTATGTGATTGCTATATAAACTAAGAGAAGTAGGAGAGAAGACACAGAAGAGGGAGAATACATAGAAGCAGAGCACAGAAGTGGAGTGAGAAGGCAAAGAAGCAGAGCAAAGAGCGAAAGAGAATCACTGGAGCCAGAAGCAGGGAAAGAAAGAGCACAGAGTGAGAATCAGAGTCAAAGTCAGAGTCAGAAGTGAGAGTGAGAGGGGCTTCAGAGACTGAAGCAGAAAGGCTCTGGAGAGAAATCAAGAGAAGAGAGATCGGAAGAGACCAGAGGAGAGACGACAGAGACAGAGAGAGGTCGGGAGAGAATACAGAGACAGAGTCAGAGATACAGAGACAGACAGAAGAGAGCACAGCGGCACACACAGAAGCAGAGCACAAGGAGGAGTCATCCCGATCTGGTCCATACACACTGGCTCGAGAGCACTGAATGCAAGCAGAGGGGGAGAGAGAGAGAGAGACAGAGACAGAGACAGAGACAGAGACAGAGACAGAGAGGAGAGAGAGAGAGAGCAAGACCGCCGCCCCGAGAGCCCCGAACACAAAACAACACAATACACATCACATCACCCTTCCGCATGAGTGCCTTTATATTTTTTACAGTGCTGCAATAAACATACAAGTGCAGACATTATTTCTACTGTGATTTTTTTGCATCTCTGGGATATAGTCCCAGGAATGGTATTGCTGGGTAATATGGAAGCTCAATTTCTAGTTTTTGGAGGAATGTTCATACTGTTTTCCAGAAAGGCTGAACCAGTCAGCTTTCCCACCAACAATACATAAGAATCCCTTCCTGGGGCTGGAGCAATAGCACAGCAGGTAGGGCATTTGCCTTGCATGCAGTCGACCCGGGTTCGATTCCCAGCATCCCATATGGTCCCCTGAGCACCGCCAGGAGTGATTCCTGAGTGCAGAGCCAGGAGTAACCCCTGGCAAAAAAAATTGCCAGGTGTGACCCAAAAAGCAAAAAAAAAAAAAAAAAAGAAAAGAAAAGAATCCCTTCCTCCCTGCATCCACACCAGCACTGGTTGTTCTTGTTCTTATTGATGTATGTCAGTTTCTGTGGTGTAAGATGGTATCTCATTGTTGTCTTGATTTGCATCTCCCTGATGATTAGCAACGTGGAGTATTTTTTCATGTCCCTTTTGGCTATTTGAATTTCTTTTTTGAGGAAGTTTCTGTTCATGTCTTCTCCCCAATTTTTTATGGGGTTGGAGATTTTTTTCTTATAAAGTTCTACCAGTATTTTGTATATCCTGGATATATATCCTTATAGGTCCCCTATCTGATGGGTATTGGGTAAATAATTTTTCCCATCCATGGGCTCTTTGTGTATTTTAGTCACTGTTTCTTTTGAGGTGCAGAAGCTTCTTAGTTATTGTAGTCCCATTTGTTTATATTTGTTTCCACTTTCTTGGTCAGTGGTGTTTCATACTTGAAGATGCCTTTAGCTTCAATATCATGGAGGATTATGCCTACATTTTCTTCCATGTACCTTATGGATTCAGGTCTGATATTGAGATTTTTAATCCATTTTAATCTGACTTTTGTGCTTGGCATTATACAGAAGTCTGAGTTCATTCTTTTGCATGTAGCCGTCCAGTTTTCCCACCAACACTCTTGAAGAGGCTTTCCTTGCTCCACTTCACATTTCTTGCTCCTTTATCAAAGATTAAGTGATCAAGTCTTAAACATTTTTTAAAGTATATACATATAGGCAAGGTATATCTCATGATTACAAAAGTAGTTTTTCCAGATCAAAGCCTATCCATTACATTCCAAACTCTGAATGTAGTGACCCTATTATTTTCCCAAATGTGAGACATTCAGTTGCAGAATTTGTAGTAGTGGGTAACAACATTAGTTCTCTGTTTTAGAGAATTAGAGAGAGAGTACATGCTAGATTTAAAATAGGTTGTATAATGCCCCCCCAAATATATACATGCCTTATTCACTGGGACCTATAAGTGGTGGATGGCATTAAAAACAAATTTTACTGATGTAGTTATCTTAAGGATATTAAAATGAGGAGATCATCCAAGATTGTCAGGTAGACCCTAGTATCCTTAGTAGAAGGAGTAGAGGGAGGCAGAAGAAAGTGGTACAAAACAGCAGCATGTAAAACACTGTCTAGCAAAGCAGAGGGAAGTAGTGCATAGGAAGATGTTATATCTCCATCTCTAAAGAGAATGAAAGGGGCATAAGTTAAGGAATGCAAGGAAAATAGTTCTAGACACTAAATATGGTTCAACCCAACAACTGAATAGTTCTCTGGTGGAGGAATCACCTTACTGAACCTAGTTTGAAACTGGCCATACTGAACTTTCCTAACTATGAAAAAATAAATTTCTTATATATAAAAGTAACATTTTCTATAGTCTTAGAAAATTAGTACAGCTATAGTAGTTTCAGATATATACTAGTTTCAGATATATAAATCACATATATCTATATATTCTTATCCTAATTTCCTTAAAAGGTAAGAAATTTAAAAGTTGTGAATTTAAATTATCATTAAACAAAGTGAGGATTATCAACGAATAAGAAATTTAATGTTAGCAGATGAAAATGCACATAAATATATGAAAGAAAAATTTTTGTGTAAAACAGATATCTTCCAAGGAGACTCTATGAGAAATCTAGAATCTAACATGGAGATTTTCAGGCATTTGGATGGAAAGGAGGGAGATATGGGACTAAACACAGGAATATTTACTGAAATTTGTTATTTTGTTCATCAAGATCCTCAGGTCCCCTCTACATTTAGTATAATTTCCAGCCAGTTTCCAAAACCGATTTTTTAATAAAATTAACTACATTTTCTACAAATAACAAGTCTAACTAAAACTAAAAATAAATTATTGGCATTCATGGTAAAATTTTAGCAAATAAGTATATTGCGGAACTCTACTATAAATTCTGCCTTTTCAGAATAAAAATTGCTTTCAACTGTCTATCTTCATTCTTTACTCTTAAATTTGAACATGCAATCACATATTATAAATTTTTAAAATAACGTTTGCTTAAAGAAGCTAAGACAAGTTGAATGACCAAAGAAAAATATATAATTTACCAGGAAAGATAAATACATTACAATTCTAATTAGAACAAAACAACTACTCAAGAAGTTTCATTTATTTTAAAAATGCAATAAATTAAAGACAGAAAGTAAGTCAGACTTGTGATCACACACACAAATTCAAGAATTAAAAATTTTAAGATAAACAAAATGCTCCAAAATATAATACTAAATAAATGAGAAATATAAAGAAGATAAAAATATGTTAGACATTTTTGTAGAAAATGGAAGGAAATTAATTAAGAAAGAACGTGAAGAAAATCTTCCAGAAAAATATAGTAGCAACTCTTCAAATTTATGGCTGACCAAGTACTAATAAAATTATATATGTACTGAGGCTGGAGCAATAGCACAGCAGGTAGGGCATTTGCCTTGCATGCAACTGACCCGGGTTTGATTCCCAGCATCACATGTGGTCCCCTGAGCACTGCCAGGAGTAATTCCTGAGAGCAGAACCAGAAGTAACCCCTGTGCATCACCAGGTATGGCCCAAAAAGAAAAAAATATTATATGTACCTAGACTTATTGTTGTAAATTTTCCACATCAATTTCCATAGAAAAATATTTAATTTTCTTCTAAAAAGCTCAGAATCATATTTGTGTCCTGCTTCTCTGCCATGTTTTCACATACAGAATAGAAAGAAATATTCATTGGTTGATTATAGAATAACCGTTGTTAAGATACACAGCTGGTAGGATGCTTGCCTTTTATGCAGCCAACCATTTTCAATTCCTCCATCCTTTCCGGAGAGCCCGGCAAACTATAGAGAGTATCCCGCCTGCATGGCAGAGCCTGGCAAGCTACCCATAGCATATTCGATATGCCAAAAACAGTCTCAACAAGCCTCACAATGGATCCGTTACTGGTGCCCACTCGAGCAAATCGAAGAACAACAGGATGACAGTGCTACAGTGCTAAGATAGCCATCACACCCAAAGCATGACTTAGCCTTAGTGGCCTACAGATAGCTTAGAAACACATGAAAAAGTGTTCAACATTACTTTTTGGATAAAATGCAAGTTAAAACCACAGTGAGACATCACTTCACACAGATAAGAACAGCCAACAGTGGAAATAACATTGAGAATGTGAGGAAAACAAAACCTGACACACTGTTGGTGGGGGTGCAAACTCGTGCAGCCTCTATGGAAAACAGAACAGAGAGTCCAAATTCCAAATTGTGGTACCAAGATTTTTTAAATGTTAAATTACAGAAGTAGGAAGATTGTTGGCAAAGGGAGATGTTAATGAAAAAGGCACAATTTTCTTATTACATCATCATACATTGTAAGAGTCAAGAATAACTATAAGAGAGCAAATGAATCTTTGACTATATTAATAGTGACTGAGGTTTAATAGCTCCTTTAAAGTGAATTAAAGTAACATCAGAAAAAAACAAAAAATAATAACATAATATGAGGAGAAAGGGAATTAATATTACTGGATTAAATTCTAGCATAACAAGAATTCAATATACAATGACTAAAATCAATGAAGAGTGACCATGGTGATAGCAGAGCAGGTAGGGTATTTGTTTTGCATGTGACTAATCCAGGTTTGATCCATGCACCACATATGGTCCTCAAAACTCCAGTAGTATCTCTGAGCACAAAATCAGGAGTAACCCCTGAGCACAGCCTGGTGTGGCCCCACAAAAAAATTAATGAACAAAAACTAAAATTAAATTAATAAACAAACTACTACACTAATTGGTAGTATGGGAGTTCCAGCAAATAAGCTCTTGAAAAGAATTTTGAAATGAAGTGGAGTTCTGAAGAAGAAAATGATCATGTGTTAATATTAATTACATACCAATGGTAAATGTAGAGGGATACTGCTCTTTGTATTTATCTGGGATTTTACAAACACAAACACAACAGGTAGTAGAGTAAAAATATTCAGTTAAACAAATTAAACGCCAGACAACTGTAAGACTTTGGTCCTCATTTCTTCTTAGAACATCCAGATCTGAAAAGCAGATCACACATAGCACTGTTGTGAGGACTAAATAACGTTAAATATTTAGAAAACGTGTCTTTGTTTCTAATACCATAAATCTATATTAGAAATAGCTTTCCAACAAAGTTCCTTCTCCTGGTATGCATCTGAAAATTAAAAACTAAGCCTGAGGTCCACTCAATTATTTTTGCTCAAAAATAGAATTACAGAAAATAATAAAAATAACCTGAATCTTTGACCCTGGAACCATGTAGTCCCCGAACAACTTCAGGTGCAATCGTGGAGGCCTGAATAACGTGATGTGCATCACAGGTGGAGCCCCATCACACCCTCAGTCCCTTGAATTGAACAACCTGCCCGACTGACCAGGAATCATCAATGAGGGGTCCCAGGCCTCTGAGAACCACTTCAAAGTCACCCCTGCCATCATTAAGAAAATGATGGCTGGAAGAACCAGTTGAGATGGGAGATGCATGCCGAAAGGAGATAATGGACCAAACATGATGACTTCTCAGTGTCTGTGTTGCAAGCTTTAATGCCCAAAAGTAGAGAGAGAATATGGGGAATGTTGTCTGCCATAGAGGCAGGGGGAGGGCGGGAAAGGGGGGGTACACCTGGGATATTGGTGGTGGGGAATGTGCACTGGTCGAGAGATGGGTGCTTGATCATTTTGAGATTGTAACCCAAACATGAAAGCTTGTAACTATCTCATGGTGATTCAATAAAATTTTAAAAATTAAAAAGAAAACAAAGTCACCCCTGCCCCCCCCACACACACACTTTGAATAAGATCCTTATCAATGGTGCCTTAAAATAGGGGGATCTGCAAAAATCCCTTGCTAGTTATTTTGAATAATCTATGATTACTAAAAAAGAGTTTCCTACATAAAAATAGTAATAAAATACTCTTAAAATGCTTACTAAATAAAAGCTCAATTCGATGAAACACAACATTCTATGTTCTCATGAAATGGTGGACTGTACATTATGCCATTCACAATTAGTTTCAAATAATCATCCTCTGCTAGACTTGTTCTTGAAAATTAGAATTAAGATCTATTACACCAACAAATGCAGCAGGATGTTACAATGAGAACAGCTCTAGGATTGATGATAAAAGTCCTAGTCAACTCTGAATTACCATGTTACTTCGTTTAAGCCTCAAAATGTTCATCAGTACCATGTGGCCTCCCATCCTCGGACACATACGAACGTTAAAGTGAGTTGACACATGAGAAATTGCTTTTGAAGAAGACAGAGTCTTGCTGGCAGTTGCTCCCAGCTGTGTCTAATGCTGCAGTTAAATGTTCATTGATTTCTCCAGAACGAATCCTCCAGTTTTCCTGCTCTTATTTTAGAAGTATATTTTAACTTTCTTCTCCATTTCTTCTACCCCTGTGTACTTTTTCAACAGTTAACAACAAAAATCAAATCAGCAGACTTGCCAGGCCTCCTAACTCCCAACTCATTACTCTCACAAAGTCATATTGCATATCTATTTCCTCATAGATGATTAGGGCAAGGAAAAAAAGATTCCCCCAATTAAAAACAAATAGCTCACTGTCCAGAATTGTCACACAACCTTTGCTTACCCACTGGTTGCTCATAAAGAAGTCAAAATTACATTAAGTTCATATTTTGAGAGTACTGACTGACCAAATAGCAAATTTCTCTTATTCCTTTCCCTTCCCCCTATTTTTCAATGTTGTATGCCATTGTTTAAAAACTGAAAATATTTTATATATAAATAAGTATAGAAAAATGTATTATTGGTCCGTTGTGACTATTTTACATGAAGAATTATTTCTTCTAGCTAAGAATATATATTGATAATACAATTAAGTCAGGTCAAACTTTTCTATACTGAAATTATGAAGATCACATTACTGTCTGAAGCTCTTCAAAATTGATGCTTTCCAAATCCAGAGAGTCAAGCTGAACTTTGCATAGATAATCTTATTGGTATAAGCTCTTATACTCTCATATAACTTCCCATCTTTGTTTCTAGGCAACCAGAAAGACAGGGGCAACCTCATATTTGTTATGTAGAATTATGCTGCCTTCCAGACAATTTATTGTAATATTTCAGCACTTCATATGAGCTTACAGTCTTAAATTAGATCCGGGTTGATTTTTTTTAGAACTAAGAAACTCTTTAAGTTTCCCATTCAGTCAACATTTATGGAGTTCTAGTATGAGTCAGTTACCACTTAAAGAAAGAAAAACAAAGATATTTTCTCTAAAAGATTTCAGTTTTTAATGAGGAACTCCAAAATACATGTGAATAACAAAACTAGACTTAAAATACTCAGCTTTCTGTACTTTCCAATTTCATTTATGTATTGTGACTATTTACTGCTTCCTGTGTACCAATGGCTATACTATCTGTAGGGACCCAAACAGAAGTGTTTTGTCTTACCTTTTAGGTTTAGATGCTAATAAAGGAAGTAGAGAATTTAAAATATAATAGTAACATCATTGGATACATACTAAATGAGATATTCAGATAGATTACATGATAATATCTTAAACAGACATTTTAGCCCTGAACTAGATCATTTCTTCTTTTTAGAAATTAATTTTCAACCACCTACTTTTCACGTGTACTTCATCATTCCAGTAACTGACTCAAACTAAAGAGATACATTTAATTTTCAATCACTCTGACACTACCTTTACTGTATACTTTAGGAAAATTTAGTTGTTCTATGCCCCTCTATAATCTATCCCAGTGCTTAACATATAGGATGTTATGTTAGCTACATTTCCCACCCACCCACCACCCATTTTACTGAAGTGGCATGATTTACAAAACTGTTTTTGATGATTTTATTCATACAACTCTCCAAAAACACACCCACCCTCAGAGTGTGGCTTCTCTCCACCAATATCCATACCTCCACCAACCACCTCCCAGTTTAAGTAGTAATAAGTATAGAAACACTATAAATCTTAACATTACCTTAACCATGTGCATTATAGTAAAAAGAAATTTTTAATTAGTACTAAAAAATGTCATTTACACTAACTCTAATATTTTTCTTATAAAGTCTGTTATTAGTTTTATTTTCTCCTTTTTTTTTGCTTTAAAAACTTGATTTTATAAACTCTAAATATTACCAAATTCATAACAGGGCTGTTGCAGATAAAATCACTTATCTAATATTTAGAAGCATTGTTCTCTCTCAGTCAATATAATTGGTCTTCAAGACCCATTTAGGTAACAAAAAACTATATTACACTTACAATAAAACATAGGTCAGGAGATAGCAGAGCAGTTATTACAGGATCTGGGTTTGATTCCCAGCAGCAAGTGGTCCCCAGGCATCAGCAAGTGCTGTCCTGTGGACTGCCAACATCACTGAGTGGTCCAGATATCTCTGCACTTAGAGGCCCAACAGCATTGCATCCTAGGCCTACACACTGGGTGGGACCAGAAACACTGGTGGGGACCCCAGGCCTTCTGATTTCCACCTAGGAGCCCTGCCACCAAAAGACACAAAAAAACAAACAGGAGTATCTAAAGTTTGGTTATCTATTATTAGTAATCGGCAAATACCAATAAATTTAGCAGCTTAAACCAGCACCTTCACATTATTCTCCATAATTCTATGTGCAGATTTGATTCAACAACATGGATCCCACATGAGACCTCTTAAACTTAGACACTCAAAATAACATCTTCACATAGATTCTTTACCTCAACAAGGCTGCATAGCTAAGAAATGCTCAGGAGTCTGTTTCCCATCTTAGCTAACTGGTGTGTTTCCTCACGGTACGGGAACAGCAGACATTTCCTAGAATTTGTTATGAGAGATCTAGGTGAGTTGTAAGGCATCTTCTACATTTGCCTCAGAAGTCAGGCAGCCTCACTTTTACCACAACTTACTAAGTAGAGATGAGTCCCAGGGTCAACCCATAGTCAAGAAGAGGGAACCATACAAAAGACAGCATGGCTCAGAGGTGGACTGTCTATGTAGACCAGTCAAACCCACACTCTAACAGTATTTCTTTAACAATGGTGATGGGGTTTTTGTTTGTTTGTTTGTTTTTCTTTTTTTAATTTTATTTATTTTTTTAATAAATGAGTCACCGTGAGGGTACAGTTACAAATTTACCCATCTTCCTGCTTGTGTTTCCCTCATACAATGTTTGAGAACCCATAGAAAAGATTAAGTCATGAACTTTGCATGTAAGTGGATCAACATGGAAACAATGGTGATGTTTTAATTGAATTCTAAAATCTATATCATATGGACTGTGATATGTGAGAGTTGACAGGAATAGGAACAGCTCACTCAATATGTTTTTATAACATAATTTCTCACATAACAAGTATTCTTGTTAGCAAATAAAAACATATTTTACGTTTAATTTTCTGTATTTGTAAGTAGTCCAGATATTTTGGTTCATGTATTATTTTAAGATCCTTATTTTTTTGTCACTTTTATTAAGACCTACTCCACTAAATGTAACTTTTAAAAAGTAACTATAATTTCTTACGCACTTTAATACATTTCTTAAAAGAAGCATTTTGTTTTCTTTTCTTTGGTACAGGTTCTAGTAAGCAATAGACAGGCGAAAAAGCAAAAAGTAGCATGTCTAAAACACAGTATATAGAAAAGAAGTATCATTTTCTCCTGTAACTACAAGAAATACTACAAGTAAGTTAAAATTTGAGACCAAATAAAAATTGACACCAAATGAAAACAATCTCTATCATGACATTAAAGACATTCTTAGACTATATAATTTTTTGTATGTCACTGCTGAAAAGGCCAACATTGCTTACAGCTGAGATCAGTGTGACTATGCATGCTAATAATATGACTTATTCCAGCACTCACTATTTGGTTAGAATTTATAACTTGATTTGGGCCTGACTAGAGATATGATGCTATTGACTAATCCACTTCTGTCTTAAAACAAGCATATTATGTTTGTCAGTTTTTTGAATGCTGTTAGGTTAATTCAATTTAGAAAAGCTAATTGGTTTTGTGTGTTATTTTTAAGAGGAAAATTATTTCAAACCGAAGATATGCAGTACAGATGTGTGCCATACCAGAGTGCTCAGAATGTCTTGGGGTTTTTAGAGTATATCAAGGACTCTGAGCATAGATGGGTTGGTTCACTATGACCTACCCCAGGCATTAACTAACATCTCCGAAGTTTCTGATATGGGAGCAGAGTTTGTAGGACATCTTAAAATAAAATTCATAATTTTTCTTATCATCATGTTAGGAAAAGAAACAATATCTTCTTAAACAACTAGGTAATACAGACCTTGAAGGTTTTGTTCTCAAGGCTTCATTAGACTTAAATGTTTTCATAATACTTCGAGTTTAAATTGTTTGTTATAAAACTTTACAGGATGTCAGCTTAAACATGTAAGTGCTCTGTATTCCAATAAATGAAAGTTTAATAAACTGTATTGATTATTCTGTGACTTTCAGGAATTCATATTCCATTACAGTCATTCATGGATGCCTAATTTAATGACGTATAGCTAAGCGCTATGGACATCATCCTCTTTTCCCAATAAGCATCGTGTTTTATATTTTAAATGGGCAATAATGTTACAGCAGAGGAGATATTGACTGTAGAATTTGCAGATCCAAACAGGATCTGATGGACAAGTGATAGCCTGAAGCATGTAGAAAAGACTGGATTATGGAATTGGTCTAGAGAAGAGGGTAGTTACAGATCTTACCCTCCTCCACTCAAATGCTAGCAATCCCTTTGGGGGTGGGTGGTAAATTTGTGGTGGTCTTCAATAGCAACCTCTACATCCTACCACAAATTGACTTCTACTTTGTGTGGGCAGTAGATTTCTGATCATCTAAACAGATGGAAAGTTAGAAATAAAGCAATTCACACCACAGAACTCTGAATTAATAACTTAGGATTATATACTGCAGCTAGTAATACTGAGGTAATGCCTTTATTACAAGCTTTGAAAGACTCTTACTTAACACAGTAATAAATATTCGATATTTTTGTCATCTAACAAAAGAATTTGCCACAAACATGGAACAAAACAAAAACCTATGGAGTAGCTCAAACATAATGAAATTGTATAGCATACTCCCTCTTCAAAAAAGGTTAAAACAACAAAAATAGTGAATTTTTAAATATTTAAAATTTTAAATAAATGAGATAAATAACAAAAATAATTGAACCAAAAATAAAGAAATCACTGATAGAGCAGAGGTGTTGGAAAATATGACAGTGGAAAATACCCAAAAAAGAATTGCAAATAAAAAAGAATTGGAAAAAAATGAATATAGAAGGTAAGCCTCACCTTCAATACATTAAATTTTATTAATTTTTATTGATAATATATGTATCTCTTTTTTGATATATCCACTTTCAGGTAAAGTAAATTTGTTTTTGTTTGGGGGCCACACCCCTAGTGTTCAGGACTCTCTCCTGGTGCTGTGCTCAGGGATTATTTCTGGAGATGGTCAGAGGAACATATTGGGTGCTGGGTTTCCAATCCTGGTTGGTCATGTGCAAAGCAAACACACTACCCACTGTACTATTGCTCTGGCCTTTCAAATAAAGTGATATTTTTCCTGAAGAATAGAGATGAGTTATTTTTATAGGACCATAACAAGAAAAGTTTTTAAAAAAAGGGAAAGTAGGAAGAGAACATGTGTGACTAATAAAAGCTAAATTTCTTACTTTTTGTCCCTTTACAGAAAGAAGAGGCAGAGCACTAGATTTTATCACTCCTCCTTGAAAGAGACATGCAGAGAGTTTAGGGGAGTCGTGCATGATAATGAAAGGCAATAATGCAAGCAGTATAGTCGTAGGTTTTTAATAAAAAGGAAGCTGAATTTCATCTTTGTTTTTTATGATAATCTGCCTTTTGTGTTTATATTAGGGATGACATTTATGACCTTGGTGTAAACAGTTTCCTTGCCTCACCACCACCAGAGTGCCCCTAACCCCATTCCCATGCCCCTAAGTCACACCCAGTGCACCTACACCCCTGATTAATTTGATGCTATCAATTCATACTCTTGTACCCAAGGTTTCCTATCAATTGATATTTACTGGACCCTGACTTTTATCTATACACTTCAGATAAGTAAAATCTTTCAATGTTTGTCCTTCCTCCAGTTTATACTTGAAACAATTTTTTCCTTAACAGATGACAACACTGACATAAATTGTTATATATCCTTAACAAATGACAAGACTGATATAAATTGTTATTAACAGTATGGAGGGTTCTCAGTAAACTTAAAACTGAGCTTTCCTTATGATCCTCTAATTGCACTTTTGAACTTTTACCCCCATGACAGAAAAACATTCATTCAAAAGGATGCAGGCACAACATTATTCATTGCATCATTCAGCACAATAGCTAATTTGGAATCAACCCTGATGTCTGACAACAGATACAGATCAGTAGATTATGTAGATGTGATATATATACATATATAGGAATATTATGCAGCAATGAAGAATGATGAAATCATGCAACTTGTTGCAACATGGATGGAACTAGAAGATATCATGTTAAATGAAGTATGCCAAAAGAAAAAATACAAGCACAGGATATTATTAATATGTGGCATTTAAAGTAAATGGATGAAGAAATATAATGGTTTAAAGGGAAGATGCCTAGCTCACTCTTGGTCCCAAAATATAAGAAGGAGAAGGAAAGACAATGAGGGGAAGATGGGTGGAGAAGAGACAGAAGAGAAGCAATAGGTGGCAGGGGTCAATGTACATCAGTGGTGTTAAAGAATGATAGAGCTAAATATCCAAACCACAGAGACAACAACACTGAAATAATGCACATCTGCACTCAAAATTTTTAGCATTTATAGTAGCACTATAAGACTGTCATCTTGTTGTTCATCTTTTTGCTCAAGTGGGCACCAGTAACATCTCCATTGTGAGACTTATTGTTAGTTTTTTCGCATGTCAAATACACAATGGGGAGCTTGCCAGGCTCTGCCATATGTGTGGGATACTCTCCATAGCTTGCCGGGCTCTCCGAGAGGGAAGGAGGAATCAAACCCAGGTCGGCCACGTACAAGGCAAACGCCCTACCCGCTGTACTACCACTGGAGCAATATCTAATAGTATTATTTTCAATTTTTTTCCTATTATTTTCTATAAGAACTTAAGCATAAATATATACATGAGAATTGTTCATTTAATAATTTACTTTTTTATTATTTATAAAGAGGACACAATCAGCAATCTCATACCATGCCCAGTTACACTCAGACAGGTGATGTCAGTCTAAGGATTCAGTGCTCCAGTTATCAGGATTATATCCAGCAGTGTTGGGAGGCATGGAGTACCAGGGATTGAACTCAAGACCTCATACATACTAGGAATGTACTCTACCATGTGAGCTGTATCTCCCCCCAATCCAACAATGTTTTATTTAAATTAAGGTATATTAAGATACCTCTAAACTCAGCGAACAACATATGAAAATCTGCACTATATTACCCTGATGCATTGTAGATAACTCTACCATATCCACATCCCTGCCCCACCCCAGCAAAAGAAAATTGACTCTACGTCAATGACTGAACCTTTGTCAATAAGTTAAGAATTCCTAGCAGCTACTAAATCTAGGAAACTGCCTGAAAATGCAATCAGTAGCAATGTTATAACATTAGAAGGTACTCTAACCACTTTAAAATAAGAGTTCTTTCTTTAAATAAGGCATTATTTTATAGTGCCTTGTTTATAAAAACAAAACATGTACCAATTTAAAGTTTAACTACTAGGTGGAATTTTAACAGAAGTATCATTTTTAAATATGCCTCATTAGTGCCTCTAATAACCATGATTCAGAGACTACAATTCCTAAGAAAAACTGAAAAACAGAAGCTGGCAAGGAAATAAATGTGTTCCTATTTAAAAATTTTTTTATGAAATTTCATTACAAATAAAAATTTTAAGAACACATTTTATCTTGGCCTCTAAGTCTCACAAATATAATGCTTGTGGGTGTATATTTCAGACTAATGTCATAAGTCTGAGAATGCTAATGCTCTTGCAAAAACAATTTTTAAAAATTTAATAAGCCAAAATTCTAGATAATAGAGAACATTTCTTAGATAATCTTACAATCCCCTATGGGTATTTGCCAGTTTTAAGAGTGCACTAAAGATCAAGATTAACCCAAGCAAAAAATATATATATATATGTGTGTATATATATATACATAGATCTAGATATCTGCTAGAGCTAAAAGAAAAGCATAAGGACGTTGGAAGAAGCTGAATAATAAATCCTAAACTTGAGGGGCCACAAATACACTGTGTATTTCTCCCACAGGACAATTACTTAGGTTTGTGATTGTATTGGAGGCCAAGAAGTTAGAAGAAAGATTCTAATGGTTACAATAAATCTATAGCATGTGGTCACAGTAAGTCTCAGGGTATAGGATAACAAAAATTTGTTACTTTTCTTAAAGCACACACCAATCTCCCCCTTGAAATATTTTAAAGTTTCTTTGGTCTAGCCTCTGCAAATTTGGCTTGACACTCCTGACTACCTTAACAATGTAGACACAGATTTTTAAGACAATTAAAACCCTGGGAGTTCCCTTGTAGAAACTGAGGAACACAGACACAAACTGAAAACTGCTAAAACAATAACCCCTAGTTAAATCTAGTTCAATCATTGATTGTCTTAAATGATTAAGTATAAAATCCTAAATGGCTTGCAGAGGAAAATGTAACATTTCTCTATTCGATAATAATATCAGCTTAAACTTTCTATACTGCCTTAATGTACAATGTCTAGGGTAAAATAAAATATGATTGAGGCCAGAGAGATAATGCAGTAGATAGGAGCTTGCATTGCATTCAGTCAACCCAGATTCAATTTCTAGCACCCCATATTGCCTCAGAGTGCTAAGTTAGGGTGATCTTTGCACACAAAGCCAAAAGCAAATCCTACATTTTGGATACTAGACTCATAATGTGTTTTGCATATGCTATTGTCAATGTATTTTATGTGTGGGGCTAAATATCTGAGTTTTAAATCTATTTTCAGTTAGCTTTTGTGAACGATGTAAAATAGTAAACCAGTTTCATTCTTTTACAAGTGAATGTTCGTTTTCTCCAACACTTGGTGAGGTTGCAGTATATCTCACAGTATCCAGGGCTTATGCCTGACTGTGCCCAGCAAACACACTCCTAATGGTGCTCAAGGGACCATATGCAGTACCAGAGATTAAACCAAGATCATCTGTTTGCTGATATAAGGAAACAATCATATAAATATAATGTAAATATATATTATATAAATATCATATAAATATAAGGGAAATATATAAATATAAGGGAAATATCATATAAATATAAGGGAAATATCAGTATATTATATAAGTATCATATAAATATAAGGAAAATATCATATAAATATAAGGAAAATATCATCACAAGTGTGATGCCTCCATTATGGTTCATTTGCCTCTGGATTCTTTTGATTCTTTGAGGTCTTTCATGTCCCAACATAAATTTCAGTAACATTTGTTTTATTTCCTTAAAGAATACCACTGGATTTTTTATAAGAATGACATTAATTGATATAATGTTTGGGATATTAACAAGAACCTAAAAATATATGTTATTGTGTAATATTAGCAAGTATATATTAAATATATCAAAGATATATACAAAACATAACTCAACAAGAAAATGAACATCATCAAAAATTAGAAAAGCTGAGCAAATACTTCATTAAGGAATACATACAGTGGTCAACAGGAACAGTGATGCTAATCAACACTAGTTATAAGGGAAATATAAATCAAAATGACCAGAAGACAGCACACACTTGTGAGAATGATCTCTATCAAAAGGCCAGAAGTACAGTGCAGGCAAGAACGTGAGGCAAAGAAAGGAACCTTAATTTGCAGCTGGTAGAAATGTAAACAGGCTTTGCCTCTTTGAAAAACATTAAGTACATTTCTCAAAATATTAAAAATGGAATTCCCATATGTTCCAGCAAATTTAGATATCTACCTAAAGAGCACAAAATTCTACTTCGAAAAGATATATGCATACTGATATTCATTGGAGCATTATTTACAATAGCCAAAATATAAAAACAATCGAAGTGTCCAAGGACAGATAAGTGGATTTTGAAAGATATGTGTGTTTGTATACACAATGGTATTTTACTCAAATATAAGAAAACAATGGAATTCACTTAAATGTAATATAAGATGTTATCTTTCCTTTTGCAACAACAAAATGGAATGCGAAGAAATCATGCAAAGCAAAGTTAATCAGGTGGAGAAATAAAAATACTGGCTCATCTCATTCAGATGTGAAATAATAGAGAAGCAAAGCAGGTAACAGATAAAGTCAAACAACATTTAAAATCTGATCAAAAAACTGATGTTACTGTGGTAGCCTGAGCTAGCAGTCAAGATTGAACACAAGGGACAGGACAGCAAATAGCCAAAATTTTTTTTAAAAAGGCTTTATTTAGAGAAAAGGAAGGAAAGGTAAAAGAATTCAGGGAAGCTCCCAGATTCTGAGAGGGTATTCCTAAGGAAAATTCAGGAGAAAGGCAAAAGCCTTTTAATAAAGGTGAGTGGGTCAGCATTTCTTTATTATGTTCTGAGAATGATGCCCATTAATTAAAATGGAGAGAGGATGCTGAGATAATTCTGTTCTGGTGTCGAGCCAACCAGCCTAGGTCATCCAGGGTATCAAGTACCACCTAAACCTCCCTTGTTACATTCCACACTGGTAATTCTCTTGCTTAGGACCATATCTCTATAACTGACCTGCCTGTTCCCCTACATTCCAATCATTACCATAGCAGGAGAAGTTTGGAGGAGATTGAATTAACTCAGTGATGCAGTGGATTATGGATGAGGGGCACTGGTCTTTTGGTGGTAGGTACGATGAGTATAAAATTGTATCTCCAAAACATGTGCAGCCCTGAAAAAAACCATTACCTTGATAAAAAATTAATGATAAAATAAAACAATTACCCTAAGACATCATATAAAATTTAACTAACCTATACTGTTCTGCTCTGTCAAAGGCAGTCAAATGAATAAAAAGACAAGACACAGACTGAGAAAAATATCCACAAAAAGTAAATCCACCTCTTTAAAGCAAGTAAATATGAACTTCAACTAACCATGTATCTATATTGGTATAAGTATCTATTTTGGTATAAATATTATTCCAAAATAATAAGGAAGATAACTTAGAAGCAGGTGAAAGAACTTCTTAGGAATTTTTTGCTGAACTTTCTATAAATGAAACTGTTCTGAAAATAACACCTATTCACTTTAATAAACATATCACCATAAAGAAATCTATGTTCCAGCAAACCTCCAGAACTCAATGCCCGCCATGCTCACACCCAACCTTCACAGCCTGCTCCTGAAACCCCATGCATGAGAATAAATCTGCCGAAAAACCCATGTATAACACACTAGTGACTAAAACCTCCAGGCTCACACAGAGTCAGGAATGGGCCCCTCTTCCCATCTCCTTGTTCTTCCTGTCCCTGGCAGTCACACCCATGAACTGCCTCTGGGCGCCTTGTAAACACATTAATGGCCATGATCCAGAGAATCCTAAATAAATCTCAGAAGACAGCATCATGCTGCAGAGATGCCACGAGGCCCCAAATCATCACTTAGTTAAAAATTTAAGTCCAGCTCTAGCACCCTAATTAAAAGTTTAGAACTGGAGTGTATGGCCCCATACGTGACAGTATAACATCTCATACTTTATGCCACTGATATACCAAGAGTAGCACACCACATTTCATGGGGTATAATGTAGAAGGCAACCAATGTTGATTAAATATATGTGTGTGTATAAGACTCTGTATAAGAGATCATTAAAATGTTGTTACAGTTCAGGCTTCTGTGCCTGTTAATGATCTCTTATAGAGTCTTAATGACTCCAAGGTGAGATAGTAAGATGCAACAATTTTCATGCACTTTACTCTAAGGAAAGCTTTTTGGATCATTTTAGTTGATTGTTCATAACTATACAAAATAAATTTTTTAGCATCTGTCTATGGGGCAGGTTTGGGTGGTGTTGGGAAAATTTGAAATAATGGTGATGGGAAGGTGGAATGGTGGTGGGGTTGGTGTTGCTATAGAATATAATAAATTATTGTGAACAACTTTACAAAAATAAAATTAATATAAAAATCTCTGTTATAAAACAGTAATTATTATGCATTATTATATATAAGCTTACATTGCTGAGAAGACATACATGAATCATATATGCACAAAATACATAATATTTAATATTTACTTGGTTTTTTCCTCCGTAAGAAACGTTGAATATTTCAGTGCTTGGATATTTAGAAGTCAACCTAAGAAACTAACATCACATGATCTGCCTCATATCACTGAATATGTTGTAAAATAATATTACTATTAAAGATGGTAATTGATTAAGATTTCATACCCTTACTTAGGCTGGGTCTACAGCATTTTGTCAGCATGAAGAAATTACAGAAGACACAGATCTTCACCTATGTAACTCTTAAAGATTCAAGGGGAGGGTTAACCCCTTAAAGATTCAAGGGGGTAAAATCTCTAGGGAGATAGATGGGAAACCCTGGTAATGAGCTTTATGGAGATGGGAAACCCTCGTAATGAGCTTTATGGAAATACTAAAACTTAAGATAAAATTGCCAAGCCCAAAGGCATGGACATATTCCTTTTGAAATACAAATGCTGAGTCCTTTGGGGATGAAGAAGATGAGGGCCACCACCCAGACATCAGAAAGCTCCTTCAGAAAAGAAGCTAGAGGAAAATCTAAAAATCTAATAAGAATATGAAAGAATTATTGGAGGCATTGTACAGTGGATAGGGTGTTTGCCTTGCATGCAGCCAAATTGGTTTGATCCCAGACATCCCATATGGTCCCCAGAGCAGTGCCAGGAGTAATTCCTGAGTGCAGAGACAGGAGTAATCCCTGGGCATTGCTGAGTGTGTCCCAAACAAAACACACACACACACACACACACACACACACACACACACACACACACCACAAAGAACTATCAAGAGTACAAGGCTTTCTTTGTAAGAATATCCAGATTAACTTCTATGCATACAGAGAATTCCAGAGCAACACAATTTGAGGAAATTGTATAGAAGCTTCTTTCAAAAGCCACTCTCTGCTTTATCTCATACAGAGAAGACCTTGTTCTCTTTTAAATACTTATATCTCTCTTCCATCTCTCAATTCTCTAAAATTCTTTCAATAAAAACTGCTTTGATTTACATTTTTAAAATCTAGGAATTTATTTATTAGTGATTCTAAATAAATGGCATAAACATAATTATAACAATTTACTCACATAACTGCAATTACTACAGAGTAATATTTTTTAAAATAAATAAAATTAATAAAAACTAGTAGAAAACCAAAGTAAAAAAATTAAAAAGGAGAAGCAAGATAAAAATGAGATATGTTAAAAAGTCATTTAACTCTGTATGGTATGTATATTCTAAGATATCATAATTTAAGCAGTTTAATGAAAACATAACACTTCTATAATTAAAATAAGTAGCAAAGACAGTTTTGCAAATTTTTACACTGCTTATTTGTTTATTTATTTATTTATTTATTTATTTATTTTTATTGGTGAATCAATTAAACTACCTGTGAGGTAGTTACAAACTTACAAACTTCCGTGCTTACACTTCAGTCATATATTGGTCAAGTATCCATCCCTCCACCAATGCCCATTTTCCACCAATGGTCCCAGCATTCCTCTCACCATCCCCACCCCACTCCTCCTCCCCCCACCCCGCCTCTGTGGCAGGGCATCCCCTTTTGCTTTCTCTCTCCTCTTGGGTGTTGTGGTTTGCAATAGAGGTATTAAGTGGCCATCATCTTTGGTCTATAGTCTGCTTTCAGGGTACTGTTCTCATTTTTATTTTGATATTTAAGAATGACATACGAAAAAAAGAATATTTTTTTCAACTAATTTGAATAATTTGCCAACCTAACACCACTTCTGCCCCCAAATAGTGTGTATTTCCTTCAAAACAAGAACCTTTTCTTTCACAAAATCTACAACAACCAGAAATCATTAACACTAATCTAATTCCCAGAAAACACCCAAATTTCACCAATTTTCCCAATCATGTGCTTGATAAGAAAAGATTCTAGATATAAATTGCATTTCGCATTTATTTGCATTGTTATTGCTTGTTGCTTGCTTGTTTTGTTAGAATTATTTGCTTGCTTGTTTTGTTAGAATTCAAGAGTTTGGAGCAGTTTCTTTACTTTCTTTTTTTTTTCTTCTTTTTGGGTCACACCCGGCGATGCACAGGGGTCACTCCTGACTCATGTACTCAGGAATCACCCCTGGCGGTGCTCAGGGGACCATATGGGATGCTGGGATTTGAACTTGGGTCAGCCGCGTGCAAGACAAATGCCCTACCAGCTGTGCTATCACGCCAGCCCTCTTTGCTTTCTTTTTTTATTTTTAAGTTTCCGTTTTTGTTTTTGAGTTGCACTCAACGTGTCTCAAGGGTCACTCCTGTCAGTGCCAGGAGTCAAATCCGAGTGTCATGAACGAACAGCCCGAGCTCAGCTCTTTGAGCTACCTCTCCTGTCCTATCTGTCCTTGATTTTTAACACCATGACTCTTCAGAAGATCACAGGCTGCTTTTTTCGTTCTGTAAATTGCATTTTCTCTATGTGTCTTTATGATTCAATAAAGATAATAAAAGAGTAAACCTCAGTTTCCCCTTGCAGGTCACTGCAAGCAACTCCATTTTTGTTCTCACCATTTTTCATACTAAATATTCCTGCAAATTCCTAGACTCTGTCTGAGATTCTTTCTGCAGAAGTTTACAATTACTAAAAAAACCATAAATTATCCCCAGACCTTGGGTTCATAGCAGACTAAGGCATAACAGTGCAGTATCTGGGCATATGGTGAAATATATAATCTAAAAGGAGTTAGAGTCTCCACCAGTCAAAGTGGGTATGAAAGATGTTAACCTTATCTTAATCTTATCATATAGGCCCATCATATTAACAACATCTCTGGAAAACAAGTGATAATTCTCTGATACTTTGATAGTAACACAAAGACTCGATTTTCCTATAAAAAAAAAAAACACAAGAGCCAAACTTGACTTAATCCCATACTAAATTTCTCCCCACTATAAGAAGTTTCTCTTATACTTTCCAAGAAACTTTTCTATTTATATCTCTGAGTCTGAGTATCTTTTTTTCACTCTTGAAAATACTGAAGAACCTGGGAACCCTGTATAAACACAGAGACAGACCTCTCCTCTCCTGCACCTATAATAGAACTTTGACCAAAATATCGGGGGAAACAGTGCCTGTTTTCATTATATCCTACCAGCTGGTGTTCATTTATATTTATACCATTACTAATAATGTTCACTTTGGTCACTTGATTAAAATGGTTTCTAACAGGCATTTTCATTGCAAAAATTACATAAAATACTTCATCTCTTTGTAATGAAGTATTATATGTGTGTAAACACACAAAAAAGAAGTGGGAGGGCACCTCACCAGGCACAGGGCTCTATCTCTCCTGCCGCCTGCGTTCGTTCGGTAGTCTCCAGTCACTTCCCCCACCCTGGGACGTTGATGGCGATGATGAGGCAGGCAAAGAAAGGAACAAGGGCCAGGCTGTTTGGTCTCAGTTGCAGTTTATTCCATTCCCATCTCCATTCTCCTCTGATTCTCCTCCTGCTTCTTCCTCCCCCATGCTACTTCAGTCTCCTTCTCTGGATCTGGATCTCGATCTAGCTTCTCTAGACCTGGCCTGGGGCAGGCCCCCAGCCCACTTTTTCAGCCTAGTTAAATCCCCAAGAATGAGGGGTTGGGACTTACACATAGGTGTGGTCACAATCAATAGGGGTAAAGTTCTTTCCCTCAGGGGATGCTTCTTCTAGGACAGATTCTCTTTCAGCAGGACACCTGCCCAAGAGCGGAATCCCATAGGTGTGTTTCTCCTCTCCTTGTCCAACTAGCATATAAGTATTCATAAAATTAATCATTTTGTATGAACATAGCAAGAGATGCATTAAGCTTATAGAATTGCTCTCCTGGGGTCATCTCGATCTCAGACTACAGTGCTCAGGCCAGATTAGTCTTTCCTATTCCTAGCAGGATCCTAGTCTCGTTGCTTTTGGATCATGACATGACATGTTCATGACCAAGCTCTTGACATATAGTTAAGTATTAGGCACTTTGGCCAGGCCCATCTCGATGCCAGGGTAGCACATAACTCACCGCTTGCCCTGGGTGCGTCCTGTCCCTTGTTGGGACCCTGCTTTTGGGGGTGCTAGGAAGTAAGGGCAGCTGAGGTTTAAGTCGAGAAAGCAGATGCCCAGGAGTGAATAATATTCGAAGCCAATTAAATCCAATGTTTCCAAAGATATTAACAACTGTCTTTCTTTGGGGCTGGAGCAATAGCACAACGGGTAGGGCATTTGCCTTACATGCAGCCGACCCAGGTTCAATTCCCAGCATCTCATATGGTCCCCTGAGCACCGCCAGGAATGATTCCTGAGTGCAGAGCCAGGAGTAACCCCTGCACATCCCCAGGTGTGACCCAAAAAGAAAAAAAAACAAACCTGTCTTTCTTTGTCCATACAAAAAGGACATTGTTCTAAAGTAAACTATTCAAAAGACATAAGGAGAGGAGAAAAGGCAATATTAACTTACAATATAAGCTCACTGTCCTAGCAAGGTCTGACCTACAAATAAACAGAGTCTGATTAGGGGGGAAAGCTGATAAACTGGTTGGGGAAGGGAGCATAGAAGTGATTAAGAATAGACAAAGGAATGGGAGTGACTCGGGAGCACCTTGTTGGGTGTGACCGGATAAACCTAAGCTCCCTGTAGCAAGGAGAACAATACATATCAATGTTGTCTTAAAATGTTTAGAGATTATTACCAGATAAACCCAAACTCTGTGGAAAGGGAGAAAGGACAAACCAATGATATCCTACAATATGTAAAAGTGCTGGGGCTAGAGTGATAGCACAGCGGGTAGGGTGTTTGCCTTGCATGCGGCCAACTCGAGTTCGATTTCCAGCATCCCATATGGTACCCCGAGCACCACCAGGAGTAATTCCTGAGTGCATGAGCCAGGAGTAACCTCTGTTCAATGCCAAGAGTGACCTAAAAAGCGAAAAAAAAAAAGTGCTTTGACACTATATAACATTTGTTTCATACAGAAATTTTAAAGCACTGTAGCACTGTCGTCCCATTGTTCATCGATGTCGAATACGACACAGGGAGCGTGCCAGGCTATGCCGTGTGGGCAGGATACTCCTGGCAGCTTTCCAGACTCTCCAAGAGGAACAGAGGAATCAAACCCGGGTCGGCCGCATGCAAGGCAAACTTTCTACCCACTGTGCTATAGCTCCAGCCCACAGAAATTTTAAAGGCATTCATTAAATCAGAACGGACTCATAGCTTTCTATTTTTAATCAATGATCAATTATATATTATTATAATTAGTCAACATATTAATAAAATTTACTTATTGAATTTACAATTCAATTGATAGACTTTGTATCTTCATATTCACAAGGAAACTTTTCTATGTATTTTAATAAAATTATGATGAATGATTTTTTAAAAGTCTTTGTATGTTCATTTTTATTTGATGCACTTATTGAACTTTATAAGAAATTTCCAAACTGTTTTCCCAAATGGTAGTATCATTATTCACTCCCATCTGCAATGTTCAGTGGTTCCCACTTCTGAACACTCATATTGTACATTTTATAATTGTCATTCTAGAGAACATGGAATATCTTTTTTAAGTTTTAGTTACCTAAAAATAAATATTGTTTAGTACCTTCCATGGGCTTTTCTGCTAGTCATACACTGGAGTCTTTTTTAATATCATCTATTTTTAATTGGGTAATATACCATCTTATTACTATTTCAGATTCTTTAGGTATCTTTAGGCATATTTTCCTCTATAAATGCACTATGGTGAAATCATATATATATATATATTAGGATAAATGTTTAGAGATGTAGGTACTGTGTAAAATAATATAATTTTAATATTCTGACAGGTATTGAAAATAACAATTATTCCATTAAAAAATTTCCTGACAATTTAGGATAATGCAAAATATAAATATTATGTGATTTAAATTGTTTTCAAATATTAGAGATCTCATCTTACTTTATTTAGGTTCTAAAAATTTAGTAAACTCATGTGGGATAAAGCTCTTTTCAAATTATTCTTTGTAACACAGTTAAATATCACTGGAAAAAATAAATACAGTCAAATGCTAGAAAGTTTTCCGAGTTTCTTAATGCAGAAATAAAAATTGTTACTGATTCCGCAAATTTCTGATATAAAACAAATACAAATACAAAATTTAAGTAAGAATACAAAAATACAAATAAAAACACTACATATATAATAGGTCTGATTCAACTTATCTGGCATTATAAATACATTACTTGGAAAGTTTCTCCTTATTCAAATGCTACTAGAGTGTTCTCCAGACAGTGACACCAAAACAAAATATAACTTTTTAATGGGTGCAATGTTTCATCTTGGAATGATGAAAAATACCAGGAATGGATCATAGTCATGGTTATGCAATAATTGAATGACTTCATGTTACAGATCCATACAACTGAAAATTATTAAAATGGTGTGTTTCAAATAATGTACTTTATCACAGTAAAAACATGAACATATGTGTAATTCCTATGTAGATTCAATATTTAAGATTTAAATATCTATTTATAATTAAATGATTTTACACGTGTAAAATTACTCTTTCTAAATTAAAATGGCACTTCCTCCAGTGGGACCAGAGAGATAATCCAGGGAATAAAGCACTCACTTGCAATGTAGCAAATTGTTGGCTCCCCAACAACTGAGCACCACCAGGGTCAGTCCTGAACACAGAGCCAGGAACAGCCTCTGAAGACCACTGGGTCTGCCCATCCCTTCCCTAAACAATACTTCGTCCCTTAAGTTTTTTATACAAACCTTCATTTTTCAACATTAAATGATACCAATGTATGTATTTAACATTATCAAACAATTTAGCTATCATTAAACATCTTTAGAAGCTAGATATTAAAAATAAAAATGATTTTATGAAGTTATGATTCCATCACTGTCTATCCTAACCAATCAATATTGAAACTATTGATTTTTCACTATTGACTTTCTTAAATAAACCTTGTGCATTAAAAGCATTTTGCTTGAGCTTTCTTAAAAGTGATGATCAAATTGTTGGTTTGTGAAATCCTTATTCACAAAGAACACACATCATTTTCAAAATAAAAGGTCACTATATAAAAAAAGATCATGATTCTGACTAAATAAAGATTTATAAAGGCATTTAAGACTATATTTACCGCAATTATATTGGAAGTTATTTCTCAAGAAAAAACAAACAGAAAGCATTATTCCCTTACCAGTACAGCACCGTTTTTATCAAGATATAATTGTTTTATGTAGCTTCATTTATCAGTGATAAAGGTTAAAATGTCCAAATATAAGAGTAATGATAATAATTTGCATTGAGGTTTGAGTATCTAAAGAGTTTTAATATTCTGTTCCTTTTGATTAAGACAACCTTGTCACACAAGGTATTTATAATCTTCACAATCTGCATCTTCAGCCATAAAGAGAGCTGAGTGAAAAATAATTGTGTACATTCATGCACTCTCTTTTAATCAATGAAAGAACACTGCAAAAATTAACGTGCACCTTACTGGTGGACACTGACATACATTGCATGTAATTTTTTTTGAATCATCATGAAATAGACCCTTACACAGCTGTTCATTATTAGGTTTCATTCATACAGTGTTCTAACACCCATCCCTGCACGAATGCATTTTCCAGTGACCATGCTGGACAAGAACTGGGGGTTAAGTAAAGGGATATTCTTTATAACTTTGCAGTATCAATATTGCAAACCACAATTCCCAAAAGGAGAGAGAGAGAGGGAGAGAGAGGAAGAGATACAGAGACAGAAGAAAAGCACCTGCCATAGAGGCAGGCTGGGGGTTGTTGGGTGGGGGTGACGGGAGGGAACCTGAGGATACTGGTGCTGGGACATTGTGGGTAATATTAAAGAGCTCACAAGTCCTCTACAGTTGTTCTATCACTTTTGCACTTTATCTTTCCAAGATAACCATGAGACAAAAGATAAAACACACATTAACTTCCCTGTGTTGTTTTATTAATATGTAAGTCTAAAGAAAAATAAAGTGAAAGGCCAGAGTGATAGTACAAGTGCATGCGACCAAACACAAAGGTAATATCCCTGACTATCTCCAAAAACTGACCTCAAAACACAAAGCCTAGAGTAATTGTTGAGCACCCCTCCCCCCAAAAAAGCAAAAACAATGGACTTTTTTACCAATACTAAATATTCTCTTTATTTCATTGCACTGTTGCATTGTCATCCTATTGTTCATCGATTTGCTCTAGCGGGCACATTAACATCTTCATTGTGACACTTGTTACTGTTTTTGGCATATGGGTAGCTTGCCAGTCTCTGCCGTGTGAGCAAGATACTCTCGGTAGCTTGCCGGGCTCTCCGAGAGGGATGGAGGAATTGAACCTGGGTCGGTCTTGTGCAAGGCAAATGTCCTGCCCAGTGTGATATCAAATTTCACGTTTAATAAAATTTGAAGTTTTTAATGTTCAATTATAGAAAATATCTTTCTAATACAAGTGATTTGCTAGTAGATGTCTGAAAGTATTCAGCTGCATTCAGGAAACCCTTCATTTTCACAGCAGACATTTGCAATGCCTTTACTCTGAAGCCAGTTGGTGAGTAAAATCCTTGGTGTTTTTCTGTTTCCTTTCTTCCAAAGGATAAAAATAAATCGTTTTCTCCTGAGAGAGGTGAGAAGATTAAATATTTTCAGCCAAGAATAATGCTTTTTAAAAAGCTTGTAAGATGGGTGCAACAAAATTCTGATGTACAAATCTGTAATGCTAGAGATTAAACTCCCAACGCAGTTATTATATAAATCATGCTTATGGAATGCTGCTTTTTTCTCAATGAATAAATCATAGTTGCTAAGTGATGAATATACCTATGTTCCATGAATAGGTCCTGAGGTCCCTATTGGAATCTTGTTCTCTTGAACCATGTATCCAGCCTCTGGTTGCCAAGTATTTTTATGTTTCAATAAACTAAACTGAACCAGGCTATTATTACTGAATTGCAAACTATTAGAAGCCGGATGTAGCCGTTGGTGTATCACCATGGGAAATAAAAACTTATTATGTTCATTTTGTACATAACCTAGACAGTTGCATTGCAAATACAAGCAATCAGCATTTGCAAAGGCTGCCTCAGATCTGAAGAGCTAGCACAGGAGTCCACATCACAGTTTCTATACCAACTTTCATTTCTAATATACCTGCCACAGAATTCATTGAAATATAATTGAAGAGCAAGATCATTTTTCTAGATCATGCACACAAAAGTGGACCCTATTGAAACAATAATAATTAAAATTTACAAATAACAGAGTAACTATAAATGAGGTGAAAAGCAACAATGAATGTTTATGTTCTCAGCATTCCATCACCAAGGAAATTATAAAATAAATACAATTTCCAGGGGAATGTTGATTTCAAATGTTTTGCTCAGAAGAAGAAAAGTTTGTCCCAGCATCATACTTACTGAATTAGTTGTGTGGCAATTACATAATATCTATATACCCATTAAGTAGAAGCCAGGAGTAGACATAAAATCTATACCCAGACCAAAATAACTATTAATTATTTCCTAGCCAAAGCACTAAACTATATCTAAACAAAGATACGTCAGTCATAGTTAGTAATTCCATATATAAAGACTCTCAAGCTTTGCTACAGAACTGAGGTTATTGACAGGGAATAAAAAGTAGGCTCAAGCACCACAACTAACATGCAATTCTGGGTCAGCACAGCATCAGCTATAATAACAGCAAAGGGAAGGGCAAAATAATAAATAAATACAATAAAAGAAAACATTTTTTAATCTGGTTTGGTGAACATAGAAGTCTCTTCTTTCCCCCTATTCATCATTTGAGAAATCTTTCTGTGATCAACATGTCTGTTGTCTCATAGATTAGTATTCTCTCTGCTTATTATCATAATAATTAACTTTTCCCTTGTCTCTCCACTAAACTAAAAGTATCTACAAAAGATAGATCCTGAATAATTTATGCATGTCTTCTGCTAAAATTAAGTTAGAGCCATATGTAAGTATTAAAAACTGGGCAAATTACCCAAAGTATGAGGAAATATGAAACTAAAATGATAAAGCAAAAATTTTCCAGTGAGTATTTGTCAACCAGTAATTTTACAGCCCAATATCCAAACATCTAATCAGTCTCCATACTCAATCACTTAGTGTTGCTCGCACGCACGCACACACACACACACACACACACATATGTACATAAATCACTGTATCACTGTTTCATTATCATCCCATTGTTCATCAATTTGCTCGAGTGGGCACTAGTAACATTTTTATTCATCCCTGTCGAATGCTGGTGTAGCCTTATGTTGTATTGGGGGCTCTTTCATGGTCAGGGGAATGAGGACCATCCTTGTTACTGTTTTTGGCATATTGAGTACACCACGGGTAGCTTGCCAGGCTCTGCTGTGAGGGTCAGATACTCTTGGTAGCTTGCCAGGCTCTCGGAGAGGGACAGAGGCTTTTGGGGCAGCCTGTAATTGTCTTTACAGGAGTTCCCAGTCTACCGAATATAAGCTTTTGGAAGACTGGCATGTTTTAACAATCTGCACACTAACAAATATGCACCTCTGGGCAGTACCTGGGACATCTGCGACCTCAGGTTGATCTCCTTGAGGTTGATGGAGTGTGCCCAGAGGTTGTTGAGCAGCTGGCAGAGTAGAACCCTATCTTGGAGGGTCTGTGCCAGGTCAAACACATGCACCGAGTCCCAGTCACCCAGTGGTTGGCTGACAGCAACCCCCAGTGGATGAGCCACTGTACGCATTGCCACCACAGCTCTATGTCCAACAGCATGTGACTTGGCCCTGCCAGGGCAGGCAGCGACACTGCGGCTACCGCCGCAGTTTCTCCGTGCCCCACCGATGCCATTTTGTCCAAATCTTGCAAAACTGCCGCCCTATTAGGAATCACGTGTAAAGTTCCAGCAGGGATCATGCGTAGAATTCCATGCCTGGTGTGTTGAGCCGTGCATTGTCTAGGCGAGATGGTGAGTCGGGTTTGGGAGAGCGCAAGGGGTTCCACCATCATAGGCGCCATCTTGCCTCCATCATACTCATAATGTCAAGTCCTTTTTTTCTATTAAGGATGTCATTTCTGACTTATTAGCTCCATTATTTGCCAGGTCATCACCATTTTATCTCCTATTTATGCCATCTCAGATGCCTAATCAAGTAATTCACAATGCATTCCAATAGGAATATTAACACTAAAGTTTAGCATCTCATGCTGGAAATCAATCCCAGCATTCTAGTGCATTCTCTTCGTGCATCAAAACCAGAATACTGTCCTAGGAGAGAAGTATTTTTCCTCCTTGAAAAACAGATCCCTCAGCACCATATAGTAGAGCCTAACTCATTTATTCCTACTACATTTTCTGTGTTGAATGCTAGAGCTATGCAATGTACAACACAATCAATTACAGCCTCTGTCCCCTCAATATGGTGTCTGAAATCTCCAGAAATCAACCATAAAAGACCCATAACACTTCCTACCTCTGCTCTCTCTGAAAAAAATTACCTGATGGCAAAATTCTTCCAATAATTCCTTAGCATATATCACTGTGATATTTGTATTACAAAGATAAATATATTGTTGCAGAAGTGAACGTTTCCATTATAGCATAAACCTCCCCACTCCAAATTCTAATTCAGGTGTCAGGACTGAGAAGGTCACATGTTTTCCAAGAAGGTGTGAAGATATTTATTGTTCACACAGTGTGAGCTTCTGTGAAGAGAGACAAAAGGGGCTGAAATAACTGGAGAGGGTGAGAAGGTATAACTGACTTTGTATCTTATTGCAATTAGAGGATAGGCTAACACTGCTGGTCCCATAGGTAGGAAAAACAGGACTCTGCTTGCCTTGAGTTTCCCATTAATGGTCAAAGGCTAAAAGCACACCCTTTCTTACTACATGTGGCAAGAGCAGAGAAATACAGAGGTGTAGGTCTTGAAAGGTAGCATAAATAAAGCATAAAACATAGAGCCAGAGTCTTTATTACAGATATTGTCATTGCTTTGTTACTATGGTGACACTCCTAGTAATAAAGAAAAATCCTCTGGCAACAAAGCTGCTTTAATAAAGCCAAACTACAGTTGTTGGAACAAAGATTCTTTGAAGCAGATTCAGAAAGAAGTCTCAGCAATGTATCTATAAGAAATCTATTTGGCAGCCAACAAAGGAAAAAGTTAATGGCAATGAGACTTATTGAGGGGGGTAGCCAAAGAAAAACGTATTTCCCATATACATGTATCAGGGCAAGAAACAATTTTACGTGTGCACACACACATACACACACACACACACCAGAACCAAAATCAATAAGGACTTAAAAATATTTTAAGGAGTCAGCCCTCTTTACAAGGAAGGAAAGTGATAATATGTCTTGGTTAAATGATGAGAAACCTGGCTCTAGAACATGACCTGACTAAAACAGTTAAAGGATAAAATCAAGATTTCTCTTTCCATACGGATGGATTAATCCCTCCGCCTTACAACTCCCTGCCCTATTTAACACAGCTAGCTAGTATGGGAAAGCTCTGTGTGGTAGAAAGAGATCTTGATCTTAAAGAACACTGTAGTTGGGTTCTGAGGATTTTCTAATTGTCTTATATGTCCCAATGGATGCTACCGAAGCCTCTATATAGAATTGCCTATAGGCATAGAGGAGGAAACCCTTAAGAACGTTTTTTTCCTCTAGTTAAAGAGTGAGGAAAAGAGTCTTCACGTTGAAAATAAAAACAGCAGAAAATATTTTTAGAAATACTAGTCCAACTGCAGCCAAACTACCAACAGAAAAATTATACAACTATTGCCCAGAGGTTTCAGAGGAGTTGAATGGCAAGTTGAACTTCATGCATCTGCCTGATAAAAGCAGGTGCTAACCTAATTCTTCATCATAGCAGTGTGGGTGAATTCAGGGACAAACTGAGTCTCCAGTAGTCAAGAAACTTGACAAGGTAACGCAAAGCACAGAAGTTATCACTGGGCTCTATGTACTCCCTTCATAGTTCAGTCTAGAGATCCTTACTTGACATCCATAAATGACTATCACCAGGCAAATCAAGATTTAAAAAAATGCTCTATTTTCTTCTTTCTGATATCAGAAAGACCCACTAGCACAAAGAATCAGTAAAAGTGAATAAGTTCATTCAAGGCAGTGTGGCCACTCTCTGGCTCATTTCTCCAACATGAGCAAGCCCATTGGTAGTTAAGCTGTTATGTTCATTCTGCAGTACAAATCAATGTAATTAACCCTCCACTTATCTCCTTCCTGCTAGCACTCAAACTCAGCCAGGAGCTAAACAAACACTCCCACTTGCAATCAATAGATAGTGGAAATCAGTGCCCCACTTTTATTGGGATGGTATCAAAGAGGTCAAGGTGCTTGCTGAGATTTCAACACATCATTCTGCAAGGAGGCAATGTGAGTCAGCTTTTACTTTTGTCAGATGGTGTTGGGAATGTCCCACGAGAAAGTTGATCATACATTGCTCCCCACCAGGTTCTTTGTATTAAGCTTCTACAAAAAGAATTTATACTAATATGACAAGATGAAATAAGAGTCACTGTTTCAGACAAAACTTTAAAAAGTCACTCATAATCATTCAAAAATTTGGATGAGAAAAGATAATCAGTGAACAGCACCACCACAAAGTAAACATACTGAAATTATCAGCAAGAATCTTTAAGCAGTTATCACAAAAAATATGCTTCAAAAATAATAATTCTCGGGACTGGAGCGATAGCACAGCGGCGTTTGCCTTGTACGCAGCCAACCCAAGTTCGATTCCCAGCATCCCATATGGTCCCCCGAACACCGCCAGAAGTAATTCCTAAGTGTAGAGCCAGGAGTAACCCCTGAGCATTGCTGGGTGTAACCCAAAAAGCAAATAATAATAATAATAATTCTCTTTAGGAAAGGTTGTTAATTCTTAGAAAAGAAAGTTTCAGAAGAATGGGGATTTTAATAGCAAAGAAAATTAATGCAATGGATGGGCTCAACAGTAGCTGACAAAGGGGGAATTATATGAATTTAAGTCCAGAGCAAAGCTACTTATTCAGTGGTGCTTACATATATTCAGAATTTATTTATTTACTCAGAAATTTTAAAAAATTAAAAATAAATTCATTTATTATCTTCCACAAAAATAACTCAAGAAGCAGGATATTTCTGGATTTATTTGAATATCTCAGTGATGGCAGTATTTAACTTAACTAGCTTCCATATATAGAATTTCCTCAAGCTTGTTACAAGATGATTACCACAACTCTAGTCTTCACATTTAATAACAGAAAGAGAATTTTTTTCTTTGGCTGTTCAGATGGGGGGAAGCTATTGTTATTTTTTTTTTTATGAGGTAGAAATACTTTCCAGAAACAAACTTTTATGACTTGTCTTTAGCATTTAACCATTCTCTAGGGGCAAGTGGAGTTATATAAGCAATTATCTACCACACTTAGTTTTTGTAATAGTAAGTTGTTCTATAATTGAATCGTGTTGTTACCTACACACACGCGCACACACACACACACACACACACACACACACACGCACACCCCTAAAACTCACAGAACTATGTTAAATACCATATATTTTATATTCGTACTGCTAAATAAAAGGTGGGGGAAGGCACTGCCCAGTTTAAAAAAATTAATGTTGGATAATTTTCTTCACAATTAAATTATAGAACATTTTGTCACTCCACAGAATTCTCCTACCCTTTTTCAGTCACTCTACTACCCAAGTACTCCTACAACTATATAATTTATTTTCTGTCCCTATAGTTCTTCATTTATGAGATGTTACATAATTTGAATTCTTTAATGTAGCCTTTGACTCTAGTTTTCCTTAACATAATGCAGTTTAGTTTCATCCATGTCGTGCTGTCAGTGGGTTTGGTTCCTTTTTACTGCTGAGTTCATAATGTAAATAAAAGTACCTCTTTTCCAATTGAATAACATTAGAGTTTTTTCCAGTTTGGGGCGATAACTAAGCCATTATAAGCATTCATGTAAGGAATTTTATAGGACCACAGGTTTTCTTGGTCATTTGGATTTCTTGTTTACTTGGTCATCAGATTGCCTGGTCAGATGATAAATGTATGGTTAACTTTATAGAAAACTGCCAGGTTATCCTCCAAGTAAACTTTTTCTCATATCTATAGCAATTTTTTTTTCTTTTGGGTCACACTTGGCGATGCACAGGGGTTACTCCTGGCTCTGCACTCCAGAATTAGTCCTGGCAGTGCTCAGGGGGACCATATGGGATGATGGGAATTGAACCATGGTTGCCCACTTGCAGGGCAAATGTCCTGCCCATTGTGCTAGCATTCCAGCCCTCTATAGCAATATTTGTGAGTTCCATTTCCCCTATTTCTTGGCAACACTTATTGTTTTGTTTTTAAACATGTGAGTAAAGTGCATTTGGTATCTTTATTGTGTTTTAATTTACATTTTATTATAACTGAGTATGTTAGCCACATTCCACCTATGTTTATTTGATATTTTTAGTCTATGTATATTTATATATTTTTGTCCATTTTTTATAGGATTTTCTTTTTCCTTATTGGTCTTGATTGTTGCTTATTCATGTAAGTTTCTATCTGATAAATACTCCACATATATATTCTCCAGTCAGTGGCTTGGCCTTCTGTTTTCTAGGTGTCTTCCAAAAACCTTAAGAATTTTCTGATTTTTGTTATTAAGTTGACCATTTATTTTTCTTTATTTAATATATTTTTTCTTTGTACCTGAAATTTTTTTCTAGCCAAAGGTCACAAGAATTGTGTTTCCTTTATAGTTGTATACACTTAGGAATATGACCCATTTTTAGTTTACTTATGAATATAATATGAAGTATGAATCAACATTTAGTGTTTTGCATAGACATTTAATTATTTCAATACAGGTTTTGAAGACTTGAATATTTTCTTTTGAAAATAGCATATTTTAATAAGATTTAAATCAAACAGTGCAGGGCCAAAAAGATATTACAGTAGTTAAAGTGCTAATCTTTCATGCTGGCTTCAATCCCTGACACTACATATGGTCTCCTTCATCAGGATTAAGCCTCAGCACCACCAGGTAAGACCCCCCAAACCATAAAGCATACAAAAGGTTTAGTGTATCTCATATTTCTTCCCCAAGATGCAACCAGTCATGACATGCCTCTGTTCCTTGCCCGGGAGAGAGAGAAAGACAAGAAGCTAGTTTTTTCAAGAGCAAGCAACATTTTATTCTGCTGGAGAGAGATAGATGGTACCGGGTAAGGCCCTTTCCTTGCATATGTTTAACTCTGGTTCAGTCCCTGAGCACCAGCAGGCCTGACACCAGGCCCTGAGCTAGGAGTAATCCCTGAATGTGGCACAGAATCCCCAAAATAGTTTTCTCAGTGCCAGGAGAAAGGTCAAAAGACTGAATCTATGCAATGCATGCAGAAGACCCAGGTACAATTTCTGGCACCATATAGTCCCACACCTGCACAGCAGAGCCTGGTAAGCAACCCATGGCATATTCGATATGCCAAAAACAGTAACAATGATGGGTCTCATTCCCCTGACCCTGAAAGTGCCTCCAATATGGCACCATTGAGGAAGGATGAGTAGAGAGGCTGCTAAAATCTCAGGGCTAAGACAAATGAAGACATTACTAGTGCCCCCTCAAGCAAATTAATGAACAACGGGATGACAGTGATACAGTGAATAGTAAGTTAAAATGGTAACAGGACTGGAACAATATTACAGTGGGTAGGGTGTTTGCCTTGCACGCGGCCGACCCGGGTTCGATTCCTTCGTCCCTCTCGGAGAGCCCAGCAAGCTACTAAGAGTATCCCGCCCGCATGGCAGAGCCTGGCAAGCTTCCCATAGCATATTAGATATGCCAAAAACAGTAACAATAAGTCTCACAATGGAGACGTTACTGGTGCCCACTCGAGCAAATCAATGAACAACCTGACAAAAGTGCTACAGCGCAAGTTAAATTATGTGAAGTAGGGAGTCAGAAAACTATGCAGTGGCTTTTATTTATTTTCCTATTGTTGTTGTTGTTTTGAGGCCACACCTGGTTGTGTTTAGGGCTTACTCCTGGTTCTGTACTCAGAGACAACTCCTAGTAGTGCTTGGGGGACCACATGGAGTGCCCAGGATGGAACACAGGTTGGCCATGTGCAAGGCAAGTGCCTTACCCACTGCAGTATCACTCCAGCCTTTGGACAATGGCTTGTATTATAACCAACAAGGTTTTATCTTGTTTTATATGAGGGGGAGGGAACATGAAACTGTATTTAAGGCTTGCTCCTAGATCTGTGCTCAAGGACCACCCCTGACCATGCTCTATGGCTACATGTAATGCTGGGTGGGTCAAACTAGAGTGAGCAGTGTGCAAAGCAATGTCTAATCCCCTGTACTATTACTTCACCCCCACAACCAACAAAATAATTTATTCTCTCAATTGTCACCATTTTAGTTCCTAAAGAAAAATGTCACCGATAATTCCTTTCTCTCTATTTATAATGTTACACAATTGTCTCAAATCTTATTTTACTAGCTTCACCTCTTTCAGTTTCAATTTACTTCAATCCCAGGACAAACTGTATTTTCAACAATACATTTAATTACATCACTGTTTCTTTTCAGACTCAGAAGTTCACAACTGCTTTTTGAAACAAACAGAATAATAAATTGTAAATTTTTTAAATTCTCTGTCAAAAAATTCTCTCTCTGATATTCCCAAAGATAGTTATTCAAATCAGTCTCCTCTCAAGAGTTTTAGGATAATCATACTAAGAAAAGATAAAAACGATAAAAAATAACTTGAAAGTATTTTTTTAAGACTTTGCAGTTCTCATAATGAGAATCTTTTATTCCTCATTCTCACTTTGAGGCTAGCCTAGGATGAATCTCACAATAGCACCCTACTCTCAGCTGAGCTAGGACACCATCACTTCCTCTCAGATTTCAAAGGATCCTGGAAGACAGTTTTCCTGAAGGCAAATCTAAAGATGCAAGAGGCATCCTTCGCCTCCGTAAGGAAATGTCTTTTTTGTTCAATGCCAAATTCAGTGAGGTACTGTGAACTTTACCAAATATATATCCCGTATTACTTCAAAGGTTTACTCTTAAATCACAGAGTACTTCTCCAACTGTTCCCAATGTTTAAAACAATAAAATAAAAAATTTCCCCTTTATTCTCTACTATAATTTCCACTAGTTGTTATATGTTTTATGATATGTTATTATGTACAAAATATCAGATATAAGTGAAAAGTGATGTCATGAACACTAAGAAAAGGGAAAGAAGAAGTGTATTATCATATCATCATTATCATCATAATCATCATCATCATCATCCCGTTGATAGTCAAATTTCTCGAGCAGTCTTAGTAATGTCTCCATTCATCCTAGCCCTGAGATTTTAGAAGCCTCTCTTTACTCGTCCTTTCCAATGGTGCCACATTGAAGGCTTTTTTAGAGGTCAGGGGAATGAGACCCAACATTTTTACTGGTTTTGACATATGAATACACCATGGGGAGTTTGTGAGGCTCTCCCATGTGGGCAGGAAACTCTCAGTAGCTTGCTAGGTTCTCCAAGAGGGAGAACTAGGCTATAATATGTAAGATATAGGCTATAATATGTAAGATGTAGACTATAAGATATAATATATAAGCCACGTGCTTCCAGAAGCTTGGTTTTATAGCCTCTGGATGTTGGCCGTTGGTGGAATTACATGGCACCAGGGGCAGTCCCTGGGTGTGACCACCTAACTAATGGAAAATGGGGAATCTGGGTGGAAGAGGCCCAGTCCTTATCTGAGCATATAATGTTGAAATAATGTTTCAAATTATTTGTTATATTACAAAAATGTAAGGTTCTCATTCAAGTTAGCCATATGCTCATTTATTCATCCAACAAATATTTACTAAATATCTACAATGAACTGGCATGTAAATTTCTTCCTGGTAATGACTCAGTCCAAGAAGAAAATATTCACTACATCACTGTATCAATGTTATCCCATTGTTCATAGATTTTCTCAAGTGGACGCCAGTAACGTCACCATTTGTCCCTGTTACATACTAGTGTAGCCAGATTGTGGGCTCTTTCATCCCTGTCAAGTGCTAGTGTAGCATATTGTGGGCTCTTTCAGAATCAGGGGAATGAGAACTGTCGTTGTTACTGTTTTTGGCATATCGGGTACACCATGGGTAGCTTGTCAGGCTCTGCTGTGCAGGCAGGATACTCTCAGTAGCTTGCCAGTCTCTCTGAGAGAGACAGAGGCTTTTGGAGAGGCTTCTAATCACCTTTACAGGTGTTCCTAGTCTAAATATCAATTTTTCTTGTCAACTTTTCCTGAACAAAGGTGGTCATATTACAGCTGTAGCTTAGCGGTAATGTGAATAGTCACACATGTGAGGTCAAAGGTTCCCACCCAACACCCCAAAAAACTTACCCCATTGCAACAATGTTGTCACAAATCATGTGCATAGATATCAAGAGAAATGGATGGAGAAAGGTTCATATATTTATCCTGTTTCTAAATTATTAAAGTTTCCTTTACTATAACTACATAAATCTTTACAGGTTGTCTTGAAAACATCTACCATAAAGCAAATAATTTAGACTGAACTTCAAAGAATAAATTTCAAAAGAAAAATCCCTTACTATTTTATATCAAATTATTCATAATATATTTATTATTAAAAATTCAAAAAATTAATTTAGATAAGTAAAATAAGATTATGAATTTAAATATCAGAGACAAAACACCCTATGTTATTGGGGCAGTATTCCCAAAAGCAAGATCCCGTTGCTCATCGATTTGTTCTAGAAGGCACCAATAATGTCTCTCATTGTGAGACTTTTTGTTACTGTTTTTGGCATATCCAATACGTCACGGGTAGCTTGCCAGGCTCTGCCATGTGGGCGCAATACTCTCGGTAGCTTGCCGGGCTCTCCAAGAGGGGTGGAGGAATGGAACACGGGTCAGCCGCGTGAAAGGTGAACGCCCTACCACTGTGCTATCGCTCCAGCTCCAAGAGCAAGATAGAGAAGAAAATTATATATTCGGCAAAGGACAAATGCAGAAAGAAAATACAAGATATAGAGCTAAAGATATATGTGATATGGGGCTAGAGTAATAGCACATCAGGATAGAGCATTTGCCTTGCACGAGGATGACCAGGATTCGATTCCCAGCATCCTATATGGTCCCCTGAGCACTGCCAAGGGTAATTCCTGAGTGCAGAGCCAGGAGTAACCCCTGTGCATCGCCGGGTGTGACCCAAAAAGCAAAAAAATAAATAAAAAGATATATATGGTATCTATGATATGTCTCTATATATATCTCAATTTTGAGAGAACAGATATGGCTCTTGACACAAGTACATATGTAGATAAAGATAGATAAAACTATTGATCAGGCATAATAATGAATTTTTTCCATTTGTAACAACATGTATGGAACATTATACTAAGCAAAATTACACAGAAAAAGACAAAAACTGTATAATCTCACTTATATGTGAATTGTTAAGTATGAACAATTGAACAATATTTGCAACTGAACTTTATTAAAATGTAGAACTTCAAAAGACATTTGTGAGTAATTAAAATATAAGTGTTATAATGAGATAACATATCTGCAAAACACATATGTAATAAAGAACTCCCACCAAGATTGCATGAAAGTTTCTTACAACTCAATAAGAAAACAAACTCCCTTCCCAAAAATACAGTCAAAATATTTTAATTCATAATTACTTAGGATGATAAATGAGGAATAAAAAATCAGATACATGTTATCACTAATCATTGATGTAACTTGAAATCACTATGTGATAAAATTTCAAAATGTCTATTTGAATGACTAAAATTAAGAAAAAAGTTGATAATAGAAGTCCTGAAGAATGAATGATAAAATGATACAATTTTAGGGGGTGGGAGTAATGGGTAGGACACCGGGCACAATGGTGGTGGAAAGTGTGCACTGGTGAAGGGATGGATGCTCGAGCATTGTGTGACTGAAACGCAATCACACAAGTTTGTAACTAAATCTCACTGTGATCCAATAAAACTTCTTTAAAAAAAATACAATTTTATAAAACAATTTCTTTTAAAAGTTTAACTTTTGCTTACTATATTAAACAGGGTTCTCTATAGATATCTAACCATTGGAGTAGGTGGGTGGGTATATAATAGCTAGAAGATAAATGATGAGATAGATAAGAGATAAGTGATAAATATATTGAAGCAAAAGTACACAAATAGAGAAATAGGTACAGAGATGATAATAAGAAACTATCTTACATGATTATGCAGGCTAAGTTACAAGGTCTACATAGCTGTCAAATTTAAGCTTGAGGAAGAGTCAATATATCATTTTAGATGTTGGTCAAAGGAAACGTAAAAATCAGAAGTTAGATGATGAATAAATTACAGTGGTTTAATGAAAAAGATTATAATTATAGTAAACAATGCTATACTATGTATTAAAGAATTGAGACTATATCTTAAATGCTTTTACCACATTTTAAACAATTATAACCATGTGCTGTGATGAAGGTATTGGTTAAAGCTATAGTAGCGTTTCTACATATCCTATAAGTATCAGACAACACTTCCCTCTTAAATGTACATAATATCTATGTATCTATTATATCTAAAACTTTATTATTTTATTTTTCTCTTTTGCTTTTGTTTTGCACTGCACCTGGGGCTGCTCAATGCTTACTCCTGGCTCTGTGCTCAGGAATCACTACTGGTCTGGCTCACGGCACCATACGGGGTGTCAGGGATCGAACCCAGCTCTGACATGTGCAAGGCAAGCACTCTTACACACTGTACTATCACTTTGGCCCCTTAAGGATTTTTTTAAAGAAAAGAATGAAAAATCAATGGCACTGTTATTTTTTTTTATTGCTTAAGGCTCACACACATGGAGATGGTAAATATGCTGCACTTAAACTATTCATTTAGACCTCAATCTATACCAGAAACACTCTCTCACAAAAATCCCTTTAAAAATATGTTGGCTTGGGACTGGAGCGATAGCACAGAGGGTAGGGCGTTTGCCTTGCACGCGGCCGACCCAGGTTCGATCCCTAGCATCTCATATGGTCCCCTGAGCATGGCCAGGAGTAATTCCTGAGTGCAAAGCCAGGAGTAACCCCTGTGCATCGCTAGGTGTGAACCAAAAAGAAAAAAATAAAATAAATAAAAAATATGTTGGCCAAAAATTTGGGCACATTGTACCAGTCAAGTTAACACATAAAATTACCCATACACTTACCTAAAATTTATATTACAAAACAAAGAATATTTATATTCCAAAACAAAGAAAATGGCAATACTCCCAAAAGCATTATACAGATTTAACGCGATCCCTTTAAGGATACCCATGTCATTCTTCAAAGAAATGGATCAAGAAATCCTGAAATTTATATGGAACAATAAATGCCCGCGGTTAGCTAAAACAATTCTTGGGAAAAAGATGATGAGAGGCATTACCCTCCCCAACCTTAAACTCTACTACAAAGCGGTAGCAATTAAAACAGCATGGTACTGGAACAAAGGCAGAGCTGAAGACCAATGGAACAGGGTGGAATATCCCTACACACAACCTCAAATGTATGATCATCTAATCTTTGATACGGGAGCAAGAGATGTGAAGTGGAGCAAGGAAAGCCTCTTTAACAAATAGTGCTGGCACAACTGGACAACCACATGCAAAAGAATGGGCTTAGACCTTGACCTGACACCATGCACAAAAGTCAGATCAAAATGGATTAAAGACCTCAACATTAAACCACAAACCATAAGGACATCGAAGACAAGGTCGGCAAAACCCTCCACGATATTGAAGATAAATGTATCTTCAAAGATGACATGCAACTGGCCAACCAAGTGGAAACAGAGATCAACAAATGGGACTACATTAAACTAAAAAGCTTCTGCACCGCAAAAGATACAGTGACCAAAATACAAAGACTATCTACAGAATGGGAAAGGATATTTACACAATACCCATCAGATAAAGGGTTGATATCAATGGTATATTAAGCACTGGTTGAACTCTACAAAGAAGAAAACATCCAACCCCATCAGAAAATGGGCCGAAGAAATGAACAGAAACTTTCCCAAGGAAGAGATACGAATGGCCAAAAGGTACATGAAAAAGTGCTCTACATCACTAATCATCAGAGAGATGCAGATCAAAACAACCATGAGATACCACCTCACACCACAGAGACTAGCATACATCCAAAAGAACAAAAGCAACCACTGTTGGAGAGGATGTAGGAAAAAAGGGACCCTTCACTGCTGGTGGGAATGCCGACTGGTTCAGCCCTTTTGGAAAACAATATGAACGACTCTCAAAAAATTAGAAATTGAGCTCCCATTTGACCCAGCAATACCACTGCTGGGAATATATCCCAGAGGAGCAAAAAAATATAGTCGAAATGACATCTGCACTTATCTGTTCATCGCAGCACTGTTTACAATAGCCAGAACCTGGAAAAATCCTGAGTGCCCTAGAACAGATGACTGGTTGAAGAAACTTTGGTACATCTATACAATGGAATACTATGCAGCTGTATCTTAGAAAAAAATGAGGTCATTAACTTTGCATATAAGTGGATCAGCATGGAAAGTATCATGCTAAGTGAAATGAGTCAGAAAGAGAGAGACAGACATAGAAAGATTGCACTCATCTGTGGAATATAGAATAATAGACTAGGAGACTAACACCCAAGACTAGTAGTAATAAGTACCAGGAGGTTGACTCCATGGCTTGGAGGCTGGTCCCTCATTCTGGGCAACTCAGAGAAGGGAACACCAAGTAAAATGTGGTCGGAGGTCATGTGGGGGAAGGGTGATGCGTGCCGAATGTAGACTAGAGACTGAACACAATGACCACTCAATACCTTTATTGCAAACCACAACACCTAATCAGAGAGAGAGAGAACAAAAGGGAATACCCTGCCATAGTGGCAGTGTGGGGTGGGGGGAGATGGGACTGGGGAGGGTGGGAAGGATGCTGGGTTTACTGGTGGTGGAGAATGGGCACTGGTGAAGGGATGGGTTCTCGAACTTTGTATGGGGGAAACATGAGCACAAAAATGTATAAATCTGTAACTGTACCCTCACAGTGATTCACTAATTAAAATTTTTAAAAAAATATATGTTGGCCAAAAATTTGGGCACATTGTACCAGTCAAGTTAACACATAAAATTACCCATACACTTACCTAAAATTTATATTTCAAAACAAAGATATATGTCTTCACTAAAACTTTATATTAGTAGTTATATTAATTGTTTTAATAATAAATACGTATGTAACAAAACAACAGGTAACATTATACTCAAAGGAGAAAAGCTGAAAACTTTTCCTGTAAGTCATAAGCACTCTTACTGCAAATATTCATCATAGCATTGGAATTTCTAGCTAGAAAACTAAGGCAAGAAAAAGAAATAAAGAGAAAAATTATAAGAGCAGTGAAATTATACTTTTTGAATATAATTATAAGTACAAAAAAATCCTAAAGACTTCACAAAAAATTCATGAAGAAAAATAAACAAAGTATGTAGCAGGCCACAAATTCAATAGAGAATTCTGTTTCATTTCTATATGCAAGCAACAAACTAGAAGTGAAAGAAATCAAGAATATAATTCCTTCATAATTTCATAAAAAAATTAAGTTCCTAGGAATAAAATTAACAAAGGAAGTAAAAGACTCATATATTGAAAACTATAAGTCACTGTTAAAAGAAATAGAAGACAGGAAAAATATATTCTGTATTCATGAATTAGAATATTTCACATTATTAAATGACCCTCTGCTCAAAGCAATACATCTATTCAGTGAAAACCCTTTCAAATTTTCAATGTCATTCTTCAAGCACATAGAACAAATGTTGCTAAAATTTGTTGTAACCACAAAAGATCCTGAATATTGAAAGCTGTACGGGGAAAGAAAGAGTGACAGTATCACTCCCTGACTTAGAACTATGATACAAAAGAGTAATGATCAACACAGTGTGTCATGGCATAAAAATAAATATACCGGTTGATAGAACAGAATTGAGACCTCAGAAATAAATCAACATGTATGGACAGTTAATTGATAACAAAAGAATCAAGTGTATAAAATAAGTCTCTTCAACAAATGAGGAGATCATATGTTAAAGAATGAAACTAGAGGGGCTGGAGCAATAGCACAGCGGGGAGGGCATTTGCCTTGCACGCGGCCGACCCGGGTTCGATTCCCAGCATCCCATATGGTCCCCTGAGCACCGCCAAGGGTAACTCCTGAGTGGAGAGCCAGGAGTAACCCCTGTGCATTGCCGGGTGTGACCAAAAAAAACAAACAAAAAAAAAAGAATGAAACTAGAATACTACCTCACACCAAGAACAAAATTAATAAGACTTGGACATCAGTATTGAAACCATAAAATACATAGAAAAGCTAATAAAATAAAGTGAAAACACGGAATAGTGGTTTCATGATGTCATTACCAATTAGGACACAATAAAAGGAAACAAAAACAAAAATAAATTGGATTACATCAAACATAAATGATTCTGCAAAATGATTTTTTTTTATAGTTTAGGTCACTTGCACAAGCAGAGTCTCTTGCCCTAGAGCCTGGCTGTCCTCCCCGGGACCCCTTGGAGAGGGTGGGTTGAGTCTCCCTCCCCACCCCAAGCAGAGCCCCAGCAGCCGTAGACCTCTGGAACCCAGCCCCAGCCATGCGCAAGGCCACTCTCCACATGCTTAGACAAGACTCACGCATGAAAGAACCGGCAGAAGAACCCAGGTGTACGGGACCCAGGCTAAGATCTCCAAGCCTCCTAGGATTGGGACTGGGTCTCTTCTGCCCAGATCCTCCATTTTTCAGTAGCTAGGCAGTCACACCCAAAAACTGCTCCCAGGGCCCTGTAATCCCATCAATGGCCAACATCCAGAGACTATAAAAACAAGCTCCTGGTAAGCGTGCAGCCGCAAAGCAGCCACTCAACATCTTATTGCCTAGTTCGCCCTCTCAGAGAACCTGGCAAACTACTGAGAGCTTCCTGCCCTCAGGGGAGAACCTGGCAAGCTCCCTGTGGCGTATTCATATGCCAAAACCAGTAACAATGATGGGTCTCATTCTCCTGACCCTGAAAGAGCCCCTAATGCAGCACCGTTGGGAAGGATGAGTAAAGAGAGGTTGCTAAAATCTCAGGGCTGGGACGAATAGAGACATAACTGGGCCTGCTGGAGCAAATCAACAATCAACAGGATGATAGTGATATAGTGATAGTTTGGGTCACATACTTACACTAGTGTTGACTCTTGTGGCTTCCATGTACATAATTACCTCCACATCACTGTAGTGACAAAAACCCTTGATCAGTGACCTGATGCAGTTGCTAATCGACCTTCTCGTTTCCACCCCCTCCTTCCTTGGCATTTTCATTTTGCTAAGGAGGTGGGTAGGTGCTAAGGACTTGTGGAACCTTGGATCATTGGTGGAGGAACAGTATCACTGATGGCAAATTTGACGTTTACTGAATGCCTAATAGTTCTTCAACATCTTTGTAAATTACAGTGAATAAATAAAAAAGAAAAGAAAAAAGAAAAATGTGTGTACTGTGAAACAAACTCGATAAAATAGAGATCCTACTGAATGGAAGAAATTAATATACCATACATCTGGCAAAAGATGTATGAATAAATCACAAATTCATTAATCATCCCCCCAAAAAAATTCCATCAAAAATAAAGAAACTGAACAAACGCTTCACTAATAAAGACATGAGGATTTATTTTCAACAAATTCGTGAAGCTACTGTGTAAGCTACCATAGATAATGAGAGAGTGGCAATTTCTTCTCAGTGTATACACAATAATGTTTTTCCTGATGTTTCCTTGATCTTACAGAGGAATAAAATTCAGATATATTTTGTTTGCTTTGAGGGACCTCCAAAGTGGTTTTCAGGAGTCTAGGAACCCCTCCCTGAATTCTCACCCAGGCCCAGCCAGTGGTTCAATGCAAGGACCTGAGGATGGGGTGCTCCTTGGACCAACTTAGCAGTTCTTAGTGCCTCCAGGGCCATACTCATTGGTGGGGGCAGGCAACCCTCAGTATGGCACATAGCAGACTACATGGTGCCAGAGATCAAACTAGGATTCATCATAGGCAAGGCATGTGCCTTAACCACTATATTGTCTCTCTGGCCCCTCAGTTATGTTCTTAAATTCATTCACCTTTAGAAAGTTTTATGACTCCAGAATGTTAGGAGTCCATGTTCCCATCTAGACATTAGCTTTCATAAATTAAGATTATATGACTACTATGGTATTCTATATCAATGGAATTAGTTCTGATCCAGCTCTAAGTGTCCAGGAAACCCGCTCCAAGAGTCTTGAAGAGGTATCAATAGCAGAATGGAAGGGTTGAAGAGGAAGTAACATGTTTGCATCAGAAAGTATTTAGATAAATGACCATCTTGAAAACAAAATGTACAAGGGTATAGCTAGCAATATAGTTTATTTTTGTCTTTTTTCTGTATGTTTTGTTTAGTTTTTGTTAGAAGAACCATAATTTAAAATGCTGTTCAAGCCAGGGTTTCATGCATACACTGTACCAGTATTACATACTGTGCTACAGTATCTACTTTCCTCCATCATTGTCTTAGTGTCCTCCCCCAACCCCCTCTCTCCCCTGCTTACAGCAATTTCAGTTCTGTAAACCAGTTCTCAAGTTCTCCTGCCTTTGACTTTTGTTATTATCATACTTTGTTTCTTTATATGCCACAAAATGAAAGAGATGGTCCTGCATCTGTACCTCTCCTGGCTGACTTCATTCAGCATGATCCCTCTAGTGCCATTCATATAACAAATAATTGCATTATTTAGCTTTTTCTTATAACTGAGTATATTCTGTTATGTAAACACCAATGTTTTTTATAGTCATCTGTTCTTGGACACATGAGTTGTTCGCAGATCTTGACTAGTGTCAATAGTGCTGCAATAAATATAGGAATGCATATATCTTTTCTGAACCAAGTTTTTGGGAGGCCTTTAGGGTAGATGTCAAGAAATGGGATTGACAGATCATATGGAATATCAAATCAAGTCCTAGTTTTTTGAGCAGTGTTCATATTGTTTTCCAAAGAGGTTGAACCAATCAACATTCCCTTTAATAATGGATGAGAATTCCATTTTTCCCAACATCCACACCAACACTGGTTGTTTCTGTTCTTTGTGATGGTGTGCTAGTCTCACTGATGGGAGGCGATGTCTCATTGTTCTTTTTATTTCCACTGGACACCTGTATGTTTTTTAAGGAAACATTCATCCATTTCTCTGCTCATATTTTGATGATATCATTTGTTTTTCTATTTTGTTTTATGAGTAGTATATATATCTTGTATATTATATATACATATATATAGTTTTATTTATCTGGTCAGATGAGTGATGAGCAAATATTTTCTTCTGTTTTATGGATTTTTTTAGTTCAGTCACTATTTCTTAATTTTTGTTGTTTTGGGGCCCTGTGCTCATGTGCTCAGGACTTACTCCCTGTTTTATGCTCAGGGATCCCTCTTGGTGATACTGGGGACATATACAGTGCTGGAGATTGAACCAGAGTTAGTCTTGCGCAAAGAAAGTACCTTAACCATTGTACCCTCTCTCTTTCGCTCTCTCTGGCCCTCTGGTCATCATTTCTTTTGCTTGTGCAGAAGCTTCTTAATTTTTTTAGAAGCTTCTTAATTTGATACAGTCTTATCAGTTTGTCTTCCATTGCCTCTAGATTCAATGTCATAAAGAGTTGTGTCTGTGCTATCCTCAAAATAATTAATGAATTCAAGTCTAATATCAGGTCTTTAATACATTTTGAACAGAATTTTGCACATGAAGTGGTAGGAGTCTGAGTTAATTTGTTCACATGTGACTGACTAATTTTCACAACACCATTTGTTGAAGAGGTTTTCCTAGTTCCACTTCATACTCTTTGCTATTCTGTTGAAGATTAGCGATCCATATACTAGGGATATGTCTCGGGCCTCTCAATCAGATTACATTGGTCTGAGGTTTATCTTCATTCCAATTATACACTTTGTCTACTACAGCTTTGTAGTAAAATTTAAGGTTGGAAAGGAGCAGCTTTCCATACCTTTTCCTAGAATTTTTAGCTCTAATGACAAAATTCAGGAAAAAAAATATTTCTCTTATTAACAAAGCAGAATTGACTGTGATATTTGCAGTCTAGAGTGTTTGGGGTGAAATTTTAGGAGGAATATTTTTGCTAGAATTCACTTGCTATTTTGAGAACTTGAACTGAATTTTTAATTTGACAAAAATTCAATGACAGATTGAAATCTTGTTCTTCACTATATAAATTTTATGATTTTCCTCCATTACCTACCAAATTAAGAAAGAGGTTGTTGCCAAAAAGTTATCTCTGAATCTGTTTTTTTCTCAGCTCTTTTCTGCCACTTTGCATAAACTGTGGTCTGCCGTATCTTTTTAGTCTTCTCTTAGAAGTGACATTTCCTTAATGCTTTGAGCTTGAAGAAGGTGGCAAAATGGAGTAATAGTTACCATATTTTGCTTTGCTGTGCTCTGTCAAAAATAATAACGAAATTCTGTTCTCATTCAAGATTTTTTTTAAATGTCACTCTCTCCTTATATAGCACAAGCTCTTTAAAAAATCAGATAATGAGACTATAAAACTTGTCAAAAGAATAAACTGGAAAAAGTGTTTTGTGTGTGTGAAAAGATATCAAGTCTGCCCAAGCTGAACATTTTAATTTTTTTAATGAGATGCCTTTTTGCATGTCTTGAAAATTATTAAATGCCTTTATAGGGAAATGTAATTTCTATCTTATCACTTTTTCCTAGTGTTGCTATTTTAATTGTCAGTTGAACTTATATTATTTCCTCAATAATAAATAATGATAATACAACCAAATCCACCAAGATGTGATTTTTTGTGTGTGTGTGTGTATGCCTTTAAACATCAAGGGAGGTTGGTGTTTCCAATAGGTTGTGCTTATTATAAATTTCTTTTATCCATAAATTAGAGCAGTTTGTTAAAGTGTGTAAACCTCCACTCTGTGGAGACCATGGGTTAGAGAATAGTAGTAGCCTCAGGTGCAGTGGGGTACCTTTTTTTAAAATTTCAACGAGGCAGATTTCTAGGGATGGAGAGAGAGTACAGTGTATTAGGTGTTTGCCTTGCAGGTAGCCAGCCCTGGCACCCCAGAGAGACCTTCTAGCACTCCCAGAAGTGATCTTTGAATACAAACCCAAGAGTAAGCCCCGTGGCTAGTCCAGCATGTCCAGGCCTGCACTAGAAAAGGAAGCACATTTCCAAATGAGTGTGGAGTGATATTTTTCTTATCTGAACTGAAAAAGGTAAATAAAATGTGTGAGATAACCTCTGCTATAGAAAATAATTTAAAAAGATATTTTTGAGACCATTAAACATGCCAAAGCACAAGAGGATCCTGGAACCTATATATAGAAAATATATATCTATTTTAGAAAATAGTATTTGCAAGGAAATGGCTGTGTTAATTCTCACTAAAAGCAAGAAATGCAACCATCCCAGCAATTTAGGTTAACTCAATTTTTAAAAGTTAAGCAGAATGCAGTTGACCTGGGTTCAATTCCCACAGTTTCATCTGATCCCCTCCAGGAGTAAGTATAGAGCCAGAAGTAATCCCTGACCATCATCGGGTGGACCTGAAAAAAAAATTTAAAAAGCAAAAATTAAGTAGAAAAGAAGTCAATGTCTGACTATAGATTTAACCACTTCATTGGGTAATAAATGTAGTAGTTAGGAATACAAAGTGGAGCTTGGTGACAGGTTAAAATCTGGAGATCTATTAAACCAACTACATACTATAATATAGATGATATTTAGATAGATAAATTATATTGAAAGTTCCACTGACATTGTTTGAGAACACAGGTCAATTATGGATTAACCATTAGTTAAACATTACTTTTTCATCAATTCTGCTACCTAGGTCATTTGATTCATGTCTATGACTTTACCAATATGCAGTTTTCCAGGAAATACATGCAGGCATTTAAATATATGACTTCCAAGTGTTTCAGCTCTAGCCTGGACCACTTTGTTGAAACTCATGCAATGTGTCTAAGAATCTGGCCTAGATATTTAACAGGAATCTCAAAACTAAACTAACATATTAAAGGTGGAAATCTTTATTTTCCCCTGAAAACCTGCTCCACGTAGCATTTTCCATTCTGTGCATAACACCACTACCCAATTATGAGCACCTAGATACAGATGTCCTCATTCTGCCTTTTCTCTATTGTTATCACCATCCACTCATTCAGCTGATCAGCAAGTTCTTTTGACTCTAGTCCCAAAATTACTTTCATTTAGCCACTGCTTTCCATATTCACTGTTACCACTTTTATCCAGGTACCATGATATTTTGTGGGGGGGGGGGGTTTGCCTCCTCTACTGCAGCAGCAAAATTCATGTCCCAACTTTCACTCCTGACTGCCTACAAATGTACTTCCAGATTTGCTTATATTTACTTACATTAACTTAATATGTAAAACATACCATGTCATTTCGCTCCTTTATTCTTACAGAAAAATAAATTCTTATTCATTACCTTCATCTCAAGCCCTACATAATCTAGACTTGAGCAGGGACTAACAATGATAAGTAAAGTTACAGAGGTAGATCTAGCAGTGCAGATTGGTGAAGTAATCAGTCCAATTCCTAAAACTGTTGAAAGACAGTAAGGGGATGGGCTTAGGAAAAGCAACTTCCCTACTCATTTGCACCTAGTTTGGTAAGAATGGCAAATTTTCATTTCAACACAATTAACTTGAATTTTTAAAAATTTTCAGGAGATTAATAAAAAACTACAAGCAGCTCAACTTTCAATTCTTCTCTAGCAGACAGACTAGGATCATGAGAGAATTTGAAATTGAATAGCTCCTGTGAAACCCTACAGAATAAACTCCAACATTCCTCTATTCCAGAATAATATCCTTAACCCATAAAGATTCTGTGCTGAAACTGACCTCCAACAGGAACTCATAAAATGCTTGTTCTCTTTCATTCTCTGCAACATACACTTATTCTTTATTAATCAATTTATACTGCACTGAAAGTTCACTAAGACATTATCTTGGAAGCCCTTCAAGAATAGTGGTAAATCCTATGCCTCTTAATCTTAATCAAATTTTGGGGCACTTTATTACCTGAAATTTATTGAGCATTGCCTATAAAAAGCAAGGTTTCACCAAACCTAAATAATGTAAAGAATATATAGAATACAAATCCGATGTACACTTTATTAATATTTTTGGTGGTTTGCTTCTTAAGTAAAAGTGTTTTTTAAATTTTTTTAGTGAACCTGGCAAGCTACCCATAGTGTATTCGATATGCCAAAAACAGTAACAAGTCTCACAATGGAGACGTTACTGGTGCCTGCTCGAGTAAATCAATGAACAACGGGATGACAGTGACAGTGATAGTGACAGTGAATCACCGGAAACTTAGATAAAAGTTTTATTGATGATTCTGTTCTCTTGAGGGTTGCTCTGTGATTTCTCCTTATGATGTGCTGGAACCTCATTCATTAGACACTACCTAGGGGCTATCATAACACTCCTTCTTATTGACATCTCTGCTTATGTTTCCGTATAAGCTTATTCCAATTTGTAAACTTAATATGATTTAATGCTGTTTTATACAGGTAACCATTTTATGAATATAAATGTTTATAGTTTAAGGGTACAACAGTATCACACATAACTACCACAAGAGTGCCATTATCTCTCCACCACAGTTTGTTGGCCCCTTAAAGCCCTCTCATCTCTTCCACTATAAACTCAATTCTTTCTCAGAATCTAATGGTTGGCTTTTAATAGATATTGTCTGTTTCCTTGCTTTAGTTCTTTATTTACAGCATATGAGATCATCTGGTATTTATCGTTATCTTTCTGCATTGTTTTACTTAACAGAACCCCCTCTAGTACTAGCCATTTTGCAGCAAAGCTTCATTTTAAACCTGAGTAGTATTTCATCATGGCTATACCACAGGTTCTTTGTACACTCACCTATTATGTGGCTCTCAGGTTGTTTTCAGATATTGATAAGTAGTACTGATGACTAGAAATGTGTATACATCATATAATATGTATGTGGTGGTTTTTGTATATATGGTTTTTGAATAGATAGCTAAGAGTGGGATTCCTGAAATATATAGTAGTACTATTTTCATTTTTAAGAAAATCTCATTTTTAAAAATATTAAATGTATCATTGTATAAAGATTTCTAGTTTTATCTTTCAGACTTGATATATTTCTCACAGTCCTGGGTTCCAGAAGTCTGTGTTCAAGGTGCAGCACCATGGAAACTGAGGCCTCTCTGGTCATAGACAGCCACGTCCTAATGTATCCTCATATGTTCTCTTCTCTCTGCATCCAGAGAGAGTCTCTGATCAGATGTTACCAGTTCTATCAGCTTAGGACCTCATTCATTCTATTTCTTTCTTTGTTTGTGAGGTAGGGTGGGGGAAAAGAATCAGTTCCAGTAATCAAACCCAGGTCTCATACATGCGAGGTAAGTGTTCAACCACTGAGTCACACACCCAGCCTTGCCCTCCTACTCTTCTGACCTAGTTTAAACTCAGTTACCTACCTAAAATTCCTACCTTTAAAATTTGTTACTTCAGGGATTAAAGCATCAACAGAAAGACATGGAATCAGGATGCGGGGGGAAACACATAATCCTGTCCGTGATAAAAATATTTTATAATATTAAGAGAAGAATATTAATAGAAAGGTTCAGTTAACACCAAAATGGCCAACATAATTGAATTGTGAGCTAAATATGGTGTCATAAATTTGATACCAGGTACATGGGAATTAAGCCAATCTGTGGAGACAACAATATAAATCTAGTTAATGTCCATCTGAACAAAACACCCTACAATTTCAGTTTTAAATGAAAGAATGTTCTTTTGCATTGTTAAAACTAACCCTACACATAAATTAGGTATAAATTATGTATTGGAGAATACAGAGGTTAGGGTTTTTTTTCCTTTAGAGAAAAGGGGATCATTTAATCCATTGCACAAGTAATTTGCTAAATAGTATTTCAGCATCTGACTAATTAAGGAGTAACTCAGGTCATGCATTTAGTTCCGTAGAGCCCCAAATGTCTCATAAATCAAAAATGTAATCTTGTCTTATGTATGTTGAACATTGCAAATTTCAAATTTGCTAAAATACATGCTTTGAAGTCTTCATCTAATTTTGAGAATCATGAGCAAGAGAAGACAGCTGGCATACATATTTTTCTTTGTTGATTCTGTAGTATAACACAAATGTTTAACCATACTAATAACTTTGGCAATATCCAAACTGTCTCATGAAATCTATGAATAACTGGTGTTTTGAAAAGCCATAGATCTTTAATTAGAGTAGAATAGCTATTTATTTGACACTAAGAATTGACCACTCAAAGTTTATAAACTAATTTGGTTAGTTAATTAGAAGAGTATGTCAAAGTGGGTTTAATTTATCTGAAAATTAAGCTGCAAATGTAACTGAACCTTCTTTCCTAAAAGTTACTTTATTTCTTTAGTATATATGCATACATATATTGAATTGCTGTGAGATACAGTTACAAAGCTTTCATGTTTGAGTTTCAGTCATACAATGATCAAACACCATCCCTCCACCAGTGCATATTCTCCACAACCAATGTCCCCAGAATTACCCCCCATTTCCAACCCTCCCCCTGCCTCTATGGCAGACAATGTTCCCCATACTCTTTCTCTACTTTTGGGCATTGTATTTTGCAATATAGATACGGATAGGCTATCACATTTTATCCTTCATCTACTTTCAGAACACATCTCCCATCCTTAATGATTCCTCCAATGAACATTGACTTAGTGACTCCTTCTCTATTCCAGGTGCCTTCTCCACCAGCTCATGAGACAGGCTTCTAACTATGGAGCAATACTCCTAGCCCTTGTGTCTACTGTCCTTGGATGTCAGTCTCATGTGGTATTTTATATTACACAAATGAGTGCAGTCATTCTATATCTGTCCCTCTCTTTCTGAATCATTTCACTTAGCATGATACTCTCCATGACCATCAACTTATAAGTAAATTTCATGACTCCATCTATCCTAACAGCTGCATAGTATTCCATTGTGTAGATGTACCAAAGTTTCTTTAACCATTCATCTGTTCTAGGGCACTGGGGTTGCTTACATAGTCTGGCTATTGTGAACAGTGCTGCAATGAACATACAGGTGCAGATGTCATTTTTACTGTACTTTTCTACACCCTGAGGATATATTCCCAGAAGTGGTAATGTGGGATCATATGAAAGTTCTATTTCTAGTCTAAAAGTTACTTTAAAAACTACTAAGGATATACAGGTATTCAATCTTTGTATGCCTGAAACTCAAACATGAAAGTTTCGTAACTATAGCTCATGGTGATTCAATAAAAAAAAAAGCTACTAAGGACATCACTAATTTAAAAGATTGTTTAGAGGAGGGCCAGAGAGATAGTTCAGTGGGCAAGGTGCTTGCCTTGCACATGGTTGACCAGGTTTAGGCCCTAATCACTTTATATGTTCCCCCAAGCCCTGCCAGTAGTGGTCCCTTAGTATAGAGACAGAAGTGAGCAAGTGAGGGGCCGGAGCGATAGCACAGCGGGTAAGGTGTTTGCCTTGCACGCGGCCGACCCAGGTTCGATCCCCGGCATCCCATATGGTCCCCCAAGCACCGCCAGGAGTAATTCCTGAGTGCAAAGCCAGGAGTAACCCCTGAGCATCGCTGGGTGTGACCCAAAAAGCAAAAAAAAAAAAAGTGAGCAAGTGAGCCCAAACACTGATGGGTGTGGTCCCAAACCAAAAATAAAAAAGAATAAATGATTAGATGAGAAGTTATATTTGAGAAGGCTATTCATTAGTTGTGCAACTATACTTTCACTCTTTGGTAAATCATATATCTGAATACTGAGAATTCTAAATTAGCTTTTTAATTTATTTTTAATTAATTTATTTTTTAATTATTGAGTCACAGTGAGGGTACAGTTACAGATTCACACATTTTTGTGCTTGTTTTTCCCTCATGTAATGTTTGAGAGCCCATCCCTCCACCAGTGTCCATTCTTCACCACCAATGAACCCAGTATCCCTCCCACCCCCCAATCCCATACCCCCCACCACACCCCGCCTCTATGGCAGGGCATTCCAATTTGATCTCTGAGAGGATTTTTAAATATCTCCGGCTGGTGATTTGTTAGGAATGCAAACAATTCACATCCAAGTATCCAAGTATTAGGAATAAAATATAGGATAGTGAATCTAGTCCTTCCCAGTTTTTAGATAAAGATTTAAAAGATGGGGAGTATTGAGTTTGTAGGAATATACTTCAAACCTTTTGGTTTGTGGTAAGATACAGGGATTCAGTTTTGCAATATAAATCAAAAATGACAGGAAAGAAACAACAGTGATCATGAACTTCAGTTCCCTACACATCTGCCAGAAGATATGCTCCATCAAGAGAAGAGAGTCGAAGAAGTTTCCAACACACGTCGCTGACAGATACTTCTACAAAGTGTCCAGAGAAGTTAAGTAATACCCAGTTCTGTGCATCAAGTTGAAGTTCATTGCCAAAGTAAATGGAAAAGATAGAAACTTTGGAAGAACTTGACTCTCTCAGCCTTCTTGAAGACTTTAGAGGAAAGTACATATTAAATTTCTTCCCTAAACTTCTTTTTTCCCTATGTGTCCCTTGCTCTTCCAGCTTGCTGCCTTTAGAAAACAGAGCCATTACCCCTTATTCAAATACCATACTTAATTTAGTTCCACCAGCTGGAACTTGTCCTTTCTTTGTGCTGCCACGATCCATTGCTTAGGGGAGGAAGGGAGGGCAGGCAGGGGTGTGCTAGGGATCCTGTGGTGCTGGAAACCAAATCTAAATTGGGTGCATGTTAGTTTTTTTTAATTTATTTTATTGAATCACCATGTGGAAAGTTACAAAGTTCTCAGGCTTATGTCTCAGTTATACAATACTCAAACACCCATCCCTTTACCCGTGCCCATATTCCACCACCAAAGACCCCAGTATATCTCCCACTCCCCGCCCCCCACCCCCCATCCCCACGTGCTTTGTTGATAAATTTCACGTCATTTTCACTTTTCCTTGATTACATTCCATATTTCAACTCAAAATTCACTATTGTTGGAGTTTTCTCCCAAGAAACACAGCCCTACTGCCAATTAAGCATTTAATACTTAGTTTTCCATTGCTGAGACTGGAGAAATATTAAGTCCAGCTGTTTCAAGTACATAGAATTTTTCCCCCCTCATTACCGCACCACCAAGTTCATGCCTGCTAATGAATAGTCCTCATATTATGGCTGACACCACACAGCCCGACGAGAAAAAAAGGATATTTCACATCCTTGGCTGGCGTGGGCCTATGGCTTAGTTCAGTCTAGAGACATGGCTGCAAGTAGTTTCTGGAACCAAAAGTAGTCTAGTTGGGCTCCGGAATCTGGTTGATCAGCATCATCGCGGCTGCACGAAAGTGTGGCCACCCGGGTTGAATCTCTGCGGAGCATGCGCTGGTATTGGCCTGAGACTGCCCAAGCATCCCGCTGTTCCAAGTACATATATATATATGTATATATATATATACACATATATATATATATTTTCCCCCTCCCATTCCCACGCCTCTAAGTTCGTGCCTGCTTAATAGACCTCAGAATATAGTGGACGCCACACCACGTTTCTCCCAGGAAAGGGAAAAGAACCGAGAAAGGAGGATATTTCCTCACCTTGGCCTGTGTGGGGCTTTGGCTTAGTTCACTGTCTAGAGAAATGGCTGCTACTTTGATTACCTTCAATATTTCAACATAAAACTCAGTATTATTGTTTGGAGTTTCCTCCCACAGTCAGACCTGTCAAAAAGGAACCGTTTCACATTGCTGACAATTATAGATATTAGGTCGCGCAGCCGCAAAAGCGGCCACACGGTTTTGGATTTTTATACAAAGTCCAGGGAAAATTCTGCTAGTAATTGCATCCCTGCAAGGTTTTACTTCCCTTTTGTGGTGCTCATATGATGGAGAAGCCTGGAGAGAAAAATCCTGCCCTGCTGGCGGCGCATGGGCCAGTGGCTACAATTACACAGTCTGGAGGCATTTTGGGGGAGCTGCTCATGTCCAAAGTAGTTCAGTTGCCTCCGGGGTTGAGCTCGTGCAGGAGCAGAAAGGAACGTACCCACGTGACGCTGTGCTTAAATATCGGCGAAGGGCTGATCCGGGAAACCGGCCCCCTGGATCTCCCGGGCTTCCCGCAGGTACCTGCATTCTGTGATCTAAGAACCAGCAGTCACCTTGCTGCATTCAATAAGGAAGAGTTGAGAGAGAGAAAAAAAACCCTGCCCCGCTGGCGGCGCCTAGGCCAGTGGCTACGATCACACAGTCTGGAGGTATTTGGGGGGAGCTGCTCGTGTCCAAAGTAGTTCAGTTGCCTCCAGGGTCGAGCTCGTGCAGGGGCAGAAAGGTAAACTAGCTTTTCAAATAACCCAAGAATCAAAAAAGAATTTGGAGTTGACGTGGGGTGGAGCAATAGCACAGTGGGTAGGGCGTTTGCCTTGCATGCGGCTGACCTGGGTTCGATTCCCAGCATCCCATATGGTCCCCTGAGCACCACCAGAGGTGATTCCTGAGTGCATAGTCAGGAGTAACCCTTGTGCATCACCAGGTGTGACCCAAAAAGCAAAAAAATAAAATTTTGGAGTTGAATTAATTTATGTGGTATCTACTAAAAGAATATTCTGAATTGTGGCAGGGTGGAGGGATGGAGGCATGTTTGGACCTCACTCTACAGTGTTCAGGGTTTCCTCCTGGGTCTTCACCCAGATATCACTCCCGACAGGCTCAAAGAACCATATGGGGTGCTGAGGATCAAACCCAAGTTGGCCATGTGCAAGGCAAATGCACTATCATGTCAGCTCAAAGAAATGTAGGTAGAGGGCCCATACCAGCTGTGATCAGGTCTCTCTCTTGGTTCTGCACTCAGAGTTTACTCCTGGCAAACTCAGTAGACCAAATGGTCAGCCACGTGCAAAGTAAGTGCCCTACCCACTGTACTATCACTCCAGCCCAATATTCTGAATTTTTAACTTTAACTATACTAAGAGCTATAGCACAGCGGGTGGGACATTTGCCTTGCACACGGCTGACCCGGGTTCGATTCCTCTGTCCTTCTCAGAGAGCCCGGCAAGCTACCGAGAGAAACCCGCCCACTCGGCAGAGCCTGGCAAGCTACCCGTGGTGTATTCGGTATGTCAAAAACAGTAACAACAAGTCTCACAATGGAGATGTTACTGGTGCCTGCTAGAGCAAATCGATGATCAATGGGACAACAGTGCTAGACAGTGCTGACTAAGATGGTCACCTAAAATAGAAGCTTATGAGATCTTCATAATAACCTATAAGTAAAGTAAGGCCAAGTAATTTTACTATTATGAACTTTTCACACATTAATTTATATGAGTAAATTTCTCAATTTATATCAAGGCCCCATTGCTCTCTCTAAAATTAATTGTTTTCTCTTTCTGTCGCTATCCCTCTTTGCCTCTCTCTCAGAAGAATATTTCAATAGTCCCTATGAGCAAATACTGAGGCCTTTTATATACCAAATATTAATCATGAAGAAAACTGACAAACAGCAGATTACATGGCTAGAGAAAGATAGGAGTAAAGCCCAATGCCTTGAATGCAATTAACCCCAGTCCAATCTCTAGCACCACATGGTGCTCTGAGCATCAAAAGCTGCCACCCTGTAGACCCCCAAGCACTGCCAGATTCAGCACTAAATAATTCCAAATGTTGACAGGGATGAAAGAAACCCTCATTCATTGTTGGTGAGAATGCAATCTGGTTCAGCTTCTATGGAAAGCATCTTGGAGATTTATCCCATATGACCTAGTGATACCACATCTTGACATCTACTCACCCCCAGAAACATAAAAACATTTATATTAAATGATATATGCATACCTATGTTCACTGCAGTACTTAGTAGACTAGTCAGGAGATAGAAACATCCCAAATGTCCAGCTATGCACAAATGGATCAAGACACTGTGGTGTCTTAAAATACTACACAATGAAATATTATGCAGTTATAGGGGGAGGGGAGCTAAGGGTTGAGATAGATAAATTTGAAGGGCATAATAAGCTTATGGGACCTCTCAACCCAGACACTGGTGCCTGAGGCAGAATACTGCTGCAGTGGGGGATCCTGCTTTATCTCAGCCCCTTCTTCCAGAAGAACTTCCCCTTTAGGAAACCCATTAAAAGGATGTTTTCCCAGTAGTCTGTTCTCAGGATTCGGGTTGTTTCCAAATTTTGGATATTGTGAACAGTGCTGCAATGAATATACAGGTGCATATGTCATTTCTATTGTGCTTTTTTGCACCCTCGGGATATGTTCCCAGAAGTGGCTTATATGGAAACTCAATTTCTAGTTTTTGAAGGAATGCCCAGATTGTTTTCCAAAAAGGCTGGACCAGTCAACATTTCCACCAACAATGACAGAGACTCCCTTTCTCCCTACATGCATGCAAACATTGGTTGATTTTTTTTGATGTGTGTTAGTCTTTATGGTATGAGACGATATCTCATTGTTGTTTTGATTTGCATCTTCCTTATGATTAATGATGTAGAGCACTTTTTTTTCATGTGCCTCTTGGCCATCTTTTCTGAGGAAGTTTCTGTTCATTTCTTTTCCCCATATTTTTGATGTGTTGAAGGTTTTTTTCCTGTACAATTGTATTATTGTCTTGTACATCCTGCATATTAACCCCTTATCAGATGTGTATTAGATAAATATTCATTCTCATTCCGTGGGTTCTCTCTGTATTTTGGTCACTTTTTCCTTTGAGGTGCAGAAGCTTCTTAGTTTAATGTAGTCCTTTTTGTTTATGGTTGTTTCGACTTGTTTGGTCAGTGTTGTTTTATCCTTAAAGAAATTTTGGTATGACTACACAATGGAATACTATGCAGCTGTTAGGAAAGATGAAGTCATGAAATTTGCTTATAAGTGTATGATCATGGAGAGTATCATGCTAAGTGAAATGAGTCAGAAGGAGAGGGACAGACATAGAATAACTGCACTCACTTGTGGAATATAAAATAACATGAGACTAATACCTAAGAACAGTAGAGACAGGGCCAGGAATACTGCTGCATGGTTGGCAGCCTACCTCATGATCTGGTGTAGAAGGCAGCTGGAATAGAGAAGAGATCACTAAGTCAATGATGGTTGGAGGGATTGACTGGGATGGGAGATGTGTTCTGAAAATAGATAAGGATCAAACATGATAGCCTCTCAGTATTTATATTGTAAACCATATAGCCCAAAAGTAGAGAGAGAGTATGGGGGAAATTGTCTGCCATAGAGGCAGGGGAAGGGGCGGAATGGGGGGGATACTGGGAACATTGGCGGTGGATATTGTGTACTGGTTGAAGGATGGGTGTTAGATCATTGTATGACTGAAATTCGAACATGAAAGTTTTATAACTATATCTCACAGTGATTTTTTAAAAAATTTTCTCATCAATTTTTAAAAAAATGATGAGAAGGATATTGAAGTGGGATCCAGATGGAGAATGAAGTAGCATGGGGGAGGGAGAAGCAGGAGAATCAGAAAAGAGTGGAGATGGGAATAGAATAAGCTGCAATTGACACCAAAAAAATGTTTTCCCAATATACTAAGGCTCTCAGATGTGTAGAAGCCTAATCCAGATTGTTTAAGATAAGCATTTGAATATTGTTCTTTTTCTAATTATAAATAGGTCTAAGCAATAAGTATTTTATGTAATGACCAGTCAGGACTCTGGGTCTGTGCAGCTGTTAGCCCCCTGACCCTGAGCACTTGCTCCCTTACTTTTGTCTCTTTTTCTTAATCCTTGTGGCATCGTTGCTTCAAAACTATCGAAGATTAAATCATGCAGGTGGCTGCAATACAGATGGAACTGGAAAGTATCATATTAGGCAAAATATCAGAGGGAAAAGGGAAAATAACATAATACAGAAAGTTAAAACAAGAGAACAAGCAGTACCGGGCATTGACAACCTTGTATTAAAATACCAAACAACAATACTCCCCAAAGCATTATACCAATTCAATGTGATCCCTATAAAGATACCCATGACATTCTTCAAATAAATGGATCAAGCAATTCTGAAATTCATATGGAACAACAAACGCCCACGGTTAGCTAAAACAATTCTTGGAAAAAAGATGATGGGAGGCATCACCCTCCCCAGCCTAAAACTTTACTACAAAGCAGTAACAAAACAGCATGGTACTGCAACAAAGGCAGAGCTGCAGACCGGTGGAACAGGATGGAATATCCCTACATACAACCCCAAATGTATGGTTATATAATCTTTGATAAGGGAGCAAGAAATGTGAAGTGGAGCAAGGAAAGTGTCTTTAACAAATGGTGCTGGCACAACTGGACAACCACATGCAAACGAATGGGCTTAGACCTCAAACTGACACCATACATGAATCAGATCAAAATGGATTAAAGACCTCAACATCAGACCACAATCCATAAAATACATTAAAGACAAAGTCGGCAAAACCCTCCACGATATTGAAGCTAAAGTTATCTTCAAAGATGACACACCACTGGCCAACCAAATGGAAACAGAGATAAACAAATGGGACTATTTTAAACTAAGAAACTTCTGCACTGCAAAAAATACAGTGACCAGAATACAAAGACAATCTACAGAATGGAAAAAGATATTCACCCAATATCCATGCTATTAGGGGTTGATATCAAGGGCATATAAGGCACTGGTTGAACTCTACAGGAAGAAAACATCCAACCCCATCAGAAAATGGTGTAAAGAAATGAACAGAAACTTTCCCAAGGAAGAGATACGAATGGTCAAAAGACACATGAAAAAATGCTCTTCATCACTAATCATCAGGGAGATACAGATCAAAATAACTATGAGATATCACCTCACACCACAGAGACTGGCACACATCCAAAAGAGCAAAAGCAACCGCTGTTGTAGAGGATGTGGGGAGAAAGGGACCCTTCTACATGGTGGGAATGCCGACTGGTTCAGCCCTTTTGGAAAACAATATGGACGATTATCAAAAAATTAGAAATTGAGCTCCCATTTGACCCAGCAATACCATTTCTGGGAATATATCCTGGAGAAGCAAAAAAGTATAGTCAAAATGACATCTGCACTTATCTGTTCATCGTAGCACTGTTTACAATAGCCAGAATCTGGAAAAAACCTGAGTGCCCTAGAACAGATGACTGGTTAAAGAAACTTTGGTACATCTATACAATGGAATACTATGCGGCTGTTAGAAAAGATGAAGTCATGAACTTTGCATATAAGTGGATTAACATGGAAAGTATCATGCTAAGTGGAATGAGTCAGAAAGAGATAGACATAGAAAGATTGCGCTCATCTGTGGAATATAAAATAACAGAGTAGGAGACTAACACCCAAGAATAGTAGAAATAAGTACCAGGAGGCTGGCTTCATGGCTTGGAAGCCGACCTCACATGCTGGGGGAAAAGGCAGTTCAGACAGAGAAGGGAACACCACGTAAAATGTGGTTAGAGGACCTGTTTGGGAAGGATGCGCGTTGAAAGTAGATTATAGATTGAACACGATGGCCACTCAGTACCCCTATTGTGAACCACAACACCTAAAAGGAGAGAGAGAACAAAAGGGAATGCCCTGCCACAGAGGCAGGGTGGGGTGGGGAGGGGGGAATGAGTTTGGGGGGTGGGAAGGATACTTGGTTCATTGGTGGTGGATAATGGACATTGGTGGAGGGATTGGTGGCGAGCATTATATGAGGGAAACACAAGTACAAAAATGTGTAAATCTGTAACTGTACCCTCACGATGATTCACTAATTAAAAAATAAATAAATTTAATTAAAAAATTAAAAATATTAAAAATATTTTTTAAAAAACCAAACCAATTGTCAAATGGGTGGGGGTGGAGAGAAGTATAGAGGCAAGAAGAGTAGACTACAAGGAGACATAGGGATTGTGGTGCAAGATCATGGGCACTTGGCAGTGATGAGGTACAGTAATTTTGCCTGTCAATACAATAAGCTTCGACACTATTGCTACTACCTAAACTGTACTAAATAAAAATTAATTACAAAGATATAATTAACAATATTCCAACCAATTGGAAAGTTTTCAAGTGAATAAGAATGTTTAATTCTTAAGTAGTATTAAGAGAGTCAGTATGGCTCAGAGTTGGAAAATAAAAATAGCAGGAATTATGATTAGAAAGAAACTTTTATGACAAGTGGCCTGACCCAGATGTTCACAGATAGGAAGGACACTAAGGAAATACATAATTTCTACTTTCTGTCTAGGAATAGGGAAAATAAAAAATATTTTCTCAAAAGCACTAGAAAAAATAAAATAACATTCTCTGTGCTCTCCATTATTATAAATATTTTTATTTTACAGAAGAGCTCAGAACCTTCCAACTTTCAAACAAGAGACAGGAAAATGTTAAGTAGTAAGTATTTAGACCTTGTGTCCATAAAAATTGTTCTAACTATTCAACTCTGTCTATAGTACAAAGTTAATCACAGATAATACATAAATTGATAAAAATTATTATGTTCTAGAAACAATTTATTACAAAAACAGTACAAAGTCCTTGGGCCACAAGTTTGCTGACTCTATTCTTGAGTCTCTAAAGAATTTTTTATGAGATGCCATGACTTGCAATACTGTTCATGATAGGGTTTCAAGCATATGGTTTCACATTCCAACACCACAGCCCCCACCTGTGTCTAATTCCCTCCACTATGTCTCAGGGTCTGTCGGCCAGTTCTCAGGTTCTTTTTCTGCTGGCCATTTGTTGTTCTCTTACTATGTATCTTTATGTCCCATTGTGAGAGATATTTTTTTTTACTGATATAGCACCTTTTATTGGGAGTCCTCTGGTAACTGACAAAATTCATAAAACTCTTTTTTTATGGCATTTCTTTTTTTTCATAAAATGGAGCTTTTATTTTTGCTTACCTTCATAGTCTGATCGTCTCCAAGTTGCCAGAGCCTAAGAAATAGCTTTAAGACTATAGATTAACCTTTTTTTATTTTTATTTTTTTATTAGTGAGTCACCGTGAGATAAATTTACAGACTTACAAATTTTCATGCTTGCACTTCAGTCATACAATGATCGAGTACCCATCCCTCCTCCAGTGCCCATTTTCCACCACCAATGGTCCCAATATCCCTCCCACCATGCCCACCCTGTCTCCTTTACCCCACCCCGCCTCTGTGGCAGGGCATTCCCTTTTGCTCTTTCTCTCTTTTGGGGTGTTGTGGTTTGCTACAGAGGTATTAAGTAGGCATCATGTCTAGTCTATAGTCTATTTTCAGCCTGCATCTCCTATCCCTAGTGGGCCTGCCTAGCACCCTTTGCTTGGTGATCCCTTCTCTGTCAGAGCTGCTTCTTCACCTAGCATGTGAGGCCAGCTTCTGAGCTGTGGTGTAATCCTGGTTTACTTATCTCTACTATTCTTGGGTGTTAGTCTCCCATTCTGTTACTTCATATTCCATTCATATTCCACAAATGAGAGATAATTCTTATATGTACCTCTCCTGGCTGACTTCACTCAGCCTGATTCCCTCCAGTTACATCCACGTAGTGTCAAACTGCATAGTTCCATCTTCTCTTAATTCCAAGTGGTATTCCATTATGTTTATATACCAAAGTTTCATTATTCAGTCAGCTGTTCTTGGACATTGAACATGATTGTTTCCAGAACATTTCTTATTCATTCATTTTCATATCAAAACTACTTTCATTCTAACCTAGTGCCTCTTTAAGAATATTTTATTATGTTCTTATTTTTTTCTATATAGTCCACAGATATGTGATCATACTGTAAGGACATGGACAGTACTGAACAAAGACAATCCATTGAATTTTAAATACAAAACCAATAACCAAAAGGGGTGAAGAAGCAGAGAAAAGAAAATCAGACTAAAAAAGACATAAGGATATTAATTGAGGGTCATGGGTGCATTTGTGGTTGGGGGTAGTAAGTTTTTTATTGATATAATATATTTTAATATTATTGCAACTTCTTAAACTATAATAAAATATTTTAAAGAAGTTTTGCAAGATTACTTTTAGTCTACCAAAGCTAACATCAAGGACAATCTCTAAGAAATATTAGACTTACAAACATTTAATACATAAATTAGTTTGCATATCTTCAACTAATACAGTGTGTCAAGAAGTTTCCTGAACTATGTTTTTATTATCTCACTTTCCCCATCATTCATACAGACTGTTCCTCAGTAATTTCATCTCTCGATTCAAACTCTTGTTACTAGGCAATAGGCCATTAATGCAGCACATACATCTTCCTGAAGTCAAGATGAAGAATAATGAAGCTACAAGACAAAAATAATTACTAGTAGAATGTATTTTTCCCAAATCTGTTTGGTGTTATCAACATCTTAATTAAAGACTGTTTCCATATAGGTTAATATATTGAGGGAAGTATTGATAAAACTGTAGCATTTAAACAAATCACTGCACCAGGGAAGAGTTATATGTTTGCCACAGTCAAAATAAAATTAATTGGAGGTATGAAATAATAAGAATCTTAAAAATGACTGACTGAAGGCTCTTAAGATTGATTCTTAAGTTATAAATTCTGAAAGGTAAGTAATTTTATGGATGAGAATTAGGCAAAAATGGAGTTTAAAATATTCTGTTTCTTGCTCTAAAATTCTATTTCTGTTCATCTTTTGTTTTATTTTGCATTGCTCCTCATGTAAATCAAGACTTCATCTTCACACATATAGTATAAAATGCTTTTTGATTTATCACTGTTCTCTTTTTTCTAATTTGCCTGATTTGTCAGGATCTTTAGAATAAGCTCTAAATAACATTTTCATCATGACATGACTTTATTTAAAAGTTTTAGAATCATCTGAAAAATTCTTCCCCCAAAGATTCCTTCCCCTTCCCCTAGAGCTGACTTCATACAATCTCAGTGTATGAAAATTTCCCAGTAATCCAAAATATCTTCCATGCATTAATCCTCAGCTTAGTGCAATTTTTCCTGAGCCTCTGACGAGCAAACCCTTCTTTGGTCCTCTGGTGATGAAAACTTCCAGTTCAACTGAGCAATTTATCACTTCCACACTTTGCAGTTGGATACTTATACCACCTAGTTCAAGCATTAAAGTGGATTAAATATAGGGCTTTTAGATAAATTAACAGGAAATATGAAGACAGTGTCCAAGATTCAACCTTTTAATTAGTATCCTGAATATTTTTGTAGCACATACTCTACAAGATTTTAAGAAACCTTCACAGTGGATTCTTGTTTGGCAAAACCATAAGCATAGAATATGGGTCACTACCCTGGGAAAAGCACTGGTACTGATACTGAGCATATCAACTCTTCACTATGATTCAATTTAGGTACAGATCTATAGAATGACATTTTGATTCAGATTTTATTACTGATTTCTCTTTTTGAATGTTATTGATTTTTTACTAAAGTCATATTGGTTGTTTTATGTTCTGTAAATTCATTTATAATAAAAAGAAAAAATAAGTATGAAAAATGAGGTATTTTAATGGAAAATAATTCTAAGAGAGTAGTTTTCCAAGGGAAATATGATTATATTTTCTGTCTTAGATTCAAAGATCTACTAAGCTGTACTCAGTGGATACCAAGGCCTTGGTATAGTTTTTTTTTAATTATTAAATTCCTTACAATAATGATGTAAAGATTATCCCACTCCTTATGACAGTGGGATAATAAATTTTCTTCCATAGTTCGTTGACATATACTATTTTGGCTCCATCCAGCAAGGGGAAAATGTGCTACCATTAGAAGCCAGAGTCAATTCATCTGTTCTGAGCACTCAGTTATTTCCAGATTCTGGCTATTGTGAAGAGTGCTACAATGAACATAAAAACTATGGCACTTCTACACAAAGGAATAATGTGCATCTGTTAGGAAAAATTGAGTCATAAAATTTGTCTATACATGGATGGACAGGGAGAATACCATGCTGAGTGAAATGAGAAGGAGAGCAGATATAGAATGACTGCATTCATTTGTGGTATATAAAAAAATATATATAATAGAAAACTAATATCCAAGGCCAGGGAAAATAGAATCTGTTAATTTTTGGAATCTACCACAAATGTGTAGGGAAGAAAGGGTAGGTAAAATATAGAGAAGGAACCAGTATGACAATAATAGTTGGAAATGATCACACTGGACAAAAACTGAGTGTTAAAAGTAGGTAAAGGGATATATACAATATATACAGAACCTTTCAGTATCTGTATTGCAAACCACAATAGCCAAAAGGAGAGAGAGAGGGTAGGAGAGAGAGAGGGAGAGAGGCAGAGAGAGGGAGAGAGACAGAGAGAAGAAAATCATCTGCCATAGAGGCAGGTGGAAGGTGGGGAGGTGATGGAAGGGAAACTGGGGACACTGGTGCTGGGAAATGTACACTGGTGAAGGATGGGTGTTGGAACACTGTATGACAGAAAGTTAATCATGAACAGCTTTGTAAGGTCTATACCACAGTTATTCAATTAAAAAAAATATTTAAAAGAGAAAATAAGAGAGAAGAAAAGAAAAGAAGAGAAAAGAAAGGAAAGGAAAGGAAAGGAAAGGAAAGGAAAGGAAAGGAAAGGAAAGGAAAGGAAAGGAAAGGAAAGGAAAGGAAAGGAAAGGAAAGGAAAGGAAAGGAAAGGAAAGGAAAGGAAAGGAAAGGAAAAAAGAAAAGAAAGGAAAAGAAAAGAAAGGAAAAGAAAAGGAGAATAAAAGAAAAGGAAAAGTGTAAAAAACTAAAGAGCGCCGAGGGGGAGCGTGCACTGGCGGGCTCTCCAGGCGGCTCTGTCTCACCACCCGCGTTCGGTGCTCTGGAACCTCAGTGTGTGGACTGGATCAGGACGGCCGGTGGTCAAGGACAGGCGAAGGAAGAACGAGGACCAAGCTGGTTGCTGATTAGTTACCGTTTATTCAATCTTCAAACTTTCTCATCTCCCGCACTCCCAGCTCCGGCCTCTCTCTGGATCTACTGCTCAACTGCTGCTTCTCTCTGGCTTCTCTCTCTCCTCCTCTTACTTCTCTCCCCCCTTGCCCTCCAGGCTACAACCAGCCAGGTAGCCAAATCAACATAAGAAAACCCTTCCTGAGGGCAGTTCCTCACTCTTAAGGTTTTTTTCTTTTCCTTAGTCCAGGAACTTATTAACATCTTAATACTAGTTATTTTTGTATGGACATAGCAAGGGATACATTGAGGCTTGCAAGGCAGTTCTCCTGGCAACATCTTGCCACAGGCTCAGACCACAGCACTCAGGCCAGATTAATCATTCCTCACCCTAGCAGGGTCCAAATCTAGTATCACTGTTTGGATCATGACAGCATTTGTCCATGGTCAAGCTCTTAACTTATAGTTAAGCATTAGGCACTTTGGCCAGACCCATCTCGATGCCAGGGTAGCACACAACTCACCGCTTGCCCTGGGTCCTTCTTGTCCCACGTCGGGACCGTGCTTTGGGGGTGCTAGGAAGTAAGGGCAGCTGAGGCTTAGGTCAAGAGAACAGATGCCCTGGAGGAAAATATCATGTAGAGTCAAATGACTTCCAGGTTACAAAAGCATAACATTTGTTAAGTCTTCCTGTGTCCATACAAAAAGGACTTGCTCTGAATAAACTATGCAAAGGACTCAAGGAGAAGAGAAAAACATTATTTACAAGTCAACAGAACACCAAGAAAGAAGCTACAAATAAACAAAGAGGAATAGGAGCACTGTAATGGGAGTAACCCAATAAACCTAAACTACTGAGGCTATGTTATCCTACAGAAAAGGAAAGGAGAATAAAAGAAAAGGAAAAGGAAAGGAGAGGAGAGGAGAGGAGAGGAGAGGAAAGAAACAAGATTCCTAGAAACACATGCCATGAACATTTTCAGGGGCAAAATAAGAGATAAATATTGGTGTTTAAGATGACACATATATACCCTGGATGCATTGGTTAAGAAAATATTCAGTGATAAAGCATAATATCTCATTTCATGTAAACTCTAAAATAACAAAATGTTCATGCATACAGAGAAAATTTGTGAATGCCAGAAGAGAGGGTTAGGAGGTTGAAACAATGCGTAAAGAGGTTCAAAATATGTAGACTTACTGCTATAAAACAGTCCTTGGGATGCAATATACAACATGGAGGCAATACTTAATAATACTGAGATGCATATTCAAAAATTTATAGTAAAAGTTTTCATTATAAGAAAAAAATTGTTACCTGTATTGAGAAGAAATCTAGGTTTATTGCAGTGAATATTCTGCAACATATAAAATATTTACTTTGTTGTCTACCTGAATTGTTATATTATCTACCTGAAACTAGTGTTATGTTTGTGTTTGATTGTGCCTCAACATTTTTTAATAAAATTGCCCATGGTAAGGAAAATATTCACAAAATGATGGTAGGTTGTTCTTAAAGATCAAGTTTGTAATACCATGCTTTTATTATCTATTCCACTAGATAACAGAGTAGGGGAAAAAATTAAAATGTATCATCATTATTACTTCATAGTACTCCATCTTATTGAAAACCTTATTTGTGTAGTGGATAATTAACATTTAATAGTCATTGGTACATCACGCACTTTTGGTACTTTACATAATGTCTCACTTATCCTGACAACTTATATGTTTTAATTCTTATTTCACAAGTGCTGACATAAAAACTGCCTGAGATTATCATGAATATTTAAAGAAGCAATGTCACATTGAAACCCTATCAGTCCATTATGCCACGATGAATTCAGAGTATCAATAAAATTTATGAGAAATTTGGGTAAATCTATTTCTGCTGGTCTGTAGTTTACTCACTCATCCTAAGCAAGGGACAAAATGACTTGCGATGAAGCCACAATAGAAAGAGGAAATAATTTGAATGATATTTCAAAGTATTTTAGATTTTTCTCTTTTATAAACAAATGTTTTCAGAAAATAAACACATACTGAAATGACATCAACTACTTTATAGTCAGTCTTTATTTACACCTCTTGTTCTAATGCAAGCAATAGAATTCAACTGCAATATTTTCCCCCTAGGAATTGCTTCAAAATTACTTCTTCCCTTTTTCCACATATGTAATCCATGAGGAGAGGACAAAGATTTTTCAATATTAAAGATATCCAAAATAAAATGCCACAGGCTATGATGGTAATTACAAGGCAAAAGCCTGAAAATGACTCCAACAATATCTATAATAATGTGACAAGTGGCTATCTTTCTCATGTGATTAAGTTGAAGAATTTTTTGGGCAAAGATTCTGGTGTATTTTTTATTATTAGAAGTAAATGATATGTTAAATAATATTGTTTTGATGATTGCGTGACTGGTGGAGTAATATTTCAATTGTAAATATAATTGAAGGGAGACGGTTGAGAGATTTATTATTCAAAATATTAGACATTATGCTGGAGTTTGCTTTTGTGCTCTTATGCCTAAGAAATCTTGACTAATATCTCAGGGGGCACACCCAACCATTGTCAAGGGTTATTCCTTGTTCTCAACTCTAGAATTATTCCTGGTGGCACTCGGGAGACTGTCATCTGGGATGCTGGGGATTGAACAGGGTTAATTGTATGCGAGGCAAGCAACCTATCTGCTGTACTGTTGGATTATAGTTCTAAACATTTTAGGTTTAACATTGGTTCATTCTTTATCTTCTATCCTTTCTTCTCCACTGCAAGGAGCTTAGGCTTATTGGGTTACACCCATCACAGTGCTAATGAGGCACTCCCATTCCTCTGTGTTTATCTTTAACTTCTCCTCTGTGCTCTGCTTCCCCTATCTGTTAATCACTATATCTCCAAATCTAACACTGTGACTTGTAAAGTCAGATTCTTATGAGGACTGTGGGTTTTGTACATGCAAATGAAATATTGCTTCTATCTTTCCCTTATGTCCTTTGTGTAGTTTACTTTAGAACAATGCCCTTTTTGTATAGACACAGGAAGACAGTTGAAGCTATACTTTAGAAACGTGGGGGTTAATTGACTTCAATAGTATTTACTCCTGGGCATCTGTTATACTTACTCCACTTAAGTCTCCGTTGTCCTTAGTTTCTAGTACCCCAAAAGAAAGGGCTTGATGAAGGAGTTGAAAGGAACCAGGGAAGCCATAAGCTACCCAAGCATTGAAAAGGGACAAGCTATAAGCTACCCTGGCATCGAAAAGGGACAGGCCAACCACCATAAAATTTACAATAAGTTAAGAGCATGGTCATGGACAAACTCTGTCATGACCCAAAAAGAAATAACTGAATAAGAACTCTGCTGGGGTTAGGAAAGACTAACCTGGCTTGAAGATTGTCACTTGTCATTTGTCATGCCATTGATCTTCGATTTGCTCCAGCGGGCACCAGTAATGTCTCCATTCATCCCTGTCATGTGCTAGTGTAGCCCAATGGTATCTGTTCGCTCCAGGAACAGGACGAGCCTCAAACCGCTCATTTAGGGTTTTGACGAAGAAGTCTGACCATCTCGTAGGTGGGTGGTCACGCTTTGACGTCCTGTGGAATCCAGTCGGTAACATCTCTAGTCCAGCAGTCATCTCTAAATCACATTATGTGTCCAGCCCATCTGATTTTCGATGGTTTGGCAAATGAGATAGCGTGCCTGATTCTTGATCGTCTACAGAGGTAGGAACTCCAGATTCCTTCTCTCAGTTGAGTGAACTGTGATATTCCAAGCATAACTCTTTCAATTCCTCTTTGGGATATCCGAATAGCGTTCTCATCCTGTTTGCGTAGGGCCCAGGTCTCTGAGGCATATGTTAGTGCAGGAAAAATGGTGAAGTCAAAAAGGTGTGCCTGGAGCCAGAGGTTCTTAGTCCCTTTACTCACTTCTTTGATGCTCTTGAAGGCATTCCACACTGCTCTCTTCCTCCTGCATAGTTCTGGAGCCAAGTCATTCCTCATGTTGAGTTCTCAACCCAGGTACACATAGCTGCTGCATTCAGAGATGTTCATTCCATTGAGAACAAATGGAGTGTCGGGGACTAGTTCATTTTTCATGAACATTGTCTTAGTGAGATTCAGCTGTAGTCCGACCTTTCCACACTTGCCCGAAGTTGGCCAGCATTTGTGCCGCTTGGTTAATGCTTGGTTAATGTTTGGTATAGTTAGAAAGATATCATCAGCAAAGTGGAGGTGATGTAGTTGCCAACCATCTATCTTCACTCTCATTCCTTCCCATTCCTGTCATTGCATGACATTCTCAAGGGTGGCACTGAAAGTTTCGGTGAAATAAGATATAGTGAGATGTCCCAAGGAGAGTCACCCTTTAAGCTTAATATATCTCTTATTGTGTCCATACAAAATGACTAGAAATATTATTAAAAAGTAAATTTGAGATGATGGTTTAAATGTATATGGACTATGGAAAGAAGAAATACACCCCTATATAGTATTTCACCCTTGGGCAGATCTCCTTGCAGGATGAGATTTTGTCCTAGAAGAAGCTTCCCACAAGGAAAGGGCTTTATATTTGTTGATAGTACAACCACTGTATCACTGTATCACTGTCATTCCATTGATCTTTGATCTGCTCGAGCAGGCCCAGTAACATCTCCATTCGTCCCAGCCCTGAGATTTTAGCAGCTCTCTTTAGTCATCCTTCCCAAAGGTGCCGCTTTAGAGGCTCTTCAGGGTCTTCAGGGTCAGGGAAATGAGACCCATCATTGTTACTGTACACATAGCACTTCTGGAAGCTTGGTATTATAGTCTCTGGATGTTGGCCATTGATGGGATTACACGGTGCCAGGGACAGTTTCTGGGTGTGACTGCCTAGCTACTGGAAAATGGGGGATCTGGTGTAAGAGGCCCAGTCCCAATACGAGCAAGCTTATAGCCTAGTTCTCCCTCTCAGAGAACCTGGCAAACTACTGAGAGTTTCCTGCCCGCACAGGAGAGCCTAGCAAGCTCCCCGTGGCTTATTCATATGCCAAAAACAGTAACAATGATGTAACAATTACCTATGTATAATTGCTACCCCCAACCCTTCATGATTTCTCTATAACCAACGCTGAGAAACTGGTATTGGGGCAGTGTGAGACTGGAAGGAAGGCTGTGAGACTGGTTTTGGGGGCAGAGAGAGACTAATTAGATTTTGTTAATCTCCTCAAGAAATGGTCTTACCCTTCTTTGTTGATTTGTTGATGTTAAACCCACCTTTGTGCTACTGCGCTATGTAATTTGTATATAAACTAAGACTGTGGGGCACAGAGGGAGGGACAGAAGAAGAAGACAGGGGAGCATAAATTAATGATATGGAAACCTGAAAAACAATCCGAAAGATCAGTGAACCAAGAGCCGGTTCTTCAAGAAAATAAATAAGATTGATAAACGTCTAGCAAGACTCACAAAGAAAGAGAGAGAGAACCCTAATAAACCGAATCAGAAATGAAAAGGGGACATCACAACAGAAACCAAGGAGATTCAAAATATCATCAGAGACTACTTTGAAAGTCTGTATGCCACAAAACAAGAGAACCTAGAAGAAATGGACGAATTCCTTGATTCCTACAATCTCCCAAGACTGAACCAAGAAGACTTGGAATACCTCAATAGGCCCATAAATATTAAGGAAATTGAAACTGTAATCAAAAGTCTCCCCAAAAACAAAAGCCAGGTCCATATGGATTCACTGGCAAATTCTTCCAAACATTTAAAGAACAGTTGTTGCCAATTCTCTTCTAGCTTTTTCAGGAAATTAAAAAGACAGGAACCCTCCCGAACAGTTTTTATGAGGCACATATATCCCTAATACCAAAAGCAAACAAAGACACCACTAACAAAGAAAACTATAGACCAATATCCTTGATGAACACCGATGCGAAGATCCTCAACAAAATATTAGCAAATAGGATCCAACAACTCATCAAAAAGATCATACACCATGACCAAGTGGGATTCATCCAGGGGATGCATTTAACATTCGGAAATCAACCAACATAATCCATCATATCAACAAAAGTAAAGATAAAAACCATATGATCATATCAATAGGTGAAGAGAAAGCATTTGACAAGATCCAGCACCCATTTCTGATGAAAACTATTGCCAAAATGGGTATTGAAGGGACTTTCTTCAAGATAGTCAAAGCCATCTACCACGAACCTACGGCAAGCATTATCATCAATGGGGAAAAACCAAGAGTCTTTCCTCTAAGATCGGGGACAAGACAAGGATGCCCACTCTCACCACTTCTCTTCAATATAGTACTGAAAGTACTAGCAATAGCCATTAGGCAAGAAAAAGATATTAAGGGCATTCGGATAGGAAAAGAAGAAATCAAACTCTCACTATTTGCAGACGATATGATACTATACCTAGATAAGCCTAAAAGCTCTACCAAGAAACCCTTAGAATCAATTGACCTGTACAGTAAGTTTGCAGGCTACAAAATCAATACCAAAAAACCATGGCCTTCCTATATGCAAACAATGAGACAGAGGAAAGGGACAAGAAAAAAGCAATCCCGTTCACAATCGTGCCCCAGAAAATCAAATATCTCGAAATCAGCTTAACCAAGGAAGTAAAGGACCTCTATAAAGAAAACTATAAAATGCTACTCCATGAAATAAAAGAGGACATGAGGAAATGGAGACATATCCCCTGCTCATGGATAGGGAGAATCAATGTCGTCAAAATGGCAATACTCCCCAAAGCATTATACAGATTCAACGCAATCTCTATAAGGATACCCCTGACATTCTTCAAAGATATGGATCAAGCAATCTTGAAATTTATATGGAACAATAAACGCCCACGGATAGCTAAAACCATTCTGGGGAAAAAGATAATGGGAGGCATCACCCTCCCCAACCTTAAATTTTACTACAAAGCGGTAACAATTAAAACAGCATGGTACTGGAACAAAGGCAGAGCCACAGACCAATGGAACAGAGTGGAATACCCCAACACACAAGCACAAATGTTTGATCATCTAATCTTTGATAAGGGGGCAAGAAAAGTGAAGTGGAGTAAGGAAAGCCACTTCAACAAATGGTCCTGGCATAACTGGAAAACCACATGCAAAAGAATGGGCTTAGACCTCGACCTGACACCATGCACAAAAATCAGATCAAAATGGATTAAAGACCTCAACATCAGACCACAGTCCATAAGGTACATCGAAGACAAGGTCGGCAAAACCCTCCACAATATTGAAGATAAAGGTATCTTCAAAGATGACACGGAACTAAGCAATCAACACAGAGATAAACAAATGGGACTACATTAAACTAAGAAGTTTCTGCACCGCAAAAGACATAGGGACCAGAATACAAAGGCAATCTACAGAGTGGCAAAGTATATTCACCCAATACCTATCTGATAAAGGATTGATATCGAGGGTATACAAAGCACTAGTTGAACACTACAAGAAGAAAACATCCAACCCCATCAGAAAATGGGCCGAAGAAATGAACAGAAATTTTCCAAGAAAGAGATACGAATGGCTAAAAGGTACATGAAAAAATGCTCTGCATCACTAATCATCAGGGAGATGCAGATCAAAACAACTATGAGATACCACCTCACACCACAGAGAATGGCACAGATCCAAAAGAACAAAAGCAACCGCTGTTGGTGAGGATGTGGAGAGAAAGGGACCCTTCTACACTGCCGGTGGGAATGCCGACTGGTCTAGCCCCTTTGGAAGACAATATGGACGATTCTCAAAAAATTAGAAATTGAGCTTCCATTTGATTCAGCAATACCACTTCTGGGAATATATCCTGGAGAAGCAAAAAAGTATAGTCAAAATGACATCTGCACTTATCTGTTCATCGCAGCACTGTTTACAATAGCCAGAATCTGGAAAAAACCTGAGTGCCCTAGAACAGATGACTGGTTAAAGAAACTTTGGTACATCTATACAATGGAATACTATGCAGCTGTTAGTAAAATTGAAGTCACAAACTTTGCATATAAGTGGTTCAACATGGAAAGTATCATGCTAAGTGAAATGAGCCAGAAAGAGAGGGAAAGACATAGAATGATTCTACTCATCTGTGAAATATAAAATGGCAGAGTAGGAGAGTAATACCCAAGAATATTAGCTTATAATATCAGGAGGTTGACTCCATGGCTTGGAGGCTAGCCTCACACGCTGGGGGAAAGTCATCCCAGATATAGAAGGGAAAACCAAGTAAAATGTGATTGGAAATCCCTAGTGGGGAGGGAGATGCATGCTGAAAGTACACTAGAGACTGTACATGATGGCCACTCAATACCCCTATTGCAAACCACGACACCCAAAAGGAGAGAGAGAGAACAAATTGGAATGCTCTTCCACTGAGGCAGAGTGGGGTGGGGTTATGGGATAGGGGGGTGGGAGGGATACTGGGTTCATAAGTGGTGGAGAATGGACACTGGTGGAGGGATGGGCTCTCGAACATTGCATGAGGGTAAAACAAGCACGAAAATATGTGAATCTGTAACTGTACCCTCTTTGTGACTCACTAATTAAAAAATCAATAAATTTTAAAAATTTAAAAAATTGTTTCTTTGAACTAGTTTTTAATAACTTTAGGATTAATTTAACTAAATATTTAATTACTGTCATATTTTTAATTCATATTAATACTTAATTATCCACTTAACCTTTTCTTCACTATGAGTTCTGTGTTCTGTCATATAGTGTTTTCCTTTTCAATATACTCTGATATTTCATGTTTACGAGTTAAGAGAACAGTTAAGGTCAAACAAAATGTCTACGTGACAGGACATTTGATACTTTGATTTTACTGAGTTCAAATTGATTACATCGCATAATTTTCTCTGTAGTATTTTATGATAGTTGAGATGTTTCAGATGTAGTATATAAGGTCATTCCTTGTGACTATGCCATAAGTAGTTAAGTAGTCAGAACATTTATATTTATACAAATATACATCAACTAAATCTACCTTATAAGTCTATCTTGCTTTTGCATTTTTTGTTAGTTATTTTTGTCCACTTGACTTTTGTATTTTTATTTATAATGTGCCAAGAAAGGTAAGTTAAAGTATTATGTTGCCGTTTCTCCCTATAGTTTCCCTAGCATTTCTATTAATAATTATTAGAATATAACATTCATAACTAGATACATTTATTTAAAATTATGTTTATCTGGGGTATTGGTATCATTTTTGTATGCTGATTTTTGCCATAAGATGTATTTAAATAAAACTAACTCTCACCAATTCTAGCATAATTTTATTCCCATCACTTACAAACGAGTTTATTATCATAATTTTTTCCACAAAAAGTCTTGAGAACAAGAGTCTATAATTCTTACATTTTTTTTAAATTTATTTATTTTTAATTAGTGAGTAACAGTGAGGGTATAGTTACAGATTCGCACATTTTCGTGCTTGTTTTTCCCTCATGCAATGTTTAAGAGCCCATCCCTCCACCAGTGTCCATTTTCCACCACTCATGAACCCAATATCCCTCCCACCCCCCCAGTCCCATCCCCCCACCCCACCCCGCCTCTGTAGTGGGGCATTCCAGTTTGACATCTATCTTTCCTTTTGGGTGTTGTGGTTCCAAATAAGGGTATTGAGTGGTCATCCTGTTCAGTCTCAAGTCTACTTTCAGCACGCATCTCCTTTCCCGCGCAGGATCTCCAATCACATATTACTTGGTGTTCCCCTCTCTATCTGGGATGACTTTCCCCCAGTGTGTGAGGCCAGCTTCCAAGCTATTAATGGGATTCAGATAGGAAAGGAAGAAATCAAGGTCTCACTATTTGCAGACGATATGATACTATATCTAGAGAAGCCTAAAACTCTACCAAGAAACTCTTAGAAACAATTGACCTGTACAGTAAAGTTGCAGGCTATAAAATCAATACCCAAAAATCCATGGCCTTCCTATATGCAAACAATGAGATAGAGGAAAGGGACATGAAAAAAGCAATCCTGTTCACAATTGTGTCCCGGAAAATCAAATACCTTGGAATCAGCTTAACTAAAGAAGTAAAGGACCTCTACAAAGAAAATTCTTACATTTTTAATATTTTTCAGTTCATTTATATTTGAGTAACACTCTATTTAAGTATAAAATTATAGGTCATATATCCTTTCATTGAGAGCTATTAAGATTTGTCTCTTAATTTCAAATGCTATCATGCAATAATCTAAGGAAAAGTCCAGATTTTTTTCTAGATTTGTTTCTATTTTTAAGTGATTTAACTTTATAGCCCAAGCATCCTAAACGATTGGGTCTTTGTTGTTTCATAATATTAATAATACATGTTCAAGCATTAGCTGTTTATTAGTTAACATATGCTAAATTTGTATAATTATTTTAATATCAGTGGTTCAAAAATGATTTCTTGGTCAGGGGATTCTAAACCACAGGGCCAATCATCTCTGATTTCTCTGATCACAGCAGTCACAACAGCAGTCATGGGAAAGATGAAAGATTGATGAGCATTCGTGGGTCTTTATGGATTATGTCTAACAGTACACATCAACTTTAAATTTACATTCCATTAACTAGAATTCATTCAAATGATACGCCATTGATTATTGAATTCATTCAAATGGCACTCCATTGACTATTGAATCCATTGAATTCATTCAAATTACACTCCATAGACATTCCATTGACTAGAATTCATTCAGATGTCAAATGACATCTTTAAAAGTGTTAAATTTTTTTTCTCACTTTACAAACTTCACACTAAGTTAGTGGTGACACCATACTGACTACAATACTTCTTTTATTATTTCAGTACAATTTCAAATACTCACTGAAACACATAAACTTGATCTCTAGTAAGTTTAGATGACTGGTCAAATTCAGACCTTAATCAAATGTCTTTTCTCTCAGATAAGTAATACATTTACTTCCATTTTTTTCTGTTCAATTTTTATTGTTATAATTAAAATAACTTCTTTACAGTAGTGTTACCATTTGTGCTCCTCATACACAGTTCCCACACGTGACACCACTAAAGTGCCCGAGGCCCTCTGTGAAATTCCTTATGTTACTTGTAGTCTGCCTCTTCCTCCTGCACTCTACCTCCCATCCCCTTGCTTGGTAATCACAAGATTTGTACGTTAAGGCCAGTGGTTTGACATCATTCATTTCTGTCCGGTCTAGTCCCTTGTTTTCTTTCTCTGTCTACCATGCATGAGCAAGATCATCCAGTATTTGTCCTTCTCCTTCACATCCATTTTCCCCCTTCCTAGAACTTGCTTTTTTATAGTTACTGCCAGTCTCTGAGACTGAAAGAAAGCTTATAGGAAACACAAGCTATGAGTGAAATGTCTAAGTTACTGGATGCTCACAAGTGACTTGCAAAAAAGATGCTCTTTAAAGAAAAACAGAATGTGAGTTTGCAACAAACTTGGTTTGTTGATTAAAAACAACAAACCAAGAACCCAGGAGACATTAAAACAAAGTATTCTTTGAAATGACTTTCTGTACCAAAATTAAACACAATTTTAAAAAATACAACACAATACAAGTGGGAAATGTCCTACTTGCTAAGACCTAAATGACAGGTTTATTTTTTACCCTATTGATATTTATTACTGCAGTTTGTCTAAATCCCAGAGATTGTGTAGATAATAACAATGACTATTGCCACATCTTTTAAAACTATTCTGTGCCTACCTACTGCAGCAACATGATGGGACTCTAAACCACATGGGGAACCAGCCCCTGCCCCATGTGAAGGAATCCACCACTCTGTGTCAAACAGCTCCTTATGCAAAGAGATAGGTGAAAGTTTTGGTCAAGAAGAAAAAGCTTTAAAACTCGAGGTATTAAAAATTAATTTAAGTTGCTGTTAAATATCATTTTCAATAAATGTCTGCACGTTTTAAAATCATTTTCTGAAATAAGTGATTCTGCAGCAAATTTTAATTTAACTGACCCTTAAGATACACACAATAAAAATATGCCACGGGTAGCTTGCCAGGCTCTGCCGTGTGGGCGAGATACTCTTGGTAGCTTGCCAGGCTCTCTGAGAGGGGCAGAGGAATCAAACCTGGGCAGGCCACGTGCAAGGCAAATGCCCTACATGCTGTGCTATTGCTCCAGCCCAAAATTCAGCAAGGATATGTTCTAACTATAAGGCACTAAAGAGCAGGAAGAGTTTTTGAAAACAAGGAAGCCAATAAATACTAATTTTACCTACTGAGTTAAGGGAAAGAAAGAGCAGTATTAGTATTTCATGGGGGGAAAGTATAAGTTTACATCCATTCCTTTCAATAGAATCAATAAAAATTCATTAGCATAGAAGCCAGAGAGAAATGTAGCACTGTAGCATTGTCATCCTGTTGTTCATCAAGTTGCTTGAGCGGGCACCAGTAATGTCTCCATTGTGAGACTTGTGACTGCTTTTGGCACATCGAATACACCACGGGTAGCTTGCCAGGCTCTGCAGTGTGAGTGGGATTCTCTCTGTAACTTGCCAGGTTCTCCTCGAGGGACGGAGGAATTGAACCCTGGTCAGCCGTGTGCAATGCAAATGCCCTACCCACTGTGCTATCGCTCCAGCCCAGAGGGAAAATACGGGGGCTAAAGTCCATGTCATAATCACACAAACCAACCCTGGTTTGATTCCCAGCACCACAGGGAATCCGGGCTGGGGTGCAGCCTTAGAGGCCTCTGCACACAGCTGGGTGACCCTGGAGGCCTCAAGCACTGCTGGATTGGCTCAGAAAATGCTCAGTGCAGGAGAGACCACACAGAAGCACATCTTCAGGCACTTACATTGAACCCAGGCACACTCTGTAGGCTGAATTGTCAAAGAATCTCTAAAAGTGGTCCCAGAGCACCACTTGCTCCCCACCACCACCCTCACCCCCACCCGCCAAGAGCGAAATTCATTGACACAGTTGTTTCTTCAATATAAAAAATGATGACATTGTGTTCTATAAAGCCATAGAGGTGACATCAGGAGTACTGGCTATTGTAAACAGTGCTGCAATGAATATTCGAGTGCATATATCATTTCTACTATACTATTTTGCCTCTCTGGGATATATTCCCAGTAGTGGTATTGCTGGGTCAAATGGGAGCTCAATTTCTAATTTTTTGAGAAGCATCCATACTGTTTTCCAAAAGGGCTGAACCAGTCGGCATTCCCACCAGCAGTGTAGGAGGGTCCCTTTCTCCCCACATCCACACCACAGTTAAAGAAATCTTTGCTGAAAAGTTCCCACCAGTCCATTCTTAAGGAACTGCAGACCGGGACAGGTGTTTTTTCAGCTTTCAGCCTCTGGGGGGTTATACAAGCACTGGTCCTTTGGGAAGAATGAAGGAGTCCTCCAGGAGTTAACAGAGCAGACTGTTCACCCAAGTTAATCTTTTCCTAACAATGAGCATAAAGGTAATAGAAGCTGGTTTGATTCTGGCTGGTGAGTCTAGTTCTTTTAACCAAACTAATTTTCTACTGTCAATAGTTGAGACAAAGGTTGCACTGGACCAAAGGCTGAAGCTTGGCCATCTATCATTCCAAGCAAAATGATTTCCTAAAAACATTTCTTTATTCTGCATTTCATCCCGGATCTGCCTGAACCTGAGATACAGATTCTCCTGTACCAGCTACTGGAGCAGTGCCTTGTACCCAGGCCAGTTAAGAACCTTAGACACTTTCTCTCTTGGGCTCTCTGCCTAGGACTTTCCTACAGAGATGACCTGAGGGGAGTGAGGGCGAAAACAAACAATTTTAAAAGGGAATAAAGCATCATTTCAAGCACTCTAGCATTTCTCCCATGCTAGGTTGTCCTTCTTCATCCCTCCTTTGCCCTGTCATGCTCAACAGCTTTTGACTTCAGTCTGGGCATTTGAAGAGTGAACTAAAACCCCCACCGTGGGCTGGTTTTAGCTCCTATGTAAGAATCTTGCACAGCACTGCTAATGTAAATTTCAGTTTCTCCCTCTAGGACACATAACTTACCAAATATGCAACATCTTTTGGTGGGAAGAGAGATTATCCTGTGACTTCTACCCATTGACTGAGGCCTATGGAAATAAGCCTTTATGTACTTAAAATTATATAGGAAATAGAATAAAATTAATACCAAACATGAAAAAAAGGAGATACGATGATGCATATAAATAGGGATTATTTAACTAAATACATCTACTGTCAGCATTCAAGGTCAAAGCTGCAGATAATATTTTTTTAAGTATACATACTCTCCAAGCAAAAAGCCTATGAAGGTTTTCTGACCTCAGAGGCTTTCATTACATTGAAATACAAAGCGGTTTTGAGTGCGCTGTGCTTCATATTTGTTTCTCTACTTCCTTTTCCCTTGTTCAAATAGGAGACAATTTAACAGCATTTAACTTTTGAATTATAATTTCCCTCTCCCCTCTTGACACATAATATATGGACTCTCATTTGTTTCTACCACAAAATAAGTCATCAGAATTCTAAGAGAACTATCAACAGTTGGTCATTTTAACAACCTCTGGTAGGTTGCTCCTAAGGAGTAATAGAAAACAACTAATATAATCAAGATTTATAAGGATTCAAAATGAGTAAATAGCAAACTCATTGGTCAATAGTCACATAATTTATATATCTAAGTAAAACCTGTGTATAAAAGTTGGTTTCATAAAACCCTAGTCCTTTAATTTCCTTATTTATGACACTTTCGCAATAGTGTTTCAACTGCTTGATAAGATGCCAGTTAAAGGCAAATTTTACATCAAAGTATTGATGGAATAAAGTCCTTTTTTTAGTGTTTACACTACTATAAATCTGTCAGGTACTACTTCTTTCTTGTATCACTTACATATGTTTATTCATTTCAAAGAATTTTTCCTTTGTATGTATTACTAATGATGCTGCTAATCAGAATATATCTTCCTTCTGGCACCATGTGAACGATTTTAAGCTAGTAAACTTAATACAATATGCATACATATTGATTGGTAATGATTTACAATAATAAGATGGAGTCATTTTTCATTGATAATTAAAAATCACTTGTTGATTAACAATTATTAGTGATCCAAATTTAACTTAAAAATGAGTTGACAATTTGGGGAATTTAACAGATTCATAAACTATCTTTGAATCATAAAATGCAATGAGTGAGAAATTTGGGGGTGACCCCCTCTCTTTGCCCTAAGGACTGTCCCCTCTCTTTCCCCATGTAACTCATGCTGTCTTCCACACCACTCTGATCTGGTTAGAGAAACAGTTGGTGGTAAGTCAATCGTGTGTGTGTGTGTGTGTGTGTGTGTGTGTGTGTGTGTGTGTGTGTGACCACTAGTATGCTTGTAAATGTGGAAAGTCACCTCCATTCAATGTTGGTGGGACTATAAACAGGTTCAACCACTTTAAGACCACTAAAAAAACTTCTCAAATATTAAAAATAAAACTACCACGTACTTCAGTATATCTACCTACTCCTAAGTATCTATGGCAAGTAAAAATATCAGTTATTTGAAAAGTTATAAGCACATCTGTGTTCACTCCAGTGTTGTTTACTATATCTAAAATTCAGAAACACCCAAGTGCCCAGTGACAAATGAGTAAATAAAGGAAAATGCAGTATGTATATATATATATATATATATATATATACACATAACAGGACAATACTTAATTATAAAAAAGATAAAATCTTACTTTTTGCTGCAAAATAGCTAGAACTGGACAGGTCATGATGAGCAAATTAAATTAAGAGAAAGAAAATTCCAAAATGTTCTCTCTTATATGCTGTATATAAATTTAAAAATCAAGGAATAAATGTTCAATGAAAACAAAATCCTTAAATTCAGACTATAGAATTGAGGTTATCAAGATGAGGGATTGAGTGTGAGCTAAAAGGTCCAATGAACTATAGTGGGAAATACTGACAATTTGAAAGTGGGTAGGCTGAAATCATGCCTCAACCTGAAAACATATGAGCATTTACATTCAAGTAAGCTAAAATTAACTCAATTTGAAAAAATAATAAAATATAAAATAACTTAAAAGCTATGTTCCAGTGATTATATAAACCTTCTTTGATTTTTTCAATTTTCTCAGTGTAAATGTGATTAAATAGAAGTATTCCTATTATATTTTTATAAAAACCTATGGTTAACAAAAAACAGAGTGCAAAAAAATTCTATTCATCCTGACTCATTCTATGAAGCCTGTTTTATAAGCTATCAGACTGGTTCTCAACCTTCTGACCCTCTGGACAAGAGAGAGCACTTGTAAGGGTTTTATTGTTTCAGTCTCCAACCTCCATTCACTAAATCTTATTTCCACTTGTTCATGTATCATTTCCATCTTAAAATTCCATTACATCCCAAATGAAAAATCCTCACTTAGATGTTAATTTGTTCAATATATATATATGTGTGTGTATGTATATATATACATCTTTCATAGCAAGAATAATAGGTAGAACAAAATCAAAAACAGTGGAAAATTTTAAAATACTTTGAATTACTGATGGAATAATTTTTTATCATTAAAATTTCTGGCTAGTGAAACAGTCCTTTCTTTTTTCACTCTAACTGACTTTTCTTTTTTATTTCTTTCTTTCTTTCTTTCTTTCTATTTTTCTTTCTTTCTTACTATCTTTCCTTCTTTTTAATGTAGGAGCACTGCTATTTATTAATAGCAATACCTCTGAAGCTGGCATAAACCCCACATTACTTTTTTAAAAAATTTTATTGAATATCTGTGAGATAGACCATTACAAAGCTGCTCATGATTGGGTTTCAGCCATAAAATGATCCAACATCCATCCTTCCTTCCACCAGTTCCACCAGTGTACATTTTCCACCAGCAATGTCCCTTGTTTCCTTTTGACAGTCCCCCAACAATACCCCCTTCCCAAACTTGCCCCTATGGTAGGGGCACTTTCTCTCTCTCTCTCTATTTCTCTCTCTCTCTCTCTCTGCACAATGAGGTCAGGGCATTCACTATTTTTATCCAGAAGAGGTTAGGCTAGAGTATCTTTTTTAAATGGGTGGCAACTTTGGGCTGTGATGTGACTGCCAAGGCTTCTGGAAGTACAGGGAGGTGGGAGGAGGTAGCCCATCCCGACCAGAGACTTCAGTCACAAATCCCACATACCTGAACTTTCAGCAAATTGTATCTTGGTGAGGACTGTCCTGAGACAGTGGTGTCTGGCCAGGCAAACGGCAGAAATTTTGGATTGTAGGAGCAAGTGGCAAGTGGCTACCAGGGGCTCTGCTTGGGCAGGCACCAAGCTGACCCACCCCATCAGATTTACCCTGGTCTGTACAGTCATGTGTGGGTCCAAGATTAACTGCAGCCTTTGATCTTTTTTGAGATCTATTTACGGGTCTCTGAAGTAAGGTTTGAAAACAAGTTTATATAGCTGAGCTGGAGGTGATTTGTGGATGTGACTTCCATACACCTAACTTCTGGCCATTTAATTTCTTGGGAACCTTAGTCCTGTGTTGTTGGGATCTGGCCAGAGGCACAGCAGCAGTTTATGGGTATCAGGAAGCCTGAAGGCACCATCAGGTTGCTGATGTACTTGCCACACAAGTACAGGTTGATCTGCAGTCTCCCTACACCTCTGGACTTTTCCATTTTCTATGAATTAATTTTTTAATTAAATAGTAAATTCATATGGGCTCCACCCCTAATATGGTAAAATTGTTTCACTCATCATTGTGTGATTTTCACAATTACCCACAATACACTAGCTTTTGTGACCTAAACTGGTAGCAATAATCTACCTCACAATCAAATTCCCAGTCTGACACTTTAATCTTAGTCAATGATTCTTTTATCTCTCCAAACAACTCCCCATAGTCATCAAAACAGACTCATCCATGTTATTCTCCTACCTAAAAATATCAGTCCACAATGGAAGCACTACTTCTGATCCAAAAATTTAACTATAAGGAATAAAACACAATGTAAAATTCCAGTTCTCAAAACAACTGTCTTTCTTTAAAGTCAAAATAACATAGGACAGTAGAAAGAGAGCACAATCAGAAAGAGAGCAAGAGAGCACAGGAATAAATCAAAGTATTTCTTTACTTTCCATGATTTAGACTAATATGAGTGAATAGAGAATTAAAAAGTGAAGAAATAAAATATGTATTAGGGTTGTACTTACACAATTTTATTTACATGTTCACCTATGCTTAATCATGATCATGAATCATGAAATCCCACTGACCATCGAATTTCTTGAGCGGTCTCAGTAACCTCTCCATTCGTCCTATCCCTGAGATTTTAGAAGACTCTCTCTACGTGGCCTTCCCAACAATGCCGCATTGGAGGTTCTTTCAGGGTCAGGGGAATGAGATCCAGCTTGGCTTTGGCATATGGATACACCATGGGAAGCTTGTGAGGCTCTCCCATGTGGGCAGGAAACTCTCAGTAGCTTGCTAGTTTCTCCCAGAGGGAGAAGTAGGTTATAAGATATTGCTTCTGGGAGCTTGCTTTTAAGTCTCTGGATGCTGGCTGTTGGTGGGATTACAACACCTGGGTTCCTCTGCCAGTACCTTCATGCATGAGGCTTGTCCAAACATGTGGAGAGGGGCCTTGAGCATGGCTGTGGCTAGGCTCCAGTAGTCTTTGGCTGCCGGGAGCTCTCCTCAGGGTGGGAAGGGAAACTGGAGCCCATCCCCTCCGAGAAGCCCCGGGGAAGACAGCCAGGTGTGTGGGCAAGAGACTCTCTGCTTAATATGCCATATGCTTAATATGCCCTATACTTATATTGCAAAATACCTGCATTTGTCATGTATATTGTATTAATTTGTTCAGGTTTCTTTTAAAAAATAACAATCAATGGCTAAACAACACTTTTTTATCACTATTCTGGACACTGTGAAGTACTAAATCAATACTCTAGCATAGTTGGTTTCTGATGAGGACCTTATTCCTAGTTTGCAGCTATAAAATGACTTCTTGTATCTCCAAATGACTGAATTGATATGTATCTTTCTCTTATTTTAAAAGAACCAATTCTACTATAAGGGCTTACCCCCATGAACTCATATAACTTTATTGCCTCCCAATAGTTCCAGTTCTAAATGACATCACATTGGGTATTATAGCTTCAAAATATAAGCCTATTCAGAAACATAAACATTCAGTCCATGGAATTTATGGAACATATGTACACACATAATTTGATATATTAGGATGCTTAAGGAACTAACCATGAAATTACATCAGTGACAAGTGTGGGCTCCACTGCCTGCCCAATATAAGATCCTAAATTCTGCGTTTGAAAGGAAAAAATTAAATATAAGAAATCCAATTCCTTGTTTTGCATAGAAGAACTAATATTTTAAATATACTCAAAAACTAATACAAGCTTCTAAAATTTAAGGGAGTAAGGAATTACACTAGCAGGACACAATTCATTATAAGTTACAGATACCAAATTCAAGAATTTGTGCTTGTGAAAGCCCACCATTTAAGAAAACCTAAAATATATGCATAAATATGATGAAAAATAAACACCCATGGAACATAATCCAGTATATGTCACAAGCTGGTATACAATTCAAGTGTTCTAAAGTCACAAAGAAACATAAATAGTACAAGTAGCTTTTCAGAACACAATACCATGAGGGTAGAAATTAATTGTGGAAAAATCTCCAGTATATGGAAACTGAAAAATATACTGTTACATAACTATATCAAAGGGAAATCAAAGAAAAATAAAAGGATTCCTTGAAATGGATGAAATAAAGATACAACTATGAGGCACAGCAAAAGAAGTATGAAGGGCGAATTTCATAACACAGGCTTACATGAGGAAAGAAAAAGCTCAAATCAATAACCTACCTTCACAGCTTGAGAAACTAGTAAAAGAACTTGAAATAAATCCTAACATTGATAAAAATATTAGAGCAAAAAATCAATGACATAGAGACTAAGGCAAAAATACAAAGAGTTAATTTAGCTAGGAGCTGTATGGTGTTTTGGGGGGATGGAATTGGGTTTTAAGTGTTTTGAAATGTTTCACCAGATTTTAATTACTTTGCTCAACTACCATGGCAGCATAAATAAAGATGAGAGTTTATAAGGCCACTGGGAATATACAATTCATAATCATATAAGCTAACACAATTAAGTGTTATATACAAAAAAAGCACAGTAGCAAATGAAAGAATATGTTCCAAGTACCTAGCCAGTGTCTCACAAAGAGTAAGTATTTAGTACAGTTTGAGTGCTTTTCTCTATAAACTTGACACAGAAATGGTGCTAATTTTTTCACTAGAAAATAAGTTCTTTTTAATTTTTTTAATTTTTATTTATCTTAATGTAGAAAAAAAGCCACAACTGTTCATACAGTTCTAGAATTAAAATTGATTAGATAACAAAGCTTCAGTATTAAAATCAATACCTATAGCAAACAAGTGATGTGAAAATTGTTATATCAGTCACAGGGTTATTAAGTTCTTACCTAAGAAAATTTATTATGCTGTTTGTTGCTTTAGGAGTTGTTGCACAGCTGCAAATGTGGCTGTGCAGTCCAGAGACTTCAGAATCTATGGTCTGGGCTAATGAGTCCACATGGTGGCCCATGTGAGAGGTGCATTTGGTTGTGGCAGCTTTCAGAAGTATGGGGATGGTGAGAGGCTCCTAGCCCCGACTCCAAATAAAACACCAGAGTTCTCAGACTAGGCACCTTGTACCTGAAATGATTTACACATTGGCATCTCTGCAGAAAATATTTGTGAAGAGGTGGAGCTTCTACTTGGCTGCTGCTGAAATTTCTTCTGGGAGGGTAGTTGGTCCCCCCATCTCTTGTGGGCACTCTGGAATTTTCAGTTGCAGAGACTAGTGATCCTACAAAGTTTCATTGCTTTACATGCATCTCCTGGGAGACTTAGTCAGGAATCAGTGGGGCAGGGTAAGAGCAAGTTTTTCAAAAGAACAAATAATACTGGCAAACCCCTAGCTAAATACAGGAGGAAATAAAAGAGAACAATACCCAAACAAATCATATAAAAGATTAAAAGAGAGGAATCACAAGAGACACCTCAGAAATAAAAAAAGATCATATGAATAAATGTCATTTAGCTGGAGAACTTAAAGTAAATGGATGGATTTTCAGAATCAGACAACCTCCCAAGATTGAATAAGTAGGAAGTTTAAAATCTGAGCAGACCAATCTTAAGTGAGGAAATCAGAAGAATAATTAAACTCTTTCATTCATCATTACTAGGCTCTGAATGGACAGCCATGGGTTTGGGACTCTGAGGGCCTCCTCTTCACCAATCCCAGCTCTTTAATCAGGGTGCTGCATAATTTAACATAAACGCTAATTCTCCAAAACTAAAACTGCATGGATGCTAGTGCATCTGCGTAAGATTATTACTGAATACGCTCATTACATTGAAGCCAGTGGGACAAAACAATCACATTTCACTGACTTTATACAATCATAAATCTCAGTTAACTAAAGAGTGACAATTGAATACCCCGTTGTCACACTCAAATAACTCTACATGGTAAAGAAAACAATATAAACAATAGAGGTGTTTTCAGTAGCCTTCTTGTTTAAACAACTGAATAGATCAGTACTTAAGTAACTGAAAATATAAATCTCCACCATTAACCCAAAACTCATAAAACTCAAAGAACAATGGAGAAAATAATACCCCAACTGCTATGTCATATAGAAATCAAAACCCAGGCAAATCCCCAAATTTAAGCACATTAAAACTCTGAAGCCTGATTGATGATGACCTGAAATCAAAATTTACAATAACTAGATGATAAGGTCAACCATCTCAAAGAAGAACGAATTCAAAGAATGCCATTTAGACTAAGGAAAGTTCTCAATAAACTTAAAATTGAGCTACCATGTGATTCAATGATTCCACTGGGTATCTATCCACAGGACAGAAAAACATTCACCCAAAAGGATGTATGCACACCATTATTCACTGCTGTCACTGTCACTGTCATCCCGTTGCTCATCGATTTGTTCGAGCAGGCACCAGTAATGTCTCTTATTGAGAGACTTATTGTTACTGTTTTTGGCATATTCAATATGCCACGGGTAGCTTGCCAGGCTCTGTCATGCAGGTATGATACTCTCGGTAGCTTGCCAGGCTCTCCGAGAGGGGCAGAGGAATCGAACATGGGTCAGCTGCATGAAAGGCGAATGCCCTACCGCTGTGCTATCACTCCAGCCTCACTGCTGCACTCAGTAAAAAAAAAAGCTAATATTCTGAATCAAACAAGATGTGCAATAACAAATCAGAGGGTCATGAAGATGTGGTATGTATACACAATGAAATACTATGCAGCTGTAAGTAATGATAAAAATCATTTCATCTGCTGTGAAATGGCTGGAATTGGAAGATATTGCATTAAATGAAGTAAGCTAGAAGGATAAATACAGGATGATATCATTTTATATGAGTTATTTCGAATAACTGGATGAGGAAATGCAATGGTTTAAAGGGGGAGGGGGGCCACCAAGATCACTCTTGGTCCCAAAGTTTAGGGAGGGAAAGGAATGACAATGAGTGGAGAGTATGGGTGTAGGATAACATTAGGTTTATCCTTCCAGCCTTGCAGGGGAACTAGGTTTAATACGGTTGCATCCATCACAGTGCATCAGAGTGAATTCCATTCCTTTGTTTATCTGTATACTCATCTCTGTACTCTCCTCCCCAACCAGTTAATCACCTTTTTCCCTAATCTAATTCTGTTAGCTTGTAAGATCAATCCTTCTAAGGACACTGAACTTGTAAGTTATGTCTTTTGCACAGTTTACCTTAAAGCAATATCCTTTTTGTATGGACGTAAGAAGACAGTTAATATTATGCTCTTATAACTTGGGAGTTGGTTGACTCTGAATAATATTTATTCCTTGACGCCTGTTTTCTCGACTCAGTTGCCCTTAGTTCCTAGTACCCCAAAAGCAGGGTCCCAACAAGGGACTTTATGGACCCAGGGCAAGCTGTGACCTACCCTGGCATAGAAATGGGCCAGGCCAGGTGCCATAATGCTTAACTATAAATTAAGAGCACATTCATGGACAAATTCTGTCATGACCCAAAAAAGATAACTGGATAAGGATCCTGCTGGGATTAGGAAGACTAACCTGACCTGAGGCCTATGATCCTGAAGATATAGTGAAATGTCCTCAGAAAGAACCAAACTTTAAGCTTGATACATCTCTTACTGTGCTCAAACAGAATGACATTGCTAGAAATAAAGTAGATTTGCTACAACTATTTAAGTGGATTACTAGCTGAGGAAAGAAGAAAGCAACATACCCTAGATGGGATCTTGCCCTTGAGCGGGTCTCCTAGTAATCTTGAGTAATCTCCTTAGATGAGATTTGTCCTTGAGTTAGTCTCCTGGAGAAGTGGCCTTATCTCTCTTTGTTGATTTGTTAATGTTCAGTCCCACCTTTGTATCACCACCCTTCGTGATTGTTACATAAACTAAGACTGTAAGAATGGGGCGGGGGTGGATAGAATCTAGGAATGAAAAAGATCTAGTAACGAAGAGTGTGTGAGATGGGAGAGATAAGAGATTGAATAAATGGCAACTAATCAGCAACCAGCTTGGTCCTTGTTTTTCTTCGCCTACCCATCGCCAACAGCCGTCCTGATCCAGTTCATACACAGAGGCTTGAGAACACTGAATGCAGGCAGCAAGAAAGAGCCACCAGGAGAGCCTGCAAACATCCTTTTGCGTGTATATTTTTTACAGATGGGGCAGAAGAGACAGACGAGAAGTAACAGAAAGGGGCAATATGTATCAGTGGTATTAAGGAATGGTTGAACAAATTATCCAAACCACAGAGTTAACAACACTGACTTTAAAAGGTGACTGTCAAGATGGCAGGCTGGCGTTAGGGGGTTGAGGAGAGGAGAGAAAATATGGGAACACTTATGGAGGTAAATTGACACTGGTGGCAGGATTAGTGATGGAATACCATATGTCTAAAACCCAACTATGAATAACTTTATAAATAACAGTGCTTTAATAAAATAAAATTTCAAAGAAAAATTTTTAAAAATGATTAAAAACATCTTCAAGCATGCTAACTCCAGCCACCCTCCCTGTTCTGCCGATTCATAACTGAATCTCTGAGGAGAGATGCAAGCCAAGCAGGCAAAATTCATGAAAACTCTGTTGCTGTGGCTGAAAACACAAGGACTCAACTCCACCACTTCACTATTCTCTGTAGAGACATCAAACTGCAAATAGTTTCTGGTACACCAGTGCCCAGGCTGAGAACTCTGGTGTCTTCTCAGAATTATAGTGGGCAAGCACCTCACCCCACCCCACCACTGTACTTCAGGAAGCCCCAAAGCTATGCCCACCTCCCATGTCAACTCATTGGCCCAGATCAAAGCCTGAAGTCTCTGGACTGCCTAATACCCAATACTGAAATTCCAGTAGAACACAAAATTAGATGAGACGGTAATAGAGAAGCAAATTAAACTCAACAAAATAAAACAATAACACGGAAGGCTCAATTACGCACAACAGCTTAGTATATTCTTAAAAATTTTAAATATTCTTAAAAAGTATATTCTTAGTATATTCTTAGTATATTCTTAAGTCTTAAAGGACTTAACCCTAGGAGATATAACAATTTTCACCAAAAAATGATTTTATGCTTATTTATTTTAATATTGTAGCTTTGTTATCTAATCAGTTTAAACTCTAGAACTGTATCAACAGTTGTACCTTTTATCTAATTTTTTTAAATTTTTTCAATTTTAAATCTAAGAACAAAGATCTTAATCCAGATAAGTTTGCTGGTGAGTTCTACCAAACCTTCAAACAACACTTTCTACATATATATCTCAAGATCTTCCAATTTATGAAAGAAACATAAATCCCTCCTAGAAGCTTCTATAAAACCAACATTATCTTAGTTCCAAAAGCATAAACAGATGTCATTAAAAAAAATTTTTAAAGAAATAAAGCATACAAGATAGTAACACCGTTTGTAATCACTCACAGCTAAATATATTTTTTTAGTTAAAGGCTTCTAAGATAAAGCTCAAGGCAATAATTTTCATTTTCATTTTCTTCATTATATATTATCAATATACTTTTAGAAGTCCTTTCTATAGCAGCAAGGCAATAAAATTAAATAAAAGTGATTTAAACTAGAAAAGAAACAGTTAAACTGTCACTATTGATGACATGTATAGATGACATAATACTATACATAGAAAACCCTAAAGACAAAAAAAAAAAGAGAAAACCCTAAAGACTTCACCAAAAAAACTTCTGAACAATATATTTACATATAATTAAGGAGGGTTATCATAGAAAGATGGTAGTTGTCACCATATAGCTTTCAATTTGCATAAAATGTATAAAGTGTCAGGCATTTAGTTTATTTTCAAGTTGAGAAATTAAAAGGAAAAAAAGAAAATAAAAAATTAAAAGGTGACTGATTTCTCATTTCTTGTCCTGTAAGTCAGTTCCTGAATATACAAAAAAAAAAATCTTGAAAATGGTTGATTAATATTAAAAGCAAAAATGTCCCTTACAGGGTCAAATAATCAAAGTGTATGTTCCACATCTATGCCCATATTGTCTTAGTCAAAGAGAATTCTTTGTTGTACAGTTCTTCAAATGTCTGTTCCATTACAACACTAATAGTTCTCATTGAATTTTCAGGTATTTTTAAGAACTTGGAGGGGGAGAGAGATGAGATGAAAAATAGATGGAGAAGATTGTGGGAAATGATTAGGGTTCTCATAATTACTAATTGATAATAATAAGAAAATATGCAGCTTTTATCAAACCCTGAAAAGATATGAAATACTTTTAAATAGAGATGGTAGTTTTCTATCAAGTATTGCCTTTTACCTGGATACTTGTTTTGTTTAGTTTTATATATATAAAACATTCTGAAAACTTTAATTCTATTACTTTAAAATCAAATAAATATATTTTACTTTTTAAAGATATGGATATGTAAATTTCTCAGCTCTTTAATTTTTTTGAGACAGGGGAGCAGGTGGCCTTGCTTCTGAGAAATTAACAGAAATATTCATGGACAAAGTTCCTAAAGCAATTATTTCTCTCTTTCCCAGCAGTGTAATGGTAGAAATCAATAGCTGTCTTTATGAGATGTATCTCTATGGACCAAGGGGACAAGGAGTGAATGGTGGTCTAGTTTGTTTAGTTCTTTGCTAATTTCAATCTTGGACAGCTGACAGCACTGAAATTGATAACACCTTGTCTAAAGGGAAAACATTTATAATATTCCCTTTACCAACAAACAATCACCCTCTGGCATCAACAAAATAAAATGCTCATATTATAACTTTGTGAGCAGGGTTAAATATCAACCATTTATTTTTCTAACAAATGTCTATTGAATATCTGTCTCATGTCAGTTTATAGGTTGAATCGTAAAGATTAATCACAAAATGGGGCAAATGTCTATCATTGCCAGCATGTCAAGTTGTAGAAAGACAATACAATAAACCTGAAACTATAATACAATTGCATATAATAATGCTTTAAAAGACAGTGGAGGAAAGCAGACACTCAGGTGGAGGGTATGATATTGAAACGCAGTATTCATGAAACCCTATGAAACATAGCCACTGTCATTGTCATCCCACTGTTCATGAATTTGTTCGAGCGGACACCAGTAATGTCTCTCAATGTGAGACTTATTGTTACTGTTTTTGGCATATCCAATATGCCACAGGTAGCTTGCCAGGCTCTGCCATGCAGGTGCGATACTCTCGGTAGCTTGCTGGGCTCTCTGTGAGGGGCGGAGGAATCGAACACGGGTCGGCTACATGAAAGGCGAACGCCCTACCGCTATGCTATCACTCTAGCCCATGAAACATAGTATTGTAATCATAGTGCCTCAAATAATGTTTGCAGTAATGCTTTGATAAGTGAAAGATGGAATGATAAGAGTAATTGAAAATGATTAGAGGTGCCTGCCATACTCTAGCTTCTGGACAAAGTAACACTTCAGACAAAACTGAGAATGGAATAAGCGGTCTTCAGGCATATGGAAGTAAGGCAAAAATACTTCAAGACAGAGAGAAAGTGTGTGTGTGTGTGTGTGTGTGAGAGAGAGAGAGAGAGAGAGAGAGAGAGAGAGAGAGAGAGAGAGACATGAGAAAGACCAGGTAAGAGAAAATAAGGTCTATTGAGGAAATAAGAATATTAATTCCTTATAAGATGTTTTAAAAGTACAGACATTTCTAAATTTTTCACTGGCAAAATCTTTTTAAAGTAAAATAACAGAATAGCTACTATTTTAAACAGTATTTTAAATACAGTAATGACTGTATTTTAAACAGTAAATAAATCCTATTTTTAAAACATTACCTTGGCAAAATGTTGAAGAAACAACATTCTTAATGGCATAAAATAAGAAATATCACAAATGTAGTTAGGAGAGAGTAGACAAAACTATGATATAGACATATGGCAATGAAAATGAATGAACTACATCAACTTGCCATAATATATACAAATTGGAAATGTAATGTTTAGCAAAAGGAAACATATTTCAATAAGCTGTGTATAGAATAATATATTTTATGTAGCTCAATAACAACTTAATCATGAGAATTAGATACACATATGTATAGTAAAATTATAAAGAAAAAATGTAATAATGTAAATTTAGTAATAGTGACTGCCTTTGTAACATAGGATATTAAACGTGGCATCAGGGAAAGGGAGATAGTATAGAAAGGGGATTCGTAGGCAGTCAAAAGCTTTCATTGTTCCAGTTCTTGGATTAAAAAAATGATGATGCATTATTGTTTCTTGGGCTGGAGCGATAGCACAACGGTTGGTCGTTCACCTTTCATGTGGCCGACCCGAGTTCGATTCCTCCGCCTCTCTCAGAGAGCTCGGCAAGCTACCAAGAGCATTGAGCCCGCGCGGCAGAGCCTGGCAAGCTACCCGTGCGAATTGGATATGCCAAAAAACAGTAACAATAAGTCTCTCAATGAGAGACATTACTGGTGCCCACTTGAACAAATCGATGAGCAATGGGATGACAGTGACAGTGACAGTGAATTGTTTCTTATGCAATTATAATTTCTTACTACATTATATATGACATTTCTGCAAATGATACAAAAAGTTTAATGCCATGAGAAAAATAAAATATTAATTCTAACTCTAATTTTTTCATTTTTTCAGAAAACAGTTCCAGGCTGTGGAGCCTCGCAAGTCACCTCAGGAATAGGCTGCACACAACCAAGAGAAATGATTGAAATCAAGGAAGGGGGAGAGTTGGACTCATTAGGTCGATGAAGAGCCTTTGAGACACTCTGCTGTCAGAAGAGCTGAATGTTGAAATCTACTCTATTTGCTCTTTAGGATTATCAAATAACTTCACCGACACAAGAATTTTTATTCCCGTTTATAATTAACATGTTCATATTTTGAGTCCTAGTTAGATAACGGCTGAGAGAAAAGAAGGTGATAGGGATAGAAGAAAGTGAATAGATGAAATTTACTCATTTATATGTTTTTTCTAGGACTTTAAGATTATCTAGGACTAAGCAAAGAAAAAATAGTATTTCTGCTTGTATGATAAACAAAGCCAAAAGAGAATTCATACAGGCATTTACACCAAAATAACTAGTCGAGGGTGTGGGAAAATGGGAGAAAACATGAAAAAAAATGGCATTAGGTGACATGATGTTTTTAACACAAAAATAAATTTTCTATGGAATTAATTTCAAACTGGAAAATGAAAATGACACCCTACTTTGAAAATGTAAAGATGACAAAAGGTACCTTTGTGGTAATTCTTTTGCTTTAACCAATATGGACCTTAGAAGCCTAAGAATAAATTTGAGGGAATCCTGGTATATATTTTTTAGGAATAGCATAATGTGTATAGTTGTTTATGGCTCAAACTCTTTCTGAAAATTAGAATTAACTTGGGCTTCAAGTATCAGTAGCTCAACATTTTCTCTCTGAGGAACCTTGGCTCGGAAACACAAATTCTTCAAAACTATTGCTAAGCCAGCTGCTAACAGGATAATGAGTCACATCAGAGCTCAAGCCCTGGAATTAAAGTTTACCAGAATGGCTACTCTTTACCCACGTAGAGTAAGCCCTAAGATCTGCTTATCCAGCTGCTGAAAACAGTGAAGTCAGGGTCAAAAAAAGAGAAAAATTCTTGGAATGACAGAAAATCTAATTTCTTAAAGATACTTAGATAATTTTATTGTTGTGACGATGCTTGACTAGATATCCCAAATACCAGAGCATTGTAATCTCTGTCTCATTTCCTATGTGTACATTTTTTTTATTGTTTTAATTATGTTTACGTCGAAGCAGGTAGGGCGTTCGCCTTGCACGAGGCCAACCCGGGTTCGATTCTTCCACCTCTCTCGGAAAGCCTGGCAAGCTACCAAGAGTATCTTGCCTGCATGGCAGAGCCTAGCAAGCTACCCATGGTGTATTCGATATGCTAAAAACAGTAACAAGTCTCACAATGGAGACATTACTGGTGCCTGCTCAAGCAAATTGATGAGCAACGAGGTGACAGTGATACAGTGAATTATGTTTAGGTAACATGCTTATCATAGTGCTGGTGTTTATGATATTAATGCACACAGTTGCCACAACTCACCATCACCAAAGTACCAAGACCCTATTAATTACCTAATCATTTCTGGTCCTTCTCATCCCCATTACCCTCAGTTTTGTGATCTGTTTCATAGCACTTCAGCACTGTAGCACTATTGTCCCGTTGTTCATCAATTTGCTCGAGCAGGCACCAGTATTATCTCCATTGTGAGACTTGTTGTTACTGTTTTTGGCATATCAAATACACCATGGGTAGCTTGCTAGGCTCTGTTGTGTGGACGAGATTCTCTCAGTAGCTAGCCGGGCTCTCCAAAAGGGGCAGTGGAATTGAATCCAGGTCAGCCGTGTGCAAGGCAAACACCCTACTCGCTGTGCTATTGTTCCAGTCTCTGCTGGATGCTCCAGCATCTGTTTCATAATCCAAAATTAAATTGCATTTGTCATCATTCAATAATGTCTAATCCCTATTTATGAAAGATGATTATCATGCTTAATATTATAACCTCCAGTTAGTACTTGCTTTGGCAGCACATATACTAAATCTGACCCTGTACAAATATGATACATAAATTCATGATACCTTCCAGCTCGACCCTTGTTGCAACAAACTGGGAGATTTCATCTTCTCTCACAGCTGCATGATATTCCACTGCATATATACAGAACTGCTTTATCCACTCATCTGCCATTGTACATTTAACCAGTCAAATTCTCCTTCATGGCAGCAACATTACTGGCAATCTTCTACCAAATGTTTCTCTCAATTAGTAGTATGAATTATTCTTACCTTTTCTTCATCCCCAGATATAACAAATGAAATAAAATACCCCAATATTAAATGAAAACTCATTGAGTATCTATCTGTCATGGACAGATCATAGAATTTCGCGGTGTATATATTTCATCTCCTATGAAACAGGCTTAAAAGCAACTCATATTTCAAAGTGCTGCTATAATGAAAAAAATGCGTGTATTTCAAACCCCTTGGTAGGCTGTTACGTCTGATTTGAATGCAGAATATTTCAAGATTCTGTCACTCTCATCTGAACATTACAAAGGTGACATAAAGTACAAAACCGTGACTTTTAAAAGTATATCAGAGAACTGAGAAACAAAAAATCTGAGAAGGATTAAACTCCAGTAACTGAGTAATCCTTTAGAGAAGAAAAAATATTTGCAATTCTCTTACTCCTGAAAAGGAGAGAGAGAAGATGAAAAGAAAGTAGCCACAATTTCAATCACTGCATGCAAGATGGTATGAGTGATTAGAATCTTTACCAGTTCAGTCACAGAGCAAGTGGCTGGAACTTGCCCAACTCCCTGCTACTTCTTGAGGGTTCAGCCTCCTTCTTTCAGGCTTCAGTGAGTATTAGAGAATTGAAAGAAACAAAACAGGATTTAGAGAAAGACCCTCACTATATTTGGGGATTTCATTAAAAGAAAAGACGCATGGTGAGGTCAGGTAACTGGACACCAAGACCAACACAGTAAACACATTACCTTAACTATAATGAACTCTAATGGAAAAAAGGGTACTAGGAGAGCTGAGAAATAATCAAGAGCATCCAGGTTTTCAAAGGCCAATGACTAGAGGAAAGGCAGAAGTGAAATTGTTTTCCACCAACAATAAATTTTTGGTCTTTGCTATCTTCCAAAAGTAAGGGGAAAGAACTACAATTCAAAAAAGGGACCCCTGATGTGCAAAAAAAAATGAGTAGGATAGAATACGGTGACCTGAAAAATCAGAGAATAACCTTATAAAGCAGGGAGAGATTTCTCAGTTTCTAGTAACAGTGAATCTCCAGGATACCGCCAGTGTTTAAGTGACAGGCATGACAAAAAGAACAGTTCTAATCCATCTCTTAGCAATATTAAAGAAACCAGGAGTAAAATAAATCAAATAAAGTTTAGATCAAAATATTAGCTCAATTCATTGCACACACCCAGCCTAATACAACAGAATAATTCTTCTTCTTCAAGATAAATATCATTCACCGCACTTTATATTTATTTTCTATAAAATAGTTGACATAAAAAATCATAAAAGGCTTTTATAAAACAAGAAGTGAGGGGCCAGAGTGATAGTACAGAGGGTTGGACCTTGCATGCAGCCAACCTGGGTTCAATCCCGGGCATCACGTATGATCTCTCGAGCACCACCAAGAGTAATTTCTTTTTTTTTAACCTTTATTTTATTTTATTTCCTTTTTTTATTTTATTTTTTTATTGAGTCACCATGTCACCAAGAGTAATTTCTAAGCACAGAACCAGGAGCACTGGCGAGTGTGTCTGCCCCCCACCGCCCAAGAAAAAAAGATGTGAGATATGAAATAGTCAACAGAACCAGACAAGGAAATGTGTTCAGTCATTTAAATAATCATACGAGTATTTTTAAATATCTATGACAATAAATCAATTTATAAAATGTTAGGGTGATTACCCTAATAAATGTCCCCCCAACAATGTAAACAGAGAAAAGTAATCAAAATAAACCATTTAAGGGTCGTAGCAATTAACAAAAAGTTGGAAAAGAATACTCAATAATCTATTCAAGATAAACAACTAAATACAAAGATGATGTGGCATCTTAACTTGGGACCATGCCCATATACTCTCTCCTTAACTCATTGATATGGGAGTAAAAAACCAGAATATTGCAGACAACAAAAAAATCTTAACCTTATTTAGTATTAAGAGTTCCATCCCTAGGGCCAGAGCAATAGTACAGCAAGTGGTGCATTGGCCTTGCACCCTGGTTCAATCCATGGCACTTCGAAGATAAGGTCCTCCAAAGACTGTCAGAAACATTACCTGAGCACAGAGCCAGGAGTAAGCACTGAGCACCACTGAGTGTGTCCCCAAACACCAAAAAATATACAGAGAAAGAGGGAGCAAGAGAGAAAGAGATCCATCCCCAAAGGACATCAATCTTTTCTCTGCAATACTCTGAAAAACTTCTAATTGGGAGATGATAACTTTTGTTTTTATTGTTTGTTTGATTTATTTTTATGGTGTCAGGGATCAAATCCAGGCCTCCACTCATGAAAGACAAGTTCTCTACTATTGAACTCCAAAGCTATTTTTTTATTTTACTCAGAGCTCAACAGAATTATGGTCTAGGAAAAGCCTAGTCCATTGTATCACAATTTAAAGGAAACAATTTCCAAATCACAACTGTCTATCTTTGTTATTTCTATTAGAAAAAATACAATAGTATGGAATTGCAATGATACATAGATAAGATTAATTATAGCCAGTCCCAGATAAGCAGATAACCATGAAAAAATATTGAAAAGTTTCAACACATTCCTAAAGATTTAATGCACTGCATACAAGTATAAGGTGGAATAAATATCCAATAGTGATCTGGTAACAAAGAAGGCACCAGCTACTCAACTCTAGATAAGCCTGAGGCTCTTTAAAACTGGGCAGTAAAAGTTAAGGTTATGGCTATGCTGCCTAAAATTTGAAGTCAGGCCTTCTGACAAAATTCCCTTTAGCAAAGTATTGGCAGGCAAGACACTGAAGGAAATCTCCCTGCCAACAATTAAATGATCACTAAATCATATTGACATGAGTTTGACTTTCAGAAATTGATGCTTAAAAGTATAAACACAGGGTTGGAAAAAAAGTACAAGGATTAAGGCAATTGCCTTCCATGAAGTTGATTAAGGTTTGATTCAAGTGCCACATGCTCTCTTGAGCATGGTCAGGTGAAACCCAGGTGGCCTTTAAGCACTGTGGTGGCCCAGGAAATCCCTGACACCAAGGGTACATATCTTTGGGCCCTCACCATTCATTAACTGTTAGTCCAGTTAGCTGAGATTCACAAGGAGGAAACTCTGGACCCGCTGTGAACCACTAGAAAAGCCAAATAAGAAGAAATTCAAAATTAACAAATAAACACAGGAGACTGGAAACATGCCAAATATGTATGAGTTTCTAGTTCAACTACTGCCATTGAATACTCCCGACACTGACAAGGATGGCCCTCATGCCCCTTCCCCCCATAGCTAGCAGTGTCTGGGTGCCAACCACTTCCAGGTGTGGTCCCTATAAAAAAATAAAGGAAAACATTTTTTAAGTTGCTAGCACAGAACTCAATAGCCTCAGCAGCAGAGAATAAAAGGTTTACAAAATTTGGGGAATGTTATAAACATAGGAGCAACAAGAAAATTAAAAACAAACAACTTTCACATGATAGAGGATTAAGATATCAGAGGTATATTGGGTAAAATTCTCAGTTTTCAACAAAAACAAATTACAAGACACACAAAGAAACAAAAACAGAATGTTACATACACAGGGAAAATGTATCAACACAAAATATTTATGAAGGATCTCAAATATTATTCTGAATAGAAAAATATTTTAAATTATAAGTACATTCAAAGGGAAACCATTTTACGGAGCACAGCGTAGGTAGGGCGTTTGCCTTGCACATGGCCAACCCAGGTTCGATTCCTCCGTTCCTCTCAGAGAGTCCGGCAAGCTAATGAGAGTATCTCGCCCACACGGCAGAGCCTGGAAAGCTACCCTTGGCGTATTCAATATGCCAAAAATAGTAACAACAAGTCTCACAATGGAGAGGTTACTGGTGCCCGCTCAAGCAAATCGATGAACAACGGGATGACAGTGATGACAGTGATACAGTGATGGAAAGTGTGATAATACTGTCTCACCAAACAGAACATATCAATAAATTAATGGAAATTATACAAAAAGAGACAAATAGAGACAGATAGCCCTGAGATTTTAGAAGCCTCTCTTTACTCGTCCTTCCCAATGGTGCCACATTGTAGGCTCTTTCAGGGTCAGGGGAATGAAACCCATCATTGTTACTGGTTTTGGCATATGAATACGCCACAGGGAGCTTGCCAGGCTCTCCCAAGCAGACAGGAAACTCTGGGTAGCTTGCCAGGTTCTCCAAGAGGGAAAACTAGGCTAGAAGATGTTGTGCAGCTGCAAAGCGGCCGCTCACTTCCAAAAGCTTAGTTTTATAGTCTCTGGATGTTGGCCGTTGATGGGATTACACGGTGCCGGGGCAGTCCTGGGTGTGACAGCCTAGCTACTGGAAAATGGGGAATCTGGGCAGAAGAGGTCCAGTCCCAATCCGAGCAGGCTTGGAGATCTCAGCCCCAGGTCCCGCACACCTGGGTTCCTCTGCCCATTCCTTCATAATATATATATATATATATATGTATATATATATATATATATATACCAAGAGTCTCTGCCTTGCTGAAGCACCAGCAATCACACACACACAGACATACACACACACACACACACACAAACATCCCACTGCTGCTCCATACCAGTGGCCTAATTCCACAGCTTCACTAATAATCTCTACAGAAATATTAAACCACAAAAATCCCAGGTACCCTAATGCTCAGTAAACCCTGGGGTCTACTCAGAATGAAGGTGGGCAGCTTTCCCCATCTCCCCATACTTCTGGAAGCTCCGGCAGCCATGACCATCTCCCAGAGCCTCCTCCATATCAAATCATTAACAGTTCTACAGATCATGAAGGTTTTGGACCACATGGCAACATATCAAATTCCACAATATGGAAATCCTAGTAGAAGCACACCAAATTAGATGGGAAAGAAATATGGAAGTCAACAAACAGCTTAATAAATCTTCAGAGAAGGACTTAACAATCCCATTGTGAGATACAACAATTTTCATAATTTTTATTTTATTGGAGTATTTTTAATTGTATCACAGTAAGATACACACTTACAAAATTTTTCTTGATTAGGTTTCATTCGTATAATGTTCCAACACCCATCCCTTCACCAGTGTGCATTTCCCACCACTAATTACCCCAGTTTCCTTCTTGCCATCTGCTTCCCCATGCCATTCTGGATTCTGGTAGACGCTTCTCTCTCTCTCTCTCTCTCTCTCTCTCTCTCTCTCTCTCTCTCTCTCTCTCTCTCTCTCTCTCTCTCTCTCTCTCTCTCTGTCACTCTCTCTCTCTCCCCCTCCCTCTCTCTCTATTTGCAGTACAGGCACAGATATTATTTATATACCTATATATATAAAGGTATATATCCCTTTCTTCATTTCCTGTCTAAGATGATCATTTACAACTATTATATTTATACTGTTCCCTACTGTTCCCTTCTCTATCCTTATTACCATTCACCCCACCCAGATATTCTGTGGCAAGCTTCCAACCACTGACCAGTTCTCCAGGCCCTTGTTCTCTGGCCTCGGACATTAGTCTCACACATATATAACCCACAAATAAATGCAGTCATTCTACATCTTTCCCTCTCCTTCTTACTCATTTCACTCATAATGATACTCTCCATGTCCATTATTAATAAGCAAATTCATAACTTAATTTTCCTAACAGCTGCACAGTATTCCATTGGGTAGATGTACCAGAATTTCTTTATCCAGTTATTCACTCTCAGGCACTCAGGTTGTTTCCAGATTCTGGCTACTGTGAATAGTGCTGCAATGGACATCAAAGTACAGTGTTTGGGGGCACAGAAGGTATATCCCCAGAAGTGGCACTGCTAGGTTAAATTGAAGCTCACCTTCTAGGGGTTTTTGAGGAATTGTTTTCCCAAATTGCTTTCCTATGTTGTTTTCCCAAAAGTCTGAACCAGTCGGCATTCCTACTATTGAAGTATTTTTTATAATTTCATTAGCTATTTAGATGTAATAAGCAATATACATTAAATTATTGAGGGGCATGCACGGAGCAGTTGGGGAAATGGAGACAATGGTGGAGGGGAGGTCACTCTGGTGGTGGGACTGTGACACTTAATACCTCAGATTTAAAAGGTGGATGCCAAGCCTTGACCCCAAAGTATAGGGAGGAGAAGGACAATGCAGGAAACAAATCAAGGGGACAGGAAGAAGAGAAAAAAGGGGGAATGGGCAAACAAAGTTCAGGGGCCACAGTCATATTAGTGGTGTGGGGGAGTGGCATATCTGCATATCCAAACCACAGAATCAACAGCACTAAAAACATGAGATATAAACTACAATTGTAGAAAACTAAGGCTCGCCGAGGGGCGTGCGCACTCTCAGGCTCTCCGGGCGGCTCTGTCTTACTACCCGCGTTCAGTGCCCCGGAACCGCTGTGTGTGCTGTCGGTCAAGGGCAGGCGACGGAAGGAAGAAGGCCAAACTGGTTGCTTGATCAGTTTATTTCATTCTCTCTCCCTGCTTCTCTCCCGGCTCTCGGTCTGTCTCTGGATCTGTGGATCTGGCCCCCATGGATCTGGCCCCCCAACCCACTCTTAGAGCCTAGTTAAATCTCCACAGCATGCGGGGTGTACACATAGGTGTGGTCACCATCAATAGGGTAAGGTTCCTTTCCCTTAGGCGATGCTTCTCCTAGGACTTAATTCTCTTTCAGCAGGAGGATCCACCCAAGGGCGGAGTCCCATGAATGTGTTTCTCTTCTCCTCAGCCAGCAAACATATAAGAATTCATAATATATTGCAAACCACAACACCTAATCAGAGAGAGAGAACAAAAGGGAATTCCCTGCCATAGTGGCAGGGTGGGGTGGGGGGAGACGGGACTGGGGAGGGGGGGAGGGATGTTGGGTTTACTGGTGGTGGAGAATGGGCACTGGTGAAGGGATGGGTTATCGAACTTTGTATGGGGGAAACATGAGCACAAAGATGTATGGATCTGTAACTGTACCCTCACGATGACTCTCTAATTAAAAATAAACTAATAAAAAAAATAAAATAAAATAAAGGATTCATAATATTAATCATTTTGTATGGACACAATAAGAGATGCATTAAAGCTTATGGAATTGCTCTCCTGGGGCCATCTCAATCTCAGACTACAGTGCTCAGGCCAGATCAGTCTTTCCTATCCCTAGCAGGGTCCTAGTTTCGTCATTACTTTTGGATCATGACAGTATTTGTCTATGATCAAGCTCTTAATTTATAGTTAAGAATTAGGCACTTTGGCCAGGCCCATCTCGATGCCAGGTAGCACATAACTCACCGCTTGCCCTGGATCCTTCCCGTCCCTCGTCGGGACCCTGCTTTTAGGGTGCTAGGAACTGAGGGCAACTGAGGCTTAAGTGGAGAAAGCAGATGCCCGGGATGCCCGGGAGGGAATAATATTGGAGGCCAATTAATTCCCAAGTTATAAAAACATAATATTGTCTTCTTGTGTCTATACAAAACAGACATAGCTTTAAAGTAAATTATTCAAAAGGCACAAGAAGAGGAGAAAGGCAATATTAACTTATATAATATAAATTCAGTATCCTAGGAAGGTCTGACCTTACAAATTAGCAGAGCCAAATTAAGGGGAAAGCCTCGGATTAACTCATTTGGGGAAGAGAGCATGGAGAAGTGATTATAGCTAAACAAAGGGATGGGAGAGATTCGGGAACACCTTGATGGGTGTGACTGGGGTAAGCCTAAACTCCGGGGAAAACTGGGACAAGCTACTTGTGGCAAGGAGGGAAGGGACAAAGTAATGTCATTCTACATGCAATCACAACAACAGCTACAGAACTTTAAAATTTGCCTGTCAAGTTGGCAGTGGGGAGGGTACCAAGAAGGAGCATGGGAACTCTAGTGGAAGGAAGTTGACACTGCTGGTGAGATTGGTGTCAAAATATTGTGTGTGGGGGCTGGAGCAATAGTACAACGGGTAGGGCATTTGCCTTGCACGAGGCCGACCCAGGTTCGATTCTCAGCATCCCATATGATCCTCTGAGCACCGCCAGAAGTGATTCCTGAGTGCAGAACCAGGAGTAACCCCTCTGCATTGCCAGGTGTGACCCATAAAGCAATATATATATATATATATATATATATATATATATATATGTATATACACATTATGCCTAACACCCTGTCAATAACTTTGTAACTCATAGTTCCTTTTTTAAAAAAAATTTTAAAGAAAAAGTTACACAATTTTTCACTGTGTGGAAAGAAAGTTTCTATGGTGGGAAAAGTTAAAGACAAGTTATAGTGGATCAAGGAATGAATAAAAAAGTGGAAAAAGTAGAGTCTAAGACTGAACTTCAAGATAAGTGAGCAATAGAAAAAGACAAGGGTATACTTTAGAGGTAGGATCTAGAGAAGAAATTTCTGTTATTGGCTCAAAGAACAAGACACTGACTTGCTTTGAAGTTAGAGGAAAGACTACAAAGGGAGAGATTAATAAACATCTAAGAATGATTTTTTAGATTCAAGCATAGAAGCTTAGGCTTTTACATTAGTCTTGGGTTAAACTCTCAATCACTCCTTGTAAAACATTGTACATCTTAATCTGTTCAGAAGAATTTCAAAGTCCACAAAATGGAGGCAAATAACTTTAATTCTTTATAGTGTTATTGTGTATGATTGCTTAATTTGAGTTTAATAAATATTATGACAGTCCAAGAACGCATGGTAAAGTAGAATTAAAATATAGACAAAGAAATTAAACTTCGGAAATATCAGAAAAGAAGGAAGCAATTGTTTAGAAGAGGAAATGCTGCATTTTAAATAAAGATAATGTGACAGCAGATTCTTTATTCTTTTAGGGTGAAATTTTTTACTAAAATATAGCCAAATTGAATGCTTGATAAGTTATCCTCAAGCATTTTTATCCGATTAAAGGAAGAAATAAGATTTTGGCTTTCTAGTAATATAATATAAAACTCCAGCTTTCTAGTGTTATTTTATTATAACCTTTAACCTTACTGTAATATGGAGAGATTATGATTTGCTTCAAAAAGGAAATATTTGAACATTAATGTCAGCCTTTAACAAAATTATTCCACACAATAATGATTTTAAAATATTTATACTGGAGACTAGAGGGATAGAACAGCAGGTACAGGGCATTTCCTTGCACGCAACTGATGCAGCACTTCTTATAGCTCCCCCGAGCACAGTCAGGAGTAATCTCTGCATACAGCCGGGAGTAACCCTGAGAACACTGGGTGTGGCCCCAAAACAAAAATAAAATGAACATTACAACTGGTAACATCTACTGTTCTGATGATTTTCATTACAAGTTAAAAAAAAAAAAGTTCCTCCATTTAAAAGGCAAAGTAAATATATGAATATACAAAAGAGATTTGCATGTTTATGTATACATTGCAATTTTAAAAACTATTTTATTTTAAATAAATATAATCCCCTTAGCCTATTGAGGAAACAGACATTCTTTTATCATGTTCAGGAAGAAAATTAATTTAGAGATGTCCTTTCAATAATGACTTTCCCAGTTATTTCCAGACCATAAAGGAATATGACAAGTTGGGAAATACTCTTGCAAATAATTGACTAGGCAAATGTTCTATTGTCATGGAAGCAAAGCACATCAAACTAATGAGGCCCACAGAGACACAGATGGCTGGGACCAATCAGAAACTTGGTTGGCATGCGTAAGCATGTGCTTTGGATGACCTGGCAGCCCTTTTGTTTGTATTTCAGACAATCTAAAAATTTCAGGACAAAGAAATCAACTCTAGGCAGTTATTTTAAAAGCACAAGAATCACAATTTGAACTCTGCACCAACTGTAGAGGGCAAGTGATTGGGGAAAAAAATAATTCAACTAGTAACTTACTTATTTGTTTCTTGATTATAATTGTTAATGTGAATGTTGTTAGTAAAATGTGTTGTTAAAATGCAAGCAAACACTTAAGAGTCTTAGAGTTGGGATTTCCTAAATTGTACTATTAGCCACTTTTCTCTGTAGGCAAATCATGTGTCCTCTGAGTCTATTTTCTCTTATATAAAAATGAGATAATTGACATAAAGATCTGTTCCTTCCAGCTTCAAACTTTTACCAAATGCAAAACTTCTTGAAATTATTATCTATACTTGAAAAATATAGGTTCTTTGAAATTAAATTAAAATATTTAATTCATATTTTTTCACATCCTTGACTCTAGTTTGTAAAATCTTTGTATCTAAAAAAAGGAATTACACAAAAATTTAATTGACATTTTAATAATATAAAAACAATTTTCATATGACCAACATTTAGTATAAATAATTGTCATAGTGATAGATATTTTAGCAATTATTAGTTACAACAGTCTTTTGAAAACATCCTTAGGTCTTTGAGGAAAAGATCCAAGTATTCACTGAGTTTCACCTTTGCTGGTCCCAGCTGAGAAAACGTCAAGGTCCAAAATCAGATTCCTCTTAAAATTTCTATGAACCAAGGCAACATTCCCAGATAAATCTAAGAAGTCATACACAACTTTCTGAGTAAAAATAAACTATTTGAAGAAATGCTATTTTTCTGTATGTCTTCCTCAAAAATGTAAAGGAAAAGAACTCAAGTATATCAGAGCTCAAAATCAGAGTAAATTCTAAATACTCTAGGAATTAGAGTAGATAGATTTTGTGCTTTTGAAATAAAGTAAGATATAGGTAATTTTGATGCTTTATGAATAGTATGATCAAAATACATTAATAAAACGGTTCATATATGAAAATTTGGTTTAAATTTCCTTCAAATCAGCTACCAACTTTGCCATATATAAGACAGGAAAGAAAACTTCCCAATTATAACTAGTATAAATAAAATGGTGAATTAGTTTAAAAACCCTTCAGTAAATAAGAAAGACTTTTTTAAATGAGTTAAGCCAAAAAGGTATAGTTGAGATGACATCTGCACTTATATGTTCATCGTGGCACTGTTTACAATAGCCAGAATCTGGAAAAAAACCCAAGTGCCCGAGAACAGATGACTGGTTAAAGAAACTTTGGTACATCTATATGATGGAATACTATGCAGCTGTTAGAAAAAAGGAGGTCATGAATTTTGCATATAAGTGGATAGGCATGGAAACTATCATGCTAAGTGAAATGAGTCAGAAAGAGAGAGACAGACATAGAAAGATTGCACTCATCTGTGGAATATAAACAAACAGAGTAGGAGACTAACTCCCAAGAATAGCAGTATATAATACCACGAGGTTGGCTCCATGGCTTGGAAGCTGGCCTCACATGCTGGGGGAAAGGCAGCCCCAGTAGAGTAGGGAACACCAAGTAAAATGTGGTTGGGGACCCCGTGCGAGAAGAGAGAAGCGTACTGAAAGTAGACTAGAGACTGAACACAATGGCCACTCAATACCCCTATGGAAAGTCACAACACCCAAAAGGAGAGAGAACAAAATGGAATGCCCTGCCACAGAGGCAGGATGGGGATGGGAGTGTAGGGTGGGAGGTATACTGGGTTCATTGGTGGTGGAGAATGGACACTGGTGGAGGGATGGATTCTCGAACATTGTATGAGGGAAACACAAGGATGAAGATGGGTAAATTTGTAACTGTAGCCTCATGGTGACCCACTTATTAAAAATAAATAAATAAATAAATAAATAAATTTTTAAAATAAAATGAGTTAAGCTATTTTATATTGTTGAAAAAAGTTATCTATTGTAATGGAGGATTGCTAACAGTGATGATGGTGGGTTTGGAACTGAAACATTGTATGCCTGAAACTATCATTAACAGCATTATAAATCACAACACCAAAATTTTTAAATTATAATAAAATTTGTATTTAAAATTCATAATGCATATTGTCTAAATATTTGCCCTACTATCTGATTATATAATTTAATCATGGGTCACAGAAGTTCTAAAATGATATTAATAGTACACTCAGTGAATCCTTTATCCTGGAAAAATATTAAGCTGGTCAAAAGCTTTTAACTAGGCTTTTTAACTAGCATCTGGCACTCAACTTACAGCATGTCTAAAGATTTAAAAAACAAAGATAAGATAAAAACTATTGAATAGGATATGCACAAGAGAAAGCACAATGAATGAATTATAGAATGTATATCTAATTTGACAATAAATGTATTATAAAATTATAGGTTTATATAAATTAATTCAGCTGGAGTCATAGCACAGCGGGTAGGGCATTTGCCTTGCACATAGCTGACCCGGATTCAATTCCTCCACCCCTCTCAAAGAGCTCAGCAAGCTACCGAGAGTATCTCGCCCCAACGGCAGAGCCTGGCAAGCTACCGGTGGCATATTAGATACGCCAAAAACAGTAACAAGTCTCACAATGGAGATGTTACTGGTGCCTGCTCGAGCAAATCAATGAGCAACAGAATGACAGTGATACAATGATACAGTGATAAATGAATTATATCCAGTGCTTCAGGGAGAGAAGTATAGACAAGATAATTTACAAGTCTCTTTCCAATCTTCAACTCTATGAAGATATTTGAAAAAAGGGAAATCTTCAGGAAAGAGGGAAAATAAAGATTAGCACTTGTTTCTGAAATCAAAAGATCTAGATGTTATTAAGGTAATGTGCCCCGCTTTTAATATAAATGCAGAAAAATGATCTTCCAAATCCCTTTAATCCTCATTTGCCAAATTTCTATCTCTCATTTGGGCTCTATTCACCCAGTTTAAACACATCAAAAGTGAAGGCAAAATGGAATTACTTCCACAGTTATATTAGTTTCTTACAAATGTCATTCTTGTCTAAGATCCAAAATCTAACAGAAGACATAGCTCTTAGCTTCTTTCCATCAATGCAACAAACAAAATTGGATACTTAAGTTATCTCTATGTTATAGTTACACAACATGGGCTTTAAAATTTTGGTTTTAGTCCTACAAAATGTGAAATACCAATGAAGTAATTGTGACCACATTTCACACAGATATACTCAAGAAAAATGCAATAGGTTAGACTAACAAAATCTTAGTTTCAGTAATTCACACAGAAAGTCTGTGTGAATACAATCAAAATACAATCAAAATACCCAGGTACTTAATTATTTAGGATATATCTATACATTTCTAATTTGCTTCACTAGAAAAGAAGATTCAATATTAATAGTAGATAAAAAATATCAACCGAATTGTGTGTCAGGGTGTACAAAAGGATGCTCTGCATAAAAAACCACTTTTCCAATAACTTGCAATGATTCTGAAAACAATCGTTGCAATGCATTTTATTTAGATTCCACAATTCTGTAAAATTTATTTCACAGCATCCTTCTCTTACTGGAAGAATATATTATAATAATTAAAACCCAATTACCAAAATCTCATTACACTTTTTTTCTCACCCTATTTATTTCTAAAATAAGCATTTAATTTCCTACAATTTGACAGTGTCAAAATCCCAAATTCTACCTACAATATTAAATAATTTCTTTCTATGCTATATGTAATGTATAGCAGAAGCCAAAGTCCTAATAATAATGAAAAACTGCAAAACTGCATGAACAGAATAATTTTTTATCATTAATATTAAAGGGTATCTTAAAGATTTATTCCCACAGATATCTTGAACGATACATTGTTCCCAATTTGCCCTCAACTTATTCTTCATGCCTAATTTTATCAAGATCAAAATTTTCAGTTTTGTTTTCTATATCCAGGGCCGAATTTTATCCCTGGGGCTCTCTAAAGAAATCGTTCTTCATTTTGGCACAATAGCCAGAAAATGATGGCCTAATTGGCACCCTTTAACCTTGTCCTCTCCTCCCACAATAAGCTCATTAACAATCTCAAATAAACATGAAAACTTCCAGTATTCATAGAGCACATCGCTACCAGCACTGCACAAATACTTTCACCTATTAACTCTTTGTAGTACTATAATATTTGTACAAAATAAATTTTTAATATTATCTTTATTTTGAGGATGAGAAAGCTGAGAATCAGAGACTTAAGAAAAATACCCAAAGTCAAATAGAGTACAGCAGAGCTGGAAATTGAATACAAGCATGACTGGCACCAAAAACTGTTATTAATAACTGTACTAATTTTTAAATGTTTGTATAGAATGGTACCTTATAAAATAGACAGTATAGAGTAAAATAATATACCTACTGTCTACAAGCAACTTCAGGACAGGTTCTTGTTTTCTTTTTCCTACAAATCCTCAGATCAAATCGTATGCAGGTAAAGTTATTCACTGTATCACTGTCATCCCGTTGCTCATCGATTTGCTCGAGTGGGCACCAGTAATGACTCCATTGTGAGACTTATTGTTACTGTTTTTGGCATATCGAATACACTACGGGTAGCTTGCCAGGCTCTGCCATGCAAGCAAGATACTCTCAGTAGCTTGCCAGACTCTCTGAGAGTGGCGGAGGAATTGAACCTGGGTCGGCGGCATGCAAGGCAAATGCCCTACCCACTGTGCTATCGTTCCAGCCCAGATAAACTTATTAAAATATGTTTCTATGGACACTTCCACAGGTAAGTGTTTCTATTAAAGTGTTCATAAACATGTCTTTTAAGGCTCCCAAACTGTTCTAGCATAATATATATTGAAAATATGTGTGCCCCATAATTCATATGTTAACAACTATTCCCCAGTGTGCTGATATCAGAAGGTGTGGCCTTTAGAAGGGCCATGATGATGGTGTCTCATCAGTGGAAGGCACCATTTCAGTTCAAAATTATCACACTGTTGGGTTTTGTTTTATTCCTCCAGTAATACCAACAATTATTTAAAAGCTGCCCATAATAGTCTCATCCTACATGTTGCCCAAAAAGATTCATAAAGTCTATGATAATTACACGGTGAAATATGAACAGTGTCACTATAAGCGTGACCCCAGACTTCCCCTTTGCTCTTCTGTGCAGTCACAGAGAGAAGACAGTCAGACATACCCAGGAAGTGGGTAAGTGGGTTCTTACCACACACTGAATCTTAAACTTCCCACCCTCCAGGTGGAAAACTAAATGTCAAGCAAACCACATAGTCCATAGTATTTTTTATTAGCCTAAACAAAGACAGAGTGCATTATAAGTTGATGTTTATGGAATTAAAAATGGTGGTACTACAGAAAAAAGTGTCTGATTTATCCTCTCGGTTTCCATTGATTAATGACCTACTTAGTGAAATCTGAAACTTTTACAAATGCAGTTAAGATAATGTTAACTAACCTAACTATTGGTTTACTGTTTGCCCATGCTGTGTTCCATGACACTTTTTTTTTTAATCAACAGGCAGATGGTTCCTAAAAGCAAACAAGAATGACCCAAGATACAGAATCATCCATCAATTAGTAAGGGTAGACTAAATTAAGAAAAAATTTTAGGGCATCAATATTTATGGTTTCCTTGGTACCAGTGTCTAGAGAGCAACTAGAGGAAACATCCAACAATAGGAAAAAAAAAGAAGAGAAGAAAAGAAATTTCTCTTTCAACTTGTACTAAGGAACACTATACAGTTCCATGCCAATTTATCCTCTTTGTCTCTGCAAAGAAATGAAATTGTCCCAATCCAATTCCAAACATCTACTCAGACCAAAATGACATAATGTTATGCCCATCAAGATATTTTTCCATTTCTCCCCTCCCTCACTAAAAAAAGAGAAGAGCTCAGTGGTACTATTGAAAGATGATTGACCTGGGTACTGAAAAAAAACATGCTATAGCTGTAAGTCATCAAAAATATATATGCTCTTGGAATTTTTATCCAGTTTAGCCTCAGGCTCCAATCTTTAAAATGCAAAACATGAAATTAATGGAGATGCATTCTAAAATATCTTCCACCTTTGTTTTCTGAGATAATATTACATGACTGTCAGGATGCACTTGAAATTCCATCTTATTCTCCAACAGAATTTTTGGACTTTGTGCTCACCCCCTTGCTTCTGCCTTTCTCCCAATGTTAAGAAATGCTCCTTTAAATTACATGTTAATGATGGGACTGGAGAAATACTCCAGTGGGTAAGTACTTGCCTTGCATGCAGACTACCAGTGCTTGATCTCTGGGACCCCAGGTGGCACCCCAAAGCCCCTGAACAGGAGTAATACCTGAGTAAAGAGCCAGGAGTAAGCTCTAAAAACCACCATATGTGGCCAAATAAATAAAAACAAATAAACTCTATATTAATATTAAACAAAAAGGCAATCATAAATGAAAGAAAAAGAATAAATAACAGATGTTTGGTCCCTAATGGCATCACATAGACCAACCAAAACTAATGTACACAAATATTATCTTAAATATTTCAAAAAATGGGCTGGCAAGATGACATGATACTATATTTAGAGAATCCTAAAGCCTCCACCAAGAAGCTCTTAGAAACAATGGATTTGTATAGTAAAGTCGCAGGCTATAAAATCAATACCCAAAAGTCCATGGCTTTCCTATACGCAAATAATGAGAGAGAAGAAAGTGACATGAAAGAAGCAATCCAGTTTACAATCATGCCTCAGAAAATCAAGTACCTCAGAATCAACTTAACTAAGGAGGAAAAGGATCTGTACAAATAAAACTAGAAAAAATTGCTTCACAAAATAAAAGAAGACACGAGGAAATGGAAACATATCCCCTGATCATGGATTGGAAGAATTAACACTGTCAAAATGGCAATTCTCCCCAAAACATTATTGTTGGGGACACTGTACTGAAGACAGGAATATTTTCCCCTTTTCAGCTGCCTTCAGGAAAATAATTTCAGAGGCAGTTTTCCTTTTCTAGCAGAAGCCTGGCTGGTCTTTGACATGCAGATCTTAGGTGCTAGCCAGGCCTGACTTTTGACATTGTAGATTCCAGGCTCTGGCCCAGCCTAGTCTTTGGGATGTAGATTTCAGGTGCTGCCTAGTTTGTAATTGACATGTAGATTTCCTGTGGCAGCCCAGCCTGGTCTTTGGGATGTAAATCTGAGTGCTTTCAGCCCAAGGAAGGTTTCAGGTTTGGTTTCGTATCTTCTTTCCAGAGGCCTAGATTACTGGCCTGCAGATACAAGAAAATAATGTTGCCTCAATGTTCTTCCTATAACATCTTTTGGTGCCTTTGAGGTCAATGTATTGCGCCTTTTGGAAATGCCATGATCAATAAAAGAAGATCAACGAGGCCCTCTGCCTTTTCCAAGAGCCAGAGCGAGCCTGGTCCTCCATGAAACATATTTCTTCTGAATTCCTTATCTCAGCGCCTCCGACCGCATGAACGTTCACGCAACACATTATACAGATTCAATGCTATCCCTATAAGGATACCCATGCAATTCTTCAATGAAATAGATCAAACACTCCTGAAATTCATATGGAACAACAAACCCCCACAAATAGCTAAAACAATTCTCGGGAAAAAGAAATGGGAGGCATCAACTTTCCCAACCTCAAACTCTACTACAAAGTGGTAATAATTAAAACTACATGGTACTGGAACAAAGGCAGAGTCACAGACCAATGGAACAGGGTGGAATATCCTTACACATATGCTCAAATATATGATGATCTAATCTTTGATAAGGGAGCAAGAAATGTAAAGTGGAGCAAGGAAAGCCTCTTTAACAAATGGACAGCTACATGCCAAAAGAATTGGCTAAGACCTCTACCTAACACCATGCACAAAAGTCTGATCAGAATGGATTAAGGACCTCAACATCAGACCAGAATCCATCAAGTACACTGAAGACAAGGTTGGCAAAACCTTCCAAGACATTGAAGCCAAAGGTGTCTTCAAAGATGACATGCCACTGACCAAGTAAGTGGAAACAGAGATAAACAAATGGGGACTTTATCTTAAACTAAAAAGCTTCTGTACCTCAAAAGAAACAGTGAACAAAATACAAAGACAGTCCACTGAATGGGAAAGGATATTCACCCAATACCCATCTGATAAGGGTTTGATATCAAGGATATACAAGGTACTAGTTGAACTCTATAAGAAGAAAACATCCAACCCCATCAGAAAATGGGGCAATGAAATGAACAGAAACTTTCTCAAAAAAGAAATTCAAATGACCAAAAGGCGTATAAAAAAAACTGCTCTTCATCACTAATCATCAGGGAGATGCATCAAAAGAACAATGGGATATCATCTCACATCACAGAGACTAGCCCACATCCAAAAGAACATAAGCAACCAGTGTTGGTGTGGATGTGGGAAGAAAGGGACTCTCTCACTGCTAGTGGGAATGCCGACTGGTTCAGCCCTTTATAGCCCTTTAAACAGAATAGACATTTTTCAAAAAATTAGGAATTGTGGGGCTGGAGCAATAGCACAGTGAGTAGGGCATTTGCCTTGCACGCAGCCAACCCTTGTTCATTTCCCAGCATCCCATATGGTCCCCTGAGCACCACCAGGGGTAATTCCTGGGCGCAGAGCCAGGAGTGACCCTGTGCATCGCCGGGTGTGACCCCCTCAAAAAAAATAGGAATTGAGTTCCCATTTGACCCAGCAATTCCACTTCTGGGAATATATCCCGGAGATGCAAAAAAGTATAGTAGAAATGACATCTGCATTTGTATGTTCATTGCAGCACTGTTTACAATTGCCAGAATCTGGAAAAACCTCGAATACCCAAAAACAGATGACCAGTTAAAGAAACTTTGGTACATCTACACAATGGAATACTATGCAGCTATTAGAAAAGATGAAGTCATGAAATACTCACAAGTGGATCAACATGGAAAGTATCATGTTAAGTAAAATGAGTCAGAAAGAGAGGGACAGACATAGAAATATTTCACTCATCTGTGGAATATAAAGTAACAGAATGGGAGACCAACGCCCAAGTATAGTACAGATAAGTACCAGGAGGTTTGCTCCATGGCTTGGAAGCTGGCCTCACATGCTGGAGGAAAAGGCAGCTCAAATAGAGAAGGGCCCACCAAGTAAAGGGTGGTTAGAGGGCCTACTCGAGATGGCAGATGCGTGCCAAGAGTAGTCTACAGACCAAACATGATGGTCATTCAATACTTGCATTGCAGACCACAACACCCTAAAGGAGAGAGAAAGTAAAGAGGAATGTGCCTGTTGCAGAGGCAGAGGGAAAGAGGGTGGGGGGGATAGGGGGGATGAGAGGGATACTGGGAACATTGGTGGTAGAAAATGGGCACTGGTGGAGGGATGGGCACTCGATCGTTGTATGACTGAAACGTAAGCATGAAAATTTGTAAGTCTGTAACTTTACCTCATGGTGATTCATTGAAGAATTAAAAAATTGGAAAAAAAATGGGCTGGCATAACCCAGTCACTTCACCAAACCTCTATGTCAGATAGGGCACTACTCGACCAACTCCTTCTGCCCTATTTAACCACTTCCATTTTCTGTTTGTGCCCACTTCCTCCACCAGCCCTTTATAAACCACAAACCTCAGCTAAAAATCAGGAAGACTTTGGGACAGCCCATCATATTTTCAGATTGCTAGCACCTGGATGAACTTGTTTCTCTCACAACAATCATTGTCTCTTCAAGCAACAAGCAACTCTACACTGGATTTGGTAACTTTATTGTTTATAATTTAAGGGCAACTATCTTGACTGTGGAGCATGGCAACAGGCACCAGAGCAGATAAGATCTGTCCCTGCATAGCAGATAAGACCTGTCCCTACATTGTGACCAGAAGGGATTGTCTGGGTGCATTTTATAAGCACCAAGTATCCGGCCTTGAGTCTCATTCAATCCCCCTAAGAATTGTCACCTAACTGCACCATCTAGTCTTAAATGGGATTGGACCTGGGCAGGGGCAAAGCAGAGTTGGAAAGATGATAGGTCAGCAATGCTAAACTTTATGTGATGGGACCATCCTCTTAAGGTGAGACCCCCTATAAAATATATGTGTATTTGGCAATAGAGTGAGCTGCCATCAGCTGTCTCCCATAGTGGTTTCTCCATGCGCCCATCATCCTTCGCCCCACATCTGCCCAGACCTTGTGCACAATGTGTCTGGGAACACTGGGGGGAAAACTGTTTCTCAACACTGACTCTTCAATATCTTCTATTTTTAAAAAGATCGGTTACCACTGCTGCAGGCAATCCAAGGGCTCAATTCCACCACTTCACTGATATTCTTTGCAGACATACCAAACTGTGAATAACTTCAGAGACCCCAACACAGGCTGAGAAATCTGGAGTCTTACTAGAGCTGGGGTGGGCAGCGTCCCTGTCCTCAACTCCACTCTGTACTTCCAGAAGCCATGGGGTGGGCAGCGTCCCTGTCCTCAACTCCACTCTGTACTTCCAGAAGCCATGGCAGTCACTCTGTACTTCCAGAAGCAATGACACAGAATTTCCTGGACATTATGTTCTATCTATAACACAGCTACTGCCATGTCAATTCCTTGGCCCAGACTATATATCCCAAAGTCTCTAGACCACTTGGCCAGGAGACACCTCTTAATTCCTCAATACTGAAATTCCAGTTGGAGCACACCAAGTAGATGGGAAATTCATAACATCGAAACAAGCTCAACTCAGCAAACAAAATTAATAATAGTCTTCCAGATCCTAATAGTCTTCCAGATCCCCCAAAATTGCTGCTGTGCCTTTGGCCAGACCCCAACAACTTTGGACCAAGTTTACCAAGAATTAAATGGCTAAAAGTTAGGTATGTGGGAGACACACCCACAAACCACCTCTGGCTCAGCTATATAAGCTCTTTTATTGGCCTTATTTCAGAGACCCATAAATCTCAAAAGAGATCAAAAGAGGCAGTTAGGGCCTGTAGCACAGCAGTAGGTGGAAAGTCATGTTTGAGAGCCCCAGGATCACATGGATCGGGACTGGGCCTCATCCCCTCAGGTCCCCAGTTTTCCAGTAGCTTGGCAGTCACACCCACAAACTGCCCCTGGTGCCATGTAATCTCATCAATGGCCAAGACCCAGAGACTATAAACTAAAGCTCCCAGAAGAGAGCACTGAAGAATGCTCTGACCCTGAGCCACTCTGTCTTCACTAGGGCACCTCAGAGAGGGTTGGTTGAGTTTCCCTCCCTGCCCCAAGCAGAAACCCAGCAGCCAAAAATCTTCAGAACCCAACCACCACTATGCCCAAGGCCACTGTCCACATGTCCAGATGAGCCTCACGCAAAACAGGATGAACCTCACCAGAGAGTGGACTGGCAGGAAAACCCAGATATGTGGGAACCTGTGACTGGTATCTCCAAGCCTGCTTGGATGGGGACTAGGCCTCCTCCACCCAGGTCCCCAGTTTTCCAGAAGCTTGGCAGTCACACCCACAAATTGCCCCTAGCGCCATGTAATCTCATCAACAGCCAAGACCCAGAGACTATAAATTAAAGCTCCCAGAAGAGAATGACACAGAATTTCCTGGACATTATGTTCTATCCATAACAAACAATACAAAACAAATTGTCTAGCATTGCCTTTTCGTCAGGTTTGAGTGGTGGTGAGACTGGTGTCGAAATATTGAATGTAACCAAAGTAGAGAGAGAGTATGGGGAAAATTTTCTGCCACACAGCAGGGGAAGGGTTGTAATGGGGAGGGGTAGGAACGGGGAGGAACGGAATACTGAGGATTTTGGTGGTGGAAAGTGTGCACTGGTGAAGGGATAGGTGTTTGATGATTATATGACCAAAACTCAAACATGAAAGCTTTGTAGTTGTGTCTCACGGTGAATCCAAAAAAGGGGGGGAAGTAATAACAAAATAATAAAATAAAGTTAACATTAAGAATACAATAAAAAACAGTAATGTGGAGTTCATTCCCAATTCAATCAGCTTAGTCAATGGCTGAATAAATAGCAGTACTCTTACATTATTAAAATAATAAGAATAATAATAGACAAAGCTCAGTTAGCAACAAACTGCTTAGTAAATTCTTAGACAAGAACCTAAAAGTTCCATGATTAGATATAACAATTTTCACATAAAATTGAAATGTTTTATACTTATTGATTTTATTTTTTATTTTAGAAATAATTTTTAAGTTATTTATTTTATTGAATAACCATGTGGAAAGTTACAAAGTTCTCAGGCTTATGTCTCAGTTATACAATACTCAAACACCCATCCCTTCACCAGTGCCCATATTCCACCAACAAAAACCTTAGTATACCTCCCACCCCCCGCCCCCCACCCCCGCCTGCGTAACTGATAAATTTCACTTCATTTTCTCTTTACCTTGATTACATTCCATATTTCAGCACAAAACTCACTATTGTTGTTAGAGTTTCCCCCAAAAAAAGACAGCCCTACTGCCAAGGAAACATTTGATAATTAGTTTTCCATTGCTGAGAATGAAGAGATATGAAGTTTTTTTTTTCCTCCTTCCCGCACCCCCAAGTTTGTGCCTGTTAATAGTCCTCAAGTTATGGTGGACGCCACGCCGCTTCTCCCTGGAAAGGGAAAAAAAAATGAGAAAGAAGAATATTTCCCCTCCTCGGCCGACGTGGGGCTATGGCTTAGTTCACAGTCTAGAGACATGGCTGCAAGCAGTTTCTGGGACCAAAAGTAGTCTAGTTAGCCTCCGAATCCTGGTTGATCAGCAGCAAAGTGGTAGCACAAAAGTGTGGCCACCCAGGTCCAATCTCCGGCCCAAGACTGCCCAAGCGTCCCACTGTTCCAAATACATATTTTTTTTTCCCTTCCTGTGCCACCAAGTTCGTACCTGCATAATAGACCTCATAATATGGAGGACACCATGCTGCTTCTCCCCAAAAAGGGAAAAAAAAAAACGAGAAATAAGGATATTTCCTTTCCTTGGCCAGCGTGGTGCTATGGCTTAGTTCACAGTCTAGAGACATGGCTGCTACTTTGATTACCTTCAATATTTCAACAAAGAACTCACTATTATTGTTTGGAGTTTCCCCCCAAAGTCAGACCCGCTAAAAAGGAACCATTTCACATTACTGACAATTAAGAGATATTAGGTTTTGGATTTTTGTATAAAGTCCAGGGAGAATTCTGCCAGAAATTGCATCACTGCAAGCTTTTACTTCCCTTTTGTGGTGCTCATAAGATGGAAAAGCCTGGAGAGAGAAACCCTACGCCATGGCACCACATGGGGCAGTGGCTCAGTTCACAGTCTAGAGGCATTTCTGCGAGCCGCTGGTGTCCAAAGTAGTTCAGTTGGTCTCCGGGATCATGCTCAAGCAGCAGCAGAAAGGCCACACACATGTGGCCGCTGCGCTTAAATCTCGGCGGAGGGTGGGGCCAGTAACCCCCTGTCCCCCGCGCCCTGAGATCTCCCACGCGTCCCGCAGCAGCAAGCTGGTACCTCCATTTTGTGCTCAAAAAGTGGTGATCGCCATGCTGTGCCCGGAACGGAAGGGTTGAGAGAGAGAAACCCTTCCTCCCTGGCGCCGCATGGGGCAGTGGCTCAGTTCACAGTCTAGAGGCATTTCTGTAAGCTGCTGGTGTCCATAGTAGTTCAGTTGGCCTCTGGGATCATGCTCATGCAGCAGCAGAAAGGCCTATACTTATTGATTTTAATGTTGGGGCTCTAGTATCTAATAAATTTCAACTCTAAAATAGTAAAAAAAAAAATTTAAGATTAGGTTATTTATGCTTATCAAAATAAGTCGCCAATAATTTAATTGCATATACAATCCCAAAAATTATTTATTCTAAGTGATAACATTTTCAGATGATTTTAATATTGTTTCCTCAGAGAAAGCTCTATAACTGAATGTTAGCCCTTCCCCATTCATACTGCACCCAATTTTCCCATTGTTTCTCTTCATGACTCATACTACTTGATAGGATATATGTTTCCATAGACTATTTTTTTCCTTTGGAGAAAGTATAGATTCAGAACTCTTTTTTTCATTGTTTTATCCTCATTACTTGAAAGGAAACCCTATATAGTTAAAAGGAATACTAACCTACCTAAATTTTGTATTCTAGAAATCTGTTTTCTTAGTATTTTTCAAGTAATAAGCCAATATTTAATCTTTTAAGTTTAAAATGTTAAAATCTTGATTGTTACAAAGATCATTGGAAAACCCTCAGATAAAATTCGATATATCTGATTTTTTAAAAAATACAAAGAAACCAATTTTCATAGATATTTTAGAACATAAAACTTTTCCATTAAATAATGTTGGAATAAATGGCTTTGATGTTGTAAACATATTTTTAGCTATGTTTATGAGGCTGTTTTCTTCCATATCAGTTCAATAGAATTTTTTTTTGACAGTCAGCTATAAGGTAGGTGCTAGAAGGTCAAATTGAGTAAGGCACTAGCAAAGCCTAAAAAAGTTAGACTTTAGAAGAAATAGCAAGGAAAATAACCTTTTATTTCGAAGAAGACAAAATAATATAGAATTTAAAAATTTCCTCCTCACATGTATTTCCTCCTGACAAAATAATATAGAATTTAAAAATTTCCTCCTGACATAAACTTAACCAGTCTAATTTTTTAAAAAAAACTTAGGTAAACTTCTTTCAATATCTGAATGTCTTAATCCGGATGTGTTTCATTTTTAGCAAGGTCAAAATTTTCTTTGGTTCTGTTTGCTTTTTCACACATTTTTGTGCATTTTCTTTTTTTATTTTTATAATTTTTTAATTGAATCCCTATGAGATACAGTTACAAAGCTTTCATGATTGAGTTTTAGTCATATGATGATCAAACACCCATCCCTCCACCAGTGTACAATTTCCACCACCAATGTCCCCGGTATCCCTCCCTCCACCCCACCTCATCCCACCCGCTCTATGGCAGGTAATTTCCTTTTTACCCTCTCTCTACTTCGGGGCATTATGGTTTCCAATACAGATACTTAGAGGCCATTATGCTTGGTCCTTTATCTACTTTTAGCACACATCTCCAATCCTAAGCGATCCTGAAGAGCATTTTTTTTCATGTGCCTTTTGATCATTAGAATTTCTTCTTTGAGAAAGTCTCTGTTCATTTTATCACCCCATTTTCTGATGGGGTTGGATTTTTTTTCTTGTAGAGTTCAACTAGTGCATTGTATATCTTTGATATTAACCCCTTCTCAGAGGATATTGGGTGACCAACTTTCTCATTCTGAAGGCTGTCTTTGTATCTTGGTTACTGTTTCTTTTGAGATACAAAAGCATCCTAGTTTAAAGTAGTCGTATTTATTTATCTTTGCTTTCACTTGCTTAGTCAGTGGCATTTCATCTTTGAAGATACCTTCAGCTTCAACATCGTGGAAGATTTTGCCTAAAATTTCTTCCATGTACCTTATGCACTGGTACACGGAGGCAGGGGAGGGTGAAAAGGGGCGGTGCGGTATACCAGGGATATTGGTGGTGGGGAATGTGCACTGGTGGAGGGATGGGTGTTTAATCATTGTGTAATTGTAACCCAAACATGAAAGCTTGTAACTATCTCGAAATGAGTCAATAAAAATTTTTTTTAAATTTAAAAATGGATTAAAGACCTCAGCATTTTTGTGCATTTTCATAACTTTGCTCCCTTTAGTTTGATCAATACTATTAATAATGTCGGGAAAGGTTAATGTAACAATTTTTATTCTCTGTAATATATGGGGGGGAAATAAAACTACAAAAAATTGAGAGTACAAACATTATGTTGGTTCAGATAACCTCACCTTTTTACATGCATTTTTAGCACATCCTACAATTACTACTGAAGGAAAAATTTAATTTGCAATCTGTGAATTTTGTTACTTGTTTAGAATTCTAGCAAAGCAGAGAAGAACGAATTCCTGTTAATATTAGGGACCTGACCATTTTGCTCATTTCAAATATGTCTTCTCCAATTATCATGAGTAGAATAAAGGGCTAGGCTGGGAAATTCTAGTCCTGAACACTAGGATAGTCATCTTAGATAGTCTTCCGAGTTCTCTTAGCACAAGTTCTTTTATCTAGGATGAAAGAAAAAGAGAACGGTTGAATATAATTTCATGGTTTATTAAAGTTTCCTAAGCATGTGTCACTGTATTGTTGCTCATCAATTTGCTCGAGTGGGCACCAGTAATGTCTCCATTGTGAGACTTGTTACTGTTTTTGGCATACTGAATACGCCACGGGTAGCTTGCCAGGTTCTGTCATGCAGGCAAGATACTCTAGGTAACTTGCTGGGCTGTCTGAGAGGGCCAGAGGAATTGAACCCGGGTAGGCTGCGTGCAAGGCAAATGCCCTGCCCACTGTGCTATTGAGTAATAATCTCTCCAAATAATTGAAGTACAAACCACTACTTGTGGCTTATGAGCAATTCAGTACTTTTCCCTATGTAAACATTATCAGCAATAATACTCCACTTTTATGGAGATACAAAGCTCACAATACTGTAACGGGAACAAAATTAAAACATGAAATAATAATAAGTACAAGTTAAATAGCACGGTAGCACTGTTGTCCCATTGTTCATTGATTTGTTAGAGTGGGCACCAGTAATGTCTCCATTGTGAGACTCGTCATTACTGTTTTTGGCATATCAAATACACCACGGGTAGCTTGTCAGGCTCAGCCATGAAGACAGGGATCTTTTTGGTACCTTGCTGGGCTCTCCGAGAGGGACAGAGGAATTGAACCTGGTTTGTCCTAGTACAAGGCAAATGCCCTACCTGCTGTGCTATCGCTCCAAGTTAAATAAGACTATTAAATATTAAAAGACTGGCACAAACTTGTGGTATCCAAGTCTGGGTAGTACAAAACAACCAGGAATTGAGAAACCATATACACAGATTCACGGTCTCTCAGCATAGAGCCTAAGGTGATTCTGATACACAGTTGAGTTTGTAAACCACAGTTATAAACAATAAATGTTACGAGTGTTGAACATGAAGAGAACTCTGTGCCCTAAAATCATTTGTGAAAGCTAATAATAATGTTTATTATTGAAATTGACTCATACTTTTTCCTTAATTAGTCAGTAATTGCTCAAACAAAACTGACAGTAGTAATTCCTTAAGGGTATGATAAGTCAACTTTTATTCAGTGAGCAAACTGCATTCAAATAAACCCACATATTCTCTCTCAAATCTCAAAACAATAACAATAATTACACCTTATAGTTATAATATTTTCTAGATTGCAATGAGCTTCCCATGAATTCTTATTTGAACCTTGCTTATGTTATCCCATTTTAAGAATTAGGAAAATGGCTATGCACACAAAATATAAATGAAATAAAATTTAACAAGACTCAAAAAATAAGGCTAATGAGAACATTGCACACAGATAATACAAATGTTTATGATAGTAAACCAGAGGACAGAGAAAAGGAGACAAATTTGAATGCTATGCAAAGTAAATCTTCTAGTGGGAGTAATCTCAAAATATAAGAAGACTGAAAATTTTAGAGACCAGTGGGACCAGCTCTGAATGCCAATTGAAATAGCATGGATGCCACCATGTAAGAAATTATTGAATGTTTTATTAAGATGTGATATCATGGAAGTAGCTGTTTTGAAGATTGGTCATAATGTGTTACAAGGTAAATCTTATTGTTTGTTTTAAGAACTAACTAAGGACTCAGTCACTTATACATTTGTGCAGAATGGAGGGGTGAGAATTTATTCTGCTCCATGATTTATACTAGAAAATATATGAACTCTCTAGAATTTGACATAAGGATTCTTCAGGACTACCACTAAATCACTGTAACTGTATCACTGTCATCCCGTTGTTCATCAATTTGCTCAAGAGGGAACCAGTAATGTCTCCATTGTGAGACTTATTGTTACCGTTTTTGGCATATCGAATATGCCACAGGGAGCTTGCCAGGCTCTACCATTTGGGCAAGATACTCTCAGTAGCTTGCCAGGCTCTCCAAGAGGGACGGAGGAATCGAACCCTGGTGGGCCACGTGCAAGGCAAACACCCTACCCACTGTGCTATTGCTCCAGTCCATAAAATATAATTATCATCTAATATATAATTATATATTATATATAATAATGCTATTATTATATATATAATTATATTATATATTATAATATGCAATATATTATAATATATAATAATGCTATTGTTATATATAATATATAAAAATAATATATGTGTATGTATATTTTTTTTTCTACTATTACTAAATTTTAGAGAAGTGAATGGCCACCATAATTTAATTCAGATTCACAAAACATGTCTGGGGGCTTTGCAGATGGTTCAGAAGGCTAAATGCGTGCAAAACATACTTGAAGCCTCAAGTTTGAACCCCAGTACTGCCAGGAGTGAACCTAAGCCCTTAATAATCTGGAAGGAATCCCCTAAACACTGCTAAATATGACCTCTAAAACAAACAAAGGGGGTGTCAGCATAAACTTTATAAAAATATGTGTATTTGTGTATATACTCCTTGAAAATGAGCAAATAATATTAATGTATATGACTTATCAATGAAAAATCCAATTAATCAGGTGTGCAAAGAAAGAAGTACTTTTTTCCCTGGACAGCAATTGTTTCTACTGGAAGGGGAAAAAAATCACAGCCTAGTTTGCTTGAAGTATTGAAATGTTAGTACAGCAACTTATAGTTAATATGTCAGAGCTAAAATTAAAAGAAGACAATCATTTTGCACCAACCACACAGAAAACAGTCCAAATATAGCACCATAACAACTACCAAAAATGTCACAGCCAAGTTCAAAAACAAGAAAGGGAAATCTCCAGGAGCTACACAGAAAACTCAAAACAGAAATCCCTGTAAGATATTAGAATTAGATATATGCAAATGACTGAAGAATTGACAATTAGTACCCATATAGATCAAAAAGGAACAATAGAAAATGAATAAAAGAATCCTATGCAAAACCAAGAACAGTGGGGAACTACCAAATCTTGTGAAAGTTCCTCACTGCTTGATCACTAAATCAAAAGATCTATATTTTATTTTATTTACTAGCAAATAATGAATGTCTCTAGGCATTAATCTATGGGTCTATAAAACAGAAATTAAAATACCTATGTTGTATATTTGCTAACATACTAAAAGCAACCTGGTTGCTAACTCTATTTTCAGTTGCATATAGTAGCACATAATGTTAAGGTCGAAGAGACCTCAAGCAGATCTCTACCCGGGGAGGCTCGAAGAGAGGAACGAGACCGAGGCAACTCTCTCTGCAAACGCACGGGGTTTATTCAAGCCAACATGCCGGGACCCTACAACTACAGAGCCGAGGGTCCCGAACCCAGAAACCAAACAGTTTTTGTACACTTTTGGAAGAAAAAAGGGGAAATAACACCTAACTGGATAAAGGGAATCACACCTATATCACTTAATTTGCTAAATCTCAACATTTGTTGATTGTTAACTGTTTCCCTGCAAATGTTTGCCTACAGTTCCTAGGGCAGTTTGTTGGCCCATTTGGTGACAGTTTCCTGCCGAGCGGTAGGTAGAGAAAACATCTTTCAAAGCAGCCAAGCAGTTACACAGGCAAATTTAACCCTTAACCTGCCCTCCTCTTCAATACATCTCTCAAAGCAACCAAGCAGTTACAAAGGCAAATTTAACCCTTAACCTGCCCTCCTCTTCAATACATCTCTCAAAGCAGCCAAGCAGTTACAAAGGCAAATTTAACCCTTAACCTGCCCTCCTCTTCAATAGTACATAGAGGCACACAATAAGTAGAATTCATTATTTTTCTTTATAGACAAAGCAATTCTACCCTTTGAGACTATCACAACTGACCTTTGCCTTATTGGAACCTTTTAATTTAACAATATTTAAATTCAGAGCCTCACAAACAAAGTCATATTTTTAAGGAAATAAACTCTCCCAACTCTTTTAAAGTTTACAATCTGTTTTCAAATACAAGATGCTATTACCATCAACCATCTAGAATGGAATAAGCCTAGTGACTTCTGTATCATTCTTCTAAACTGTTGTATTTTTCCCTTGCCACAAAACTACTCTGGTCTTTCAGGAACTTGATGTTTGTTCTTTTTGTATTTCTCTGGAACAATAGGTGAGTTTAGCAAAATTCTCTACAATGACATGTATTGTTATCACCCCAAGTCAAGTCTCAATTTAGGCATATCTTGTGCTATGCTACTTTAAGCATATTTTATAAACTTTTGGGGAATCAGTATGATATTCTTGCATCTACATTACCAAGCGTACTGACCCAAATAACCTCAGCCTTCTTTTTTTATGTAGGAGTACTGCTATTTATTCAGCCACTGATTAAGCTGATTGGAGAAGGCATGAACTCCACATTACTTTTTTAAAAAATTTTAACAATTTTTCATAAAGTTGTTCACAATAATTATTTACATTTAATATTTTAACACCAATCCCACCACCATTGTACTTTCTCACCACCAGCATTACTTTGAATCCTCCCACCACCACCCCAGCCTGTCCCTTAGGCAAGTGCTAAATAATTTATTTTGTATTGCTTGCCATGAATAGTATGAGGTGACACCCAGTCATGAAAGTAGCTGTGCACTCCTGGAATTCTAAAATTCTTAACTATTGGGATCCGGAGGCATGTCTGTGGCATACTGCTCTCTTCTGAGATTCATTTGTGAGTTTCTGAATTATAGCTGTTAATGGGCTTAAATGGCGCCCAGAGGCAGTTCTTGGGCATGATTGCCAAGGAACCGAAAGGGCAGGGAGATGGGAGGAGGCCTCCCATCCTCGACTCTGTGAAACCTGGAGTTTTCAGTCACTGGTCCCACATACCCATATTTTTCAGCATGACTTCAGCCTTTTAAAATTATTATCAGAGGGAGAAAAAGTTAATGAGATAGTAAGATATGTTAGTAATACAGTAAGTTGTCAAATACAAGCAAATGTGATGAAACAACTACTACTGTCTTATATTTCCCCCTTTTAGTAAAGAAATGACTTTCTTAATGTATCAATTATAATGTCTGATCCTTTATATATTATATTATATTATATATTATATATGGACTGAGCGATAGCACAGCGGTAGGGCGTTCGCCTTTCACTCAGCAGACCCATGTTTGTTTCCCCCCGCCCTTCTCGGAGAGCCCGGCAAGCTACTGAGAGTATCATGCCCCCACAGCAGAGTCTTGCAAGCTACTGTTACTGTTTTCGATATGCCAAAAACAGTAACAGTAGGTCTCACAATGAGAGACATATCTGGTGATAGCTCGAACAAATTGATGAGCAACGGGATGACAGTGATAGTGACAGATATATATTATATGATATATAATATATTTTATAATTATGATATATTATATAGTGTGTTATATAATATATTAAATAATTATGACATATTATATGTATTATTAATATAGTAATACTATATTATTCATGTAATAGCATATAAATTATTATAACCAAATAATTAATAACCAATTATTTAGTTATTGATAATAACTAAATTAACATTATTATTTGGTTAATAACATTAAAATTAACCAAAGTCAGACCAATCAAAGCTGTTATAAAGCTGCAACCCTTCAGTCCTAATGACCAAATAAAGACCATATAACACTACCAATTGAGTGGTTTGACTACTCATGAAATTCTGAGAGAATTTGACTATATTGTATAGTATATACAATGTAGTACATTGACTATATTGTATAGATTGTATAGGTTGATATAATAAATAGCTTTAGGTCTGGTGTCCATCTGAGGTCAATATTGAGTTGACCAATGATATTAAAGGAAGTGCTAATCCACCCATAGAGAGGGGATGTGGGGGGAGAAGAAATTCTTTTGAACTTTCACCCTAAGATTGAATGGCTAGAAAAGGTTAAATAATGCACACCTAGAAAGTGTTCATGGAAAACAAATATGGTATAAATTAACTGAATTTCTTTAAATAAAAGGATCGTCAGAGACCCTTTGATCTTAATATCATAAAAGAATTCTGACTGTGAACTGTTTGAAAGTAAAGAAACTTATGCATCTCTCTTCACAGAAATCAGGACAGGCCAGAAGTCTTTCCTGAAGAGGTTAGTCTTCCATGACTTTCAGAAAATTTTCCCCTGCCGAAAATTTTTTTATTTTCTTAAAAATTATTTCCCTTCCCATTTAAACAGGTACTTACAGATAAGGCACAAAAGAAAGATAAGGCACTAGTAAGAAAAAGGAAAAAAAAAAACAAGATAAACCCAGAGGAGTGAGGTCATTATCAATTAGCAATGTCCTGGCTTTGACCCAAAAAGGAACATAGTAAGAATGTGAAAGTCCTCAAAAATTAGCTATTCTCCCGAGAATTACAAAATTACAGCTCTCCAGAGGACTACAGTGAGATCTAAAGACATAGATTAAATGGGAAAATGTGGGGGCAGAGCAATAGGACAGCAGATAAGGTGCTGGCCCTGCATGCAGCTGACCAGGGCATGGTTCCAGAAACACCACCAAAAAAGATTCCTGAGTGAACCAGAAGAGAGCCCTCAGCACTGCAGGGTGTGGCCCAATCAAAAAAGTAGAGGAGAAAGGGACCAGAGATAGGACAGTTCCAGCAACCAGAGGAAGAAAGATCCAAGAGAACAGAGTCAACAAAACGTGTGCTTTCATTCAGGATAGCTGGCTAGTTCAGGCAGTGGAGATATAATAGATTTTCATATAAAAAATGCCTTAAAGGCACTGGTTTAACTCTACAAGAAGAAAACTCCCAACCCCATCAAAAAATGAGGGATGGAAATGAACAAAAAGTTTCTCGAAGAAGAAATTCGAATGGCTAAAAAACACATGAGAAAATGCAGATTAAAACAACAATGAGATATCATTTCACACCACAGAGACAAACGAACAAAAGCAACCGCTGTTGGCATGAATGTGGGGAGAAAGGGACTCTCCTTCACTGCTGGTTGGGAATGCTGACTCGTTCAGCCCTTTTGGAAAACAATATGGACAATTCTCAAAAAATTAGAAATTGAGCTCCCGTTTGACCCAGCAATACCACTCCTGGGAATATATACTGGAGAGGAAAATGGTATAGTAGAAATGACATCTGCATTTCTATGTTCATTGCAGCACTGTTTACAATAGCCAAAATCTGAAAAAAAAAAAAAACAGAGTGCCCAAACACAGATGACTGGTTAAAAAAACTTTGGTACATCTACACAATGGAATATAACGCAGCTGTTAGAAAAGATAAAGTCATGAAATTTGTATATAAGTGGATCTACATAGAAAGTATCATGTTAAGTGAAATGAGTCAGAAAGAGAAGGACAGATATAGAAAGATTGCACTCATCTGTGGAATATAAAATAACATAGTGGGAGACTAACATCCAAGAGTTGTAGAGATAAGGATTAGGAAGTCTACCCCACAGCTTTGAAACTGGCCTCACATGCTAGGGGAAAAGAATGCTCCGATAGAGAAGGGAACACCAAGTAGAGGATGTCGGGAGGACCCATTGGGGTTGGAAGATGCGAGCTGAAAGTAGACTATAGACCGAACTTGATGGCCACTCAATACCTCTATTGCAAACTACAACACCCAAAAGGAGAGAGAACAATAGGGAATGCCCTGCAACAGAGGCAGGGTGGGGTGGTGGGGGATGGGGTGGGGGTGGTGAGAGGGATACTGGGATCATTGATGGAGGTAAATGGGCACTGGTGGAGGGATGGGTAAGCCATCACTGTATGAGTAAAAGCAAATACAAAAGTTCATAAGTTTGTAACTGTACATCACAGTGATTCTTTAATAAAAAAGTTTTTAAATGCCTTAAAGATCAAAATGAAAATAAAATACATATTAAGTGCAACATTTTTTCAAAAACATTAATATAGTACCTACAAAGTATGAGACAAGAAAAATTTTTATTAGGGGCACACCCAGCAGTGCTCAGGACTTACTCCTGGCTGAATGCTCTAGACCACTTCTAGTGGGGCTCCAGGTAATGTTTGCAGCACCAGGGATCGAGACTTAGTAGTCCATGTGCAAAGTAAATGCCCCATCCTCTGTACTACTCTCCAGCCTGAGACAAGTCATGTTCACACAATCCTTTCCCCTAAAAAGTATCACCTTAAGCATATTGCTAGGTATTACTTTACTTATTATAGCTAAATTTAAGATGATCAATAATATTTTTTCTATATTGATGTATTTGTAAAAACTGAATGGTCCTAATTATTTAACCTCTGCCCCTACCATCTAGGTTTGAAAAGAGATAATATTAAAAGTTGCTGAAAGGGTAGATTTTAATACATTTTCCAAACAAAAATATGACAGCAATATCAATGGTGTAATATAAAAGGGAACAGGGAAAATGGGGAGATAATGGGCATATTTATGTCCTTGATGAAGAAATTTTGAAATCACTCTGGTATATAATTGTATTTATATTAGCATTTTACCATTTCTTTATAGAAACAGTTATTTAAATAACCCCCAAAAATGAAATGAATTCTAAGTAAAGATATTTTAATATTGAGGAAAATGTTTGTTAAAATATTAACTGGGAAAAATGATACATATATATCCGGAATGTTAACAATGCTGAATTTCACTGAACCCTACATACTGAAAAAGACAGAAGAAAATGTAATTAATATTAATGGTCAAGATTAATAATTGACTCTTAAAGTGTACTTTAAATGCCCATCTCATTTGATGTCTCTCTAGATTTGACCCTGAGGTTTTCTTCTCACTATACTCATTTTTCCTGAACAGTCATCTTTATTCATTTATGCGATCAATCACTGTACATTATTTAAGCACCTTCATGCACCAAGTACCTGCTAGACACTGGATACACAGAGGAAAATTAGATGGACAGAGTCCCTGTCCTAACCGGATCACACCAAAAAGAAAAGTGTCTAAGACAGGTGCTAGTCCACAGGTGTGAAAATATTGAAGAATCCCATTCAAGAGGAAACAACTTTTACATGGAAACAGAGACATAAAAGAAGGGATGAAGAAGATACCTGGCATGGAGAGAAAGGGTGTTGGAGCATTTTATTTGCTTCTACTGACAACTATGTATGTGCTTGTATGTCCAGACTGGTACTTTAAGCTAGAAAATTCTCATTACCTCAGGTTCATATGTTGTCTTCAACCACCCTATTGCTAACATATCCAAACTGAAGACCTTTGCCTCTATTTCCTTGTTTTCATTCAAAAGGGAGTTAGGGTATGTTTATTCCATATTTGCAACTCACTTAGAAAGCTCATTATTCTTTATTTCCCTTCATTATCCTTCACATCCTATAGCTCAATCAATGCTAACACTAACTCTCTCAAAACTTTCTTGTTGTTGTTTTGTTTTGTTCTGTTGGGAGGCTACACTTGAATCAGGAGTTACTGCTGGCTCCAAGTGAGCTAAGGGGACCATATGGGATGCCAGGGATCAAACCTGGTTGGCCACATGCAAGGCAAGTGCCCTACCAGCTCTACTATCGCTCAGACTCCCCCTCTCAAAACTTTCTGTCATTCCCATAATTATATTTCCAATCCAGGTCCTCAAGATTTCCTGAAAGATGCCTCAAAATAGTTTTCCTGTCTCCCTAACTGGTTTCCCTATTTCCAACTTCACCCAAACGCTCTAATTCACTCCTTACATTTCCTGTAGAGTGATATTCCAAAAATGCAAATTTGTTCCATTTCTCCATGACTTCTGCAGTAGTGCCCCACTGCTCACAAATAAAAGTTCAAATTCTACATGACATTAGCATCCATCATCAGACCTCTGCCAATTTCTCACATTAGTCTACATCATTATCTTCATCAAATATAGTCTCCCAGAACACCAAATGATAATAATCATAAAAATAATACTAATGAAACTTCTTTTTTTTCTTTTTTCGGGCACACCTGGTGATGCTCAAGGGTTACTCCTGGCTCTGCACTCAGGAATTACCCCTGGCTGTGCTCAGGGGACCATATAGGATGCTGGGAATTGAACCCAGGTTGGCCATGTGCAAGGCAAATGCCCTACCCGCTATGCTATTACTCCAGCCCCCTGATGAAACTTCTAAGCTCTTTCTTCCACCTGGAGTATGCTGTCTGCCTTCAGTTTCTATACAGAAAAAATGTGCCACTCCTTAAACCTTAATTCACAATCTACCCATCTATCATCATTTTCTGAATCCTCGGGAAATCTTGAGTTGAGTGTCATTTTCTGAATACTCCTATTGTATCTTTTCCTTTCCTCCATCATCAAATAAGTTTCCTGCCCACAATTCTCTCTATTGGTAATACTTTTTCAGTATGTGCCCACTCCTCTTCACATACCACACCCAGAGGAATGCATTGGTAGGAATATACAATGGCAAAGAATCTATGGAAAATGATAATAGCAATTGCTAAAAAATTAAACATAGAAGTAGCATAGATTCAAAAGTTCTACTTCTAGAAATAAAGTCAAGAGGGTTGAGAGGAGGATCGTGGTGTTTATACACCAGTATTCATAACAGCATTACTCACTTGAGCCAGAGATGTAAATAACCCATTTCTGTCAACAGATGAGATAAAATATGGCAAATGCATACAATGGAATGTTTACTCAATCCTATAAAGGAATGAATTTATAACCTTTGCTACATCATGGATGAATCTTAAAGACACAATGAAAAGTGAAACAAGACCTACAGAAAAGAATAAATACTATATTTCTTGTATAAGTTTTAGGGAAAAATGAAATATTTACTAGTTGCCAGGGAATGGGATGGAGAAGGAATTAGGAGTTAATATTTGAATGGCAGATTCAGTGTAGTATGATGGTAAAGGTCTGGAGACGGACAGTAATAATTATTGCACAGCAATCTGGATGTACTTAAGGCTACTGAAATGTATTATTCAGATGATTAATAGATACGTTTTTATTATGGGTTATACTATAATTCGCAGCAGAGCCTGGCAAGCTACTTGTGCGTATTGGATATGCCAAAAACAGTTACAATAAGTCTCTCAATGAGAGACGTTACTGGTGCCCACTCGAGCAAATCGATGAGCAACGGGATAACAGTGACAGTGATACTACAATTATTTCTAAAGAGAATAAAATATAAAAGAAAATGGTTGCAAAGGATGAAATAAAATAATTGTATCGTGAGAACCTGGGAGAAATTTCTAGAATAAAATATAACTGTGAAGTATACACAAGGTATAAATGCGGGTACATATGGCCCTTGAACAACCCAATACAAACACCTGTGTTCTATGCCTGTAAGATTTATTCTACCAATGGGATCATGCCCAGCACAAGCCCTCAGCCATGGATAGATGGAGATTAAAAATGTTAGTTACTTCGTCTTTGTGAAAGAAACCGTGAGCCATGGTCTCCCGGATCCCAGAGATTACTGGAATGTCTGGGATGCAGTCTCACGCTGCAGGAACCTGCTTGGCAATGCACCATTAGTTTCTCTCTTCCTCGTTCCTGTTCCAAAGTTCCTTTGAATCATGTCCCAAATTTACTCATTGCATATAGCTCCTTTTCTTAGAGTCTCCTTCGGGATGAATATAAACTAAAACACAATGAAAACTCATGACCTTCATGAAAGTGCCCAGCAAAAACAGCACACACAGGGAAAATATTGGTAGTGAAAGAAAGTTTATTTGAACATCCGAAGGGAGCAGATCTGGAGAAAACTTAACATGGCAAAAAAACAGACAAACTAACTCCAAATTGTCTTATCACTTATATAAGCACAACAATGAAACTTAAGTGTTTTGACATACCTTTTTTAATAAATAGATGTCTCACTTACTCTAATGCTGAATTCACCATTCTATTATAATTTTAAAGGCAGTCTTTTTTTATTGATGCCTTTTCGAATAGTTGAATGATGGCATGACACCACTGCAGCTTGTCTTAAAACTCTCCTTGCTCGCTAGAGTTTTTACATTTACATAGAAAATGTAAAATCTATCTCCTATTTACACTAAAAGCATACAGGGTAATAAAAAGCACTAACAATACAGTTCCTATTAGCCCTGTGTACCCCTCTGTCAGAAAATAATACCATACTGAGAAAATCTTCCATTAAATGATGTTTAAAAGGAAAACACCACTGTAATAAAAGCTTTAACGGGTCTCCTAGCTTCAGATTAGCAATCAATCCTCATTTTCTATTAAGTCACTTCAGTGCTGTATTGGAAAAGGAGCTCTATAGGTAATTATCTCCTCTGGTCTGCAATTGAAGTCCTAATATTCAACCACTTCTGACTTACCACTAAGTCCCTGAGGTCAACACTGATCCAGGAAAATAAAAAAATGAATACCAAAAGTGATGCTTCAAATTAGGACTGATGTTTTTTCACTTTTCCCCTCCTTCTCTTTTTTCCACTCTTCCTTATACAAATCTATCACTTCTGTCAGCCCCCCTGTACTATACATAGGGAGGCACCATCTTCACTAGACAAGAAATTTATCCAACTATTGAAGAACCAAGGGAGAAATGAATCCAGAACTGACTCACACATCACAGCTTGAACCACTAGACCGAGCTTCCACCCTGAGAGGGAGATGAATCAGCCAACAGTGATTCATCCCACCAAGGGAAATGTGTTTTCCCAGTGATGGAAAAGTTCATTTTAAACATAATGCAGAAAATGTAAAAGTTAATAAAAAGAACAGTCTGTTTAAATGCAGCAGTTCTGTAGATTTTTTTGTTAGAGAACACAAATGAAGTACTGTCAAGCAGCCTGAGAAAGCAATAAATCATGATCACTGTTCATGTAAATGACTAAAATACCTATTAAATTTTCAGCTAAAGGCCAGAGAGATGGTTCCAAGGGTTAGACCATATGTTTTGCATGCAGGACTTTCAGGTTTAAACCTTGACACTGCATATGGTCTCCCAAGCACTGTCGGGAGTGAACCCCGAGCACAGAGCCAAGAGCAGCCCTTGAGCAGGTGTGGTCCTCTCAGCCTCCCACACACAAAAAAGAGCTGTATATGGCTTCTTGATAGAATATTAGTGAGTCAGATGCTATTGATTAGCAGGAAGGGGGGTGGAAGGAATCACTCCTCTCTCTCTCTCTCTCTCTCACACACACACACACACACAAACACACCACACACACAGACACACACACACACACCACACGCATTCTACAGGAGCACACAACCAGTTACTGGAATTATGAGATTTTCATAGCAAATTTGTTGCAACTTTCACCCAAATCATTCAAAATTTTTTACTTTACACAGACACTCAAGAACAGTTATTTCAGGGGCTGGCATGATAGCACAGTGGGTAGGGCATTTGCCTTGCACGCTGCCGACCCGGGTTCGATTTCCAGCATCCCATATAGTCCCCTGAGCATGGCCAGGGGTAATTTCTGAGGCAGAGCCAGGAGTGACCCCTGAGCATCACTGGGTGTGACCCAAAAAGAAAAAAAAAAGATTATGCTCAATATATTGTACCTTGGAAATCATAAGCAACTCAGATCATTAGAAGCTAAAGCTAATATTTGAAGCCAGAAATGCCTGTAGTCTTAGCCACCATGACTTGCTGTTTCCCAGTGGACACAGAGGTCTGCAAGATATTTTCATACTTCCCAGTCTTTAAGGTCAAACTTAATTGTTTGACCTCAAAACTGCAAATTACGTGTGAACAACATCTATGCTGACACTATACTTTGAAAATGCACACTAAGAGTGATTCACTAATTATGATTCACTTTAAATCCTTTTCGCGGTGTGGTACTGTTATTGGCATATTGGCAAGCCCATAGCAATTGAATCAAGAATAACTACTGTCTACACTACCACAGCCAAAGAAAGCTGGGAGTGCCTGTAGCTGACTTGAAGACATCTCTGGGAATTTTCCATGGTGCTGACTGAATCCTCCTGACAAGAATTTACTTTTTCTTATTTCCACTGAAAGTCTGTGTGTTTAACTAAACATATCTTGCTTTTTTGTAAATCTGCTTCTAACTAAGCTATTATTTCAAGCTCTATTCAATTTTTTTTATTTAAGTTTAGTAGAAACTATATTTGAAGAAAAGAAGGGAGGGGAAAGGAATAGAAAAAGAGGGCAGCTCGCACACAGGTTGTCCTTGAGTAGGAAGCCTCTAAAAGAACCTGTTTGTTTGGGGGCCACACCTGTCTGAGCTCAGGGCTTACTCCTAGCTCTGTGCTCCTGGATCAGCCTTGGCAGGTTCAAGTGACCATCTTTACTGCCAGGGATCAAATCTGCACCAGCTGCATGCAAGCCACGCACCTTAATTTTAACCGCTGCACCACCCTTCTGGCTCTCTCATTCAACTTTGCTCTTTTCAGACTTTGGCCAAGCTGACCATGAATCTTCCAAAGCATTGTGTGTTGTCCCGATCCCATTGTAGCTTCATTTTCTACTTGGATTCTTAATAAATCAGCCTGCCATTCTGTTGTTTAGGGTACTCTGTATGGAGGGAAAATGGAGTAAATGGTAAGATCACCCTGTCATTTGTCCTTTTTTATGTTCCTTAGGATATTTAAGTAAATACAATTGTATTTACTGTTAGGGCAAACACAAGGAAAGTGACCAAACATCAAGGGATGGCCTTCTGATAACCCTGTTTGCAGCTAGTATTTCTCCTACACCTGCCACTCACTCACTAACTCTGACCCAGATAGATGCCTGGGTCTAACAGGCCCATTTCTAAATTAGGAAATAAAGAGACTGTGCCTCTAAATTTATGCCACTCAATTTTATCACTGGATTGGAGTGATAGCACAGCGGGTTGGGCGTTTGCCTTGCATGCGGCCGACCTGGGTTTGATTCCTCCATCTCTCTCAGGGAGCCCAGCAAGCTACCAAGAGTATCCCACCCACATGGCAGAGCCTGCAAGCTACCCGTGGCATATTTGATATTCCAAAAACAGTACCAACAAGTCTCACAATGGAGATGTCACTGGTGCCTGCTCGAGCAAATCGATGAACAATGGGACAAGAGTGCTACAGTGCTACAGGATATTTAAGAAAAGGGGCTTACCCTCTAATAATCACAGAACCCCAGCTAGTGTCACCTGAACACTGTAATAAGGTAATAAGGTAAGAAGGGTGTAAGGGAGTAATAAGGTAAGAAAGGAGAAACTGGGTGACACCTGACAGAATTGACTTAGTTTGGTTGGAAAGCATTAAGTAATAGGGAAGGTCAGATAAGGAAGCTAAGACTGTGTGATGTGGGAAGCTGAGTTTTAGATTCTAGCAACAACATAAAAGTGAGAAAATAATTTATAATTTATAAGTGATTTATCACAAGAGCAAATAAAAATCTAAATATTTTATCTTTGCTTAGCCTACCTATTTATAGCTCTATCACCTTCACAAACATAAATTTCCAGGCTTAATTTATTATTGGAATGCTGTCTCTCATTAATTTAAAGTGTCTGATATATAAATAACTTTCACATACTAATTCAAACTAGCAATGTATGACACTAGTCTCGGAGATAGTGTGACTTTTACTTTAAAAATTGCTGCTGGCTGTCCAATAATTATACACTGTGACATTGCAGCAGGATTCTTGCTTGGTCTTCATCTGAAATTAGAAAATGCCAAGCAACTTTTTTTAAAAAAATTATGTATCAGCATGATATCACCCTAACAATTGCATGAATACATTTAAATTTATTTAACTAATTGCCCCCTTGATAGTCAGATATTTATAGACTTAAAGAGTTGTTATTTTCCTCTAGAATATATCACTGTGGGAATTATCCCTGTGGTCATTCTTCTCACGCTTAAAAGTTTATTTGAATCACAGAGCTGGATATTTTGCTGCAGATGAACTTACCCTAATGACTATAGTTCAGCACTAATAATTAGAATTTTAACAAAGGCTGAGTATTAGTAGTAAATAAATATCACATATTTAATGTTATCAAGGACATAAATACAGAAATTAGTGTAGGATACTAAGTTCTTAATATAAAATCTAGGAGATTTGAGGAACTCCAGAAAAATCTATAATTTAAGAGGAATATCATTCGACCTGCTAACTGAACTTCAAGAACAATGGACCAGCTTTAGCTAACATAATATTTGTAAGTCAAATCTAATTTAAGGAATATATTACACTTAAGTTCTTTGGGTTTTCCTGCAGAGGGTTGGTGGTATAAAGTGTTGTTTACCACCACCACTGCTTTCCTTTCCATTTGAATATGCATTTATAACATTTTTATAACATTTTTTAATCAGAGTACCAAAAGGATGTACTAGTATTAACACTGATTTCATAGGCAAACATAGTGCTAGACAAGCCAAAAGGCTTTTCCAAGGTTACACAAGCAAAACTCAAGCATACACATCTGATCACAAATAGAATTTCTTTCCACCATACTAATTTCCTACTTATAGTATTTGTAGTCTCGATTATCTTTCAGGTAAGGTCAACCATTGTTATGCATATCTGACCAAAAGAATTCTATAGTACTGATGAGTGAACAAATACCTAAAAGTTACCTCTAAGCTTGGCCTACGATTCTGAGCTTGCTTTCTTGGTTCCTACTAAAAAGAATTAAAAATATTTATAATTCTATGCATATTTCATCATTTTCCAAATACATTTACTCATTAATCCAATTCATAAACCAGAAACTTGAATTTCCAAAACAAAATGTCACATTTTTAAAGAAAAGGACTGGTGGTGGGGAATGTGCACTGGTGGAGGGATGGGTGTTTGATCATTGTAAGATTGTAACCCAAACATGAAAGCTTGTAACTATCTCACGGTGATTCAATAAAATTTAAAAAGAAGAAAAAGAAAAGGACTGGAGCGATAGCACAGCGGGTAGGGAGTTTGCCTTCACGCGGCTAACCCAGGTTTTATTCCTCTGTCCCTCTCGGAGAACTCGGCAAGTTGCCGTGAGTATCCCGCGCACATGGCAGAGGTTGGCAAGCTACCCGTGGCGTATTCAATATGCCAAAACCAGTAACAATAAGTCTCACAATGAAGACATTACTGATGCCCACTCAAGCAAATCCATGAATAACTGAAAAGTGCTAGAATGCAGGAGAGGCTCCTAAGTTGCTGTTAGGTGGCCCAGGAACCACTCCCGCAATACTCAGTGAACCAGGCTTGACAGACAGGTAAGGCTGGAGGACTTGCTGCTGGCTGGGCCCTGCCCTTGGGAGGTTACCAAGTTATCGGGGCCCTGGCCCAGTGCCTGAACATCATCTACAGAAAGTAACTTTTTTTTCTACATGCGTTAATTTATTGTAAGTTTTATTTGAAACAGTGATTTTCAGTGCTGTTAATGATAGAATTTTACAGAATCAACATTCCCACACCACATTTCCATTAGAGTGTCTGCTTCATTCCACCATTATCTCAGTGTACCCCACAATCTCTGCCCCCACCATGGTAAACTCAGTTCTGTGGACCAGTTCTCATTTTCTGTTGCCTTTTGAAATTTTTTTTATTGAAAAAGAATGATTTCTGATCCTTTAGTAACAACCCTCAAATTCTAAACATACCAATACCTATACATCAGCTACATTTTATTAAATTTGCTAATTTACTCTCTTAAACTCTATTCTACATCAAACTCAAATGAGAATTTTACCAAAAGAAAATAAATGAATAAATGCACCTAGTAAAACATCTACAATGTTGTTTTTTTTTTTTTAAATAGTTACCTGTGGTCAGGGAGATAGATAGCACAAAGAGTTTACTCACATACTTTGAACAATGGTGCCCAAATTTAAGCTCGGGCATTACATTGTTTCCAGAGTACTAGAGTAACTAGGCAGAAGTAGCCCCTGAGTACCTAAAAGTGTGGCTCAAAAACAACTATAACAAAATTTAGATATACCTCATTTTCTTAACAGAGCAATGGGGAAAAAGTAAACAGGCAACATTTTTTAAAGCTCAAAAGTATTTTAGAAGCTGGTATAATAATATGTTGAACTTTAGACAGGAAATTCAAGAAAGAGGTAAAAGTAAATAATCCATATAATTCATGCAGTTTCAGAATTGTGTGTAAACTATACCATACAGTTAGCTCTCAAATAAGACATTGTGGTCTAAAGTCAGTCTTCATACACAGCTTGCAAACACATGTTGTTTTATGAAATTAAGGAAAAATAGCTAGAATCCATTGTTTCTACTGGTAAAATAATTCAAAGTCTATCATTTTGTGGGTGGATGTATTTTCTACTTCTTACATGTATTTGCAAAAACAAAATAAATCACAAAAGTAATCTTCAACAGCATAGAAGAGTTAAGTGCACAACAATAAAACAAGACTAAGGAAAGCAGAAAAGGTTTAAAAGAAGAAAAATGTATGGGAATCGGGAACTTATTAATAAGCAACGTAATAAGAAAAGTCAGAATTATACTTGGTACAAAGGCTTGATATAAAGTTTTTCAGTTAAGGACACTGATCAAAATAACCCCATAATTGTGGGTGCTGAGAATTGGACACTGACTCAAAAGAAAAAAAATTGAGGAAAGGAATTTGGGAATGAACCAATTAAATTTCCAATGAATGCACAAACTACAATAAAACCAAAAAAAATTCATGTATTTTACAAGTGATTGATGTGTGATGATTGAAGTTAGAACAATGTAAGTAAGTCTAGACACTGAGATGCAAATAACAGAACTTACAGATTATGTGGTACTATTTCATGCTTTGACAGTGTCTTTTTTTTCTTTGAAGGAAAAAAATAACTGACAACACCTAGACTCTTTTTATTTCCAAAAAAAAAAAAAACTTGTCTTAAAGTAGGATCATAAGTTATTACCAACAGGTTAAAGCACCAACAAGAGTTCTGGAAGACTAGCTTAGTGGTTTAAAGGTTTGTAGGCTGACTTGCAAACCTCAGGGTGTGAGTACAATTCCAGTGCCATCACATGCGCCATCCTCAATCCTGAAGACTGTACTAACTGGGCCTGATGGCTCTGCTTGTGTGTGATTCTCAACACTATAAGTGATTTTGCAACACACCATTGCCAGGAGTGTGTGAGCACTGCAACTAAAAGATTAGTGTGTACCACAACTAGGAGTACAACCCCTAGACAGCAACATATGTGACCACTACAGAGAACCCCTCCCCAGAAAATCAGAATGTGATTGAGCACCACCACTAAAGAGTACAATTCTCAGCAAGCACAGGGGTAAGTACCACAACTGAAGAAGCACAATCTTTGATGAACACAATGGCTGAATATACAAATACCCCAATCTGATTTTTTTCTTTTTTTTTTTGTAACACTAGTAACTAAATTCAGAATTTTATACAAGTAAGACAAGTGTTCTACTGATGAGCCATAATTAATTACACCTACTACAACCTGATTTTCAGCCCCCGGAAAGCATTACAAATAAATATAAATGCACCACAGTCAGGCTAGTGTGCAACCTCAGTCAACAAAACAATAAAGGGAAGTAGCAATTAAATCAAATAAATATTGCTATAAAATCTCTAAAAACAAAAAATGAAACACTAGCTGTCTCAATTACTTATATCTCTAGGATTCTTCATTGTGGTAATACACAATTCTCAAAATTCTCAATGATCCAACTTAACATGGACCAAGTTTAAGTACAAGTTGACACAGCCTCACTATGATTGAACAAGATAGGAAAAGCACTAAAAATCAACCAAAATTCTGCACCCTAATAACAAGGGCAGGTCCATTAACTCCTCCAGTGTCTCCAACAAAACTGACCCTTACCAAGAAAGTAAAAAGCAGAACCACTAAGTGGAGCCTACAATAGTCCGCCTCCCACTGCCTTGCCTAGGTCTAGTTACCCTCAGACTGTTTGAGGGTGAAAGAGTTTCTGTTGCTGTGAAACAGAACTTTTCTCACATCGCTGAAGACTCCACCCTGTGGATCTTATGAAAATCTTCCCAACTTCAGCAAGTCAATGGCCTCCTTTTGTCATTCTGAATGCAATGCAGGATGTTGCTGAACCAGTGTCCTTTGACTGCCATTCTTTGCACCTAAAAGGTCTTCCAAGCTTCTCTTGCCTCCCTGCTACCTCCACAACAGAAAAACTTCTCCCCTTATGCAGTTGTTACTGTTGTCTTAGTTCCTCAAATTTCTTCCTTCCTTCCTTCCTTCCTTCCTTCCTTCCTTCCTTCCTTCCTTCCTTCCTTCCTTCCTTCCTTCCTTCCTTCCTTCCTTTCTCTTTCTATCTCTTTCTTTCTTTCTTTGTTATTTCATCTCCATGAGATACAGTTACAAAACATTTTTTTGTTTGAGTTTCAGTCATACAATGATCGAACACCCACCCCCCTACCAGTGCCACCAATGTCCCCAGTGTTACCTCCCCTCTTTTCAACTCTCCACCTGCCACTCTGGCATACAATTTCCCCATACTCTCTCTCTACTTTTGGGCAATATAGATACTGAGAGGCTGTCATGTTTGGTCCTTTATCTACCTTCAGCACACATCTCCCATCCCGAACAATTCCTCCAACCATCATTGACTTAATGATCCCTTCTCTATTCCAGCTGTCTTCTCCTCCAGCTCATGAGAATGGTTTCCAACTATGGAGAAATATTCCTGGCCCTTGTGTCTATTGTCCTTGGGTGTCAGTCTCATATTATGTAATTTTATATTCCACAAATGAGTACAGTCCTTCTATGTCTGTCCTTCTCTTTCTGATTCATTTCACTTAGCATGATACTCTCTAAGACCATCAACTTATAAGCAAATTTCATGACGTCATCTTTCCTAGCAGCTGCATAGTATTCCATTGTGTAGATGTACCAAAGGTTCTTTAATCAGTCTTCTATTCTCAGGCACTTGGGTTGTTTCTAGATTCTGGCTGTTGTGAACAGAGCTGCAATGAACATACAGATGCAGATATCATTTCTACTCTGCTTTTTTGTACCCTTGGCATATATTCCCAAAAGTGGTATGGTGGGGTCATATGGAAGCTCAATTTCTAGTTTTTGAAAGAATGTTCATATTGTTTTCCAAAAAGGTTGGACCAATCGGCATTCCCACCAAGGTCCTCAAATTTCTATCTCACGCTGCCATTCGTCAGAGAGCTAGTACCTGGGTAAAGACCTGCCTTACATGTGGCCAGCTTGGGTTGAATTCTTGTCACCACATCAGTTCCCCAAATACAAAGCTATAACTAAGCCAGGAACACCACTGGCTGTAGCCCAAAAACATAAGAGAAAGGAGGAAGAAGAAAGAAAGAAAGAAGAAAGAAAGAAAGAAAGAAAGAAAGAAAGAAGAAAGAAAGAAAGAAAGAAAGAAAGAAAGAAAGAAAGAAAGAAAGAAAGAAAGAAAGAAAGAAGAAGAAAGAAAGAAAGAAAGAAAGAAGAAAGAGAAGAGGGAGGGGAGGGAGGAAGGAAGGAAGAGAAGGAGGAAGGAAGGAAGGAAGGAAGGAAGGAAGGAAGAAGAAGGAAGGAAGGAAGAAGGAAGGAAGGAAGGAGAGAAAGAAAGAAGATAGAGGAGGAGGAAGGAAGGAGGAGGAAAGGAAGAAAGAAGAAAGAAAGAAAGAAAGAAGAAAGAAAGAAAGAAAGAAAGAAAGAAAGAAAGAAAGAAAGAAAGAAAGAAAGAGAGAGAGAGAGAGAGAGAGAGAGAGAGAAAGAAAGAAAGAAAGAAAGAAAGAAGAAAGAAAGAAAGAAAGAAAGAAAGAAAGAAAGAAAGAAGAAAGAAAGAAAGAAAGAAAGAAAGAAAGAAAGAAAGAAAGAAAGAAAGAAAGAAAGAAAGAAAGAGGGAAAGAGAGAAAGAAAAAGAGAGTAAGTAAGAGAAAACTGCTCAAGAACTTAGAGCCCCATTTGTCAAACCTGAACATCTATCAAATATCCTCTACTAGCTTGGACTAATAACATTGTATTTCCCAGTCTGGGTTCCAGATGGAAAACACGGAAATATCCACTATTGCCTCAATCACATATTAACTACCTGTTCAACTCTGTACTATGCCTGTTCTCAATCAGGCCCACACCTCTTTCCCCTCCCACTAATTCAAGGGAAAACGGATCACCAAACGCTATTTCGCTCACCTTTTCTCTTTTCTATCTTCCTCTTTCTGATAAAAGAAACCAGAACACTCGTAGATTCTTACTTCATATTTTATTCTAATAAAAAAGGGAATGTGAGAACCCAAGAGACAGTACAGGGTTTGTGGTATTTGAATGTGGCTGACCTCTGTTCAATCCTCAGTAACACATATGGTCCCCTGAGCACACCAGAAATGATCCCTCAGCACTGAGCCAGGAATTAGTTCTGAGCACATCTAAGTGTGTCCCCCAAAAGAGAAAAAAAAGGAATGTTCTTACATATTAACCTCCACTTGACAACTTTATTCATGTTCAATACATTTTTAGTTTACTTTTTATTGAGGAAATACTAATTTACAAGGTGGTAAATGCTCTAAAGAAATGCTATCTATAAGTGGATCAACATGGAAAGTATCATGCTAAGTGAAATGAGCCAGAAAGAGAGGGACAGACATAGAAAGATTGCACTCATCTGTGGAATATAGAACAACAGAGTAGGAGACTAATACCCAAGGATAGTAGTATATAATACCAGGAGGTTGGCTCCATTGCTTGGAAGCTGGCCTCACACGCTGGGGGAAAGTCATCCCAGATAGAGAGGGGAACACCAAGTAATATGTGATTGGAGATCCTGCGCGGGAAGGGAGATGCGTGCTGAAAGTAGACTAGAGACTGAACAGGATGACCCCTCAATACCCCTATTGCAAAGCACAACACCCAAAAGGAAATAGAGATATCAAATTCGAATGCCCTGCCACAGAGGCGGGGTGGGGTGGGGGGTATGGGATTGAGGGGGTGGGAGGGATACTGGGTTCATTGGTGGTGGAGAATGGACACTGGTGGAAGGATGGGCTCTCAAACATTGCATGAGGGAAAAACAAGCACGAAAATGTGTGAATCTGTAACTTTACCCTCACTGTGACTCACTAATTAAAAAATAAATTAGTTAAATAAAAAAATAATTAAAAAAGAAGAAATGCTATCATACCATACCCACCACCAAAGTGTCACTATAGTGCTACCAAACTTTTTTCAGCCTTCATTTTTTAATTTACCTAAGATTGCAAGAATATTTACTCCCTACCCTATTTACTTCATTGCCCTATATTAAATATTTCTTCATATCATTTTACAAATTCATTATGTAGTTTCAATGTAATTCTTATTAAAATTCAAACGGACCTTCTCAAATATTACTTCATAATTATTTTGTGTCTGTAAAGTATTTCAATCTCTAACACATGCATACATATTTTCACAAAGCATTTACTTAGCATTGTTTTAGAGACAGATATTGAGAGTGTAGTGGGTAATACACTTATCTTGCATTTAATTGATCTGTGTTTGGCCCCCAGTACCAAATATAATCCCCAGCCCTGCCTCCCAAGAGTAATAACTGAGCACAGAGTCAGGAGTAAGCCCTAAGCACTACCAGATATGACTCAAAAACAAAAATCAAAAGCAAAGTCACAGCTTTATTAAGTTCATTTTTATAACTTCATTTTTTTTGCACTTTGGGTCACACCCAGCGATGCTCAGGGGTCACTCCTGGCTCTGCACTCAGGAATTATGCCTGGCCATGCTCAGAGGACCATATGGGATGCTGGGAATCGATCCGGGGTCAGCCGCATGCAAGGCAAAAGCCCTACCCGTTGTGCTATCACTCCATCCCCATAACTTCATTTCTGAAGTCACTTCAACACCAGTAATAAGAAAAGAAATTTTAAATAAATTTCTTAGCAAGTTTTTCTAGTTATATTTTTTCATATAATTTTATTTTGACACATTCGTTTCTATGCATCTCACTCATAAAATGAAATACCAAGTTTTAAAGCAATTAGTGACTTTTAGTACAGTTAAGATTTAATAAATTAAACTGATGTTCATCTTTATCAACATATAGAATTATTACTTTCCTTACAAGCACTATATGTAAATCTCCTTACAAAATAGTTACGTAAAAGCTGTACGTATATTTATTTTCCTTCCACAGCAAATTAACTACCAATTGCCTATTCATTTTCTTCAGTAAAATTGCCACAATTTTTCAAAAGTTTAATAGTTCTAAATACAAAAATTTCTTTTATAGGCATCATTTCATAAATGTAATTATACTTTTTCTCCATTTAGTAACCAAGATACACATAATATTATTAATTACTTTGACCTCTGCCTTTGGGAACTAAAACACACACACAATAATTTTTATCTTAGTGAAAAGTAAAGGTTTAGCTGGGAAGCAAATCTAAAACTTCCTCAAATGACTCAAATGCATAGCGAGACTAGAGATTGCCGCCCTATTGTGAGCACAGATAGAAAGATGAAGGTTAGGAGTGAAGTAATTCAAGAGCTCAGCAGCATGTGATATTTCTTAAAGCAAGCACAAGAATTAAGCACTGAATAAGACCCCAGACCTACCACAGGTGCACTCTTGGACTTTTCTGCAGTCCTTGACACACCCATATAGAAGAGAGACCTTGCCGACTATCCCCATGCTTATATTGATGAGACACAGGAGTTAAGCTGGTAGAATTTTGGAGATAACACTTAGTTTTCAGTAACCTGCCCCATCAATTTTATCATATGACCTGAATTTACAACAGGCCATTAATTTAATTTATTCTGAAGAACTCTTCTGCATTGTTCACACAAAGACATCTTACCCAGACACCTTACCTATAGAGAACACAAACACAAACACTCACCCTTATATCAATCTACATGTATAAGAAATTGGCAATAACGCACATGTTTATAAAAATGCTCTCAGATTATCTCAGGTTCCCTGTAAAAACTACACACATGCATATGGAAGGGAGATGTGTATTCGCGAGCGACTCTCTCCTCTCTCTCTCATCTCTCTCTCCTCTCTTTCTCTCCTCTCTCTCTCATTTCTCTCCTCTCTCTCATCTCTTTCTCCTCTCTTTCTCTCCGCTCTCTCTCTTCTCTTTCTCTCCTCTCTTTCTCTCTCCTTTCTCTCTCCCTCTCTCTCTCTTTCTCTCTCTCTCTCCACTCTTGTTCAGTGCTCTCAAAACGCTGTGTATGGACAGGATTGAGATGGCTGTTGGTAGTGGGCAGGTGAAAGAAGAATGAGGACCAAGCTGGTTGCTGATTAGTTGTCGTTTATTCAATCTCTCATCTTTCCCATCTCATACACTCTTTCTTCTTAGCCCCTCATTGCTAGATCCTAGATCCTTGGATTCTGACTCTGATGCTCTTTGACTTTCTGGATTCTGACTCTGGATTCTGACTCTTCTTCTTCCCTTCTCTGATGCTTCTTCCCTAGATCCTGACTCTAACCCCCTGGATTCTGACTCTGACTGCTTCTTGCTCTGGGGACTCCCTGACTTTTTCTGCATCCTCTGGCTGGCTCTCCTTCTCTCCCTACTTCCTCCTATGTGTTCTGTCTCTGTGTGTGCCACTGCACTCTCTTCTGTCTGTCTCTCTATCTCTGACTCTGTCTCTACCATCTCTCCTCTGGTCTCTTCCGATCTCTCTGCCAATCTCTGTGTTCCCCGATCTCACTCACGTTATATAGCAATCACATAGGGTGGTGATACAAAGGTGGGTTGAACATTAACAAATCAACAAAAATAGGTAAAGCCAGTCCTCCAGGAGATTAACTCAAGGATAAAATCTCATCTAAAGAGATTACTCTGATTTACTAGGAGATCCACTCAAGGGTAGGGTCCAAACAAGGGTGTGCCGCTTTCTTCTTTCCTCAGCTAGTAATCCGCTTAAATAGTTACAGTAAATTTACTTCTAATATTTCCAGCAATGTCATTCTGTATGAGCACAGTAAGAGATATATCAAACTTAAAATTTGGTTCTTCCTGAGGACATCTCACTATATATTCCAGACCACAGTCCTCAGGCCAGGTTAGTCTTCCGAACCCCAGCAGAGTCCTAATCTCGTCATTACTTTTGGATCATGACAGCATTTGTCCATGACCATACCCTCAACTTATAGTTGAGTATTGTGTTGCTTTGGCCTGGCCCATTTCGATGCCAGGATAGCTCACAGTTTGCCCTGGGTCCATTCAGTCCCTCGTCGAGACCCTGCTTTTGGAGTGCTACGAACTAAGGGCAACTGAGTCGAGAAAGCAGGTGCCCAGAAGTAAATATTATTCAGTCAATCAACTCCCAAGTTACAAGAGCAAAATATTAACTGTCTTCCTATGTCCACACAGAAAGGACATTGCTTTAAGGTAAACTATGCCAAAGACATAACTTACAATACAACTTCAGTGTCCTTAGAAGGATCTGATCTTACAAGCTAACAGAATCTGATTAGGGGAAAGGTGATTAACTGGTTGGGAAGGAGGGTGCAGAGAAGAGTTTACAGATAAACAAAGGAATGGGAGTGACTCAGGAGCACTGTGATGGGTGTAAACCGATAAACCAATAAACCGATAAACCAATAAGTTCCCTGTGGCAAGGCTGAAAGGACAAACCCAATGTTATCCTACAGTTCCCTTTTGCACTTTCGCCACTTTGGCGCCTTAACATCACCCCTTTAAGTATTCAGAATTTTCATGTTTTTGGTATGTTCTTTTCCTTTAAATCTTTTCTTAAGATTTAACTAATCACTTTAACAGCAGTGTGTATTGAATTTACTGTGTTGTTTCTTTTTATATATAAATATATATATTTTTAAATTAGTGAATCACCGTGAGGGTACAGTTACAGATTTACATATTTTCGTGCTTGTGTTTCAGTCATACAATGCTCAAGTACCCTTCCTCCACCAGTGCCCATTCTCCTCCATCAATGACCCCATTATCCCTTCCACCCCCCATCCCATCCCCCACCCCACCCTATCTCTATGGCAGGGCATTCCCTTTTGTTCTCTCTCTCCTTTTGGGTATTGTGGTTTGCAATTGAGATATTGGGTGGCCATCATGTTCAATCTATAGTCTACTTTCAGCACACCTCTCCCGTCTTGAGCGGGGACGGGGGGGGGGTCCTCCAACCACACTTTACTTGGTGTTCCCTTCTCTATCTGAGCTGCTTTTCCCCCAGCATGTGAGGCTCACAGCTCAAGATCTTAGAAAAGAACCAGCAAAAGAAACCCAAACCAGACAGAAGGAAAGATATAATAAAACTTAGAGCAGAAATCAACAACATGGAAACCCAAAAGACAATCCGAAAGATCAATGAAACAAAGAGCTGGTTCTTTGAGAAAAATAAACAAGATTGATAAACCATTAGCAAGACTCACAAAGAAAGAGAGAGAGAGAGAGAGAGAGAGAGAGAGAGAGAGAGAACCCTAATAAACCGAATCAGAAATACAAAGGGGAACATCACAACAGAAACCAACAAAATTCAAAAGATCATCAGAGACTACTTTGAAAGTCTGTATGCCACAAAACAAGAGAACCTAAAAGAAATGAATAAATTCCTTGATTCCTACAATCTCCCAAGACTGAACCAAGAAGACCTGGAATACCTGAATAGAGCCATTAATATCAAGGAAATTGTAACTGTAATCAAAAGTCTTCCCAAAAACAAAAGCCCAGGTCCAGATGAATTCACTGGCGAATTCTTCCAAACATTTAAAGAGGACCTGTTGCCAGTTCTTTTCAAACTTTTCCAGGAAATTGAAGAAACAGAAACTCTCCCAAGCAGTTTCTATGAGGCACATATCTCCCTAATACCAAAAGCAAACAAAGACACCACTCACAAGAAAACTACAGGTCAATATCCCTGATGAACACAGATACGAAGATCCTCAACAAAATATTAGCAAATAGAATCCAACAACTCATCAAAAAGATCATACACTATGACCAAGTGGGATTCATCCCGGGGATGCAAGGATGGTTTAACATTCGGAAATCAATCAACATAATCCATCATATCAACAAAAGTAAAGATAAAAACCATATGATCATATCAACAGATGCAGAGAAAGCATGTGTTGTTTTTTTACACATCAATCACATCAATTCTAGGGTTAGAGAGACAGTACAGTAAATAAGGCGTTTGCCTTGCATGCAGCTAACTCAAGTTTGATCCCAAACATCCCGTATGGTTTCCTGGGTCTGCCAGAAATGATCTCTGATAAAGACTGAGCACAGCTGAGTGTAACCAAAAGTTAATTAATTAAAATAAACAGCAACTCTAATTGTGGAGTTCTATCTTTCCCTTACATGAATTCTATACAAATAGTGGAGAGATTCTTCCCATGGATAATTTTTCCAACCATAATAGAATGAACACCCATTAGAGTTCACGACCTCTACACACTATGCTAAACCTACTTGCAAGTTAACTGTGCTTTAAATCATAATAGTAGGTGGAAAGTTTTAAAGGGTTTAATTTGGTTCTGTTGCTTCTTTCTAAACAACTGCAAAACACTTTTCTTCCAGGGTGATTATTCCAATTCACTTCTCCCAGAACCATTTTACTAAGTTGTCCAATTAAAAGTACTTTGCACAATGTAGAAAATTAAACTATGTGAAGAGAAAAGCAAAATATGATCAAATTTTTTTCAAATATTTCCTTCTACAGACATTATGCTAAAAAATCATTTTAATTAGAAAAACACTTGGGAAAACTCATAATAAGTACTAAGTAACTAGGTTTGCAAAGATTTTCCTCAGGGCAGGGAGTTTCAGGATCTACATATCAAACCAAATAAAATTTCTTGAATGCATTGCTACTGATTTCTTACCCTCAATAAAATGTAAAAAATTTTAAAAAACAAAAACAAAAAAAAAATGCTCGTTTTCACTTAATACCTCTATTGCAAATCACAACACCCAAAAGGAGAGAGAGAGCGCTAAAGGGAATGCCCTGCCACAGAGGTGGGGTGGGGAGAGGGGAGACAGGGTGGGATGGTGGGAGGGATGCTTGGACCATTGGTGGTGGAAAATGAGCACTGGTGGAGGGATAGATACTCGACCATTGTATGACTGAAATGCAAGCACAGAAATTTATAAGTCTGTAACTGTACATCACGGTGATTCACTAATAAAAAAAAATATTTTAAATGGTCATTTTAAGAGAAAACATGACTCATTTTTACTAACACAGCAACTTGGGCAAATATAATCATATTTTACCTATTGCCTTTTCCTTCAAATAAATATCTTCTGGCCATATATATCTTTTTTCTTTGTGCTACACCAGTCTTACTTTTTCTTCTTTGCCTAATAAATAATTTCTTTCTCTATTCTCATGTCCTGATTTATGATTGCTATATTTCACGTACACATTCATATATTATCCAGAGGCAAATGCATTTCTAAATGCTTTTGTGAGTCACCAAGATACTATGGTTGATGTATGTCTCCATCATTAACCTTTGACTTACTAAACTGCTATCACAAAAGAGAATATTTTTAAGCTCATATGTGTACTTTGATTAATATACATTTCAAAAGGAAATATCAAATTAAATTTTTCTGCCATGACAGAAGAAATCCTCCTCTGAAACGGAATGTGTTAGATATCTCTGTTTGTATATTACATATATTATTCACTGACACACTTCTACATTTTTTCTAATTTATTCCCATCAATTAATATTTATAGACATTAATTTGAAAGTCAATCTGAGGCAGGGATACAATGTCTAGATAGGACAACACAGATGGCAGCATGCATTCTTCCAGACTATTTTTATATGGACTCTCTTACACACAATCTGTTTTATTGGCTTTCCAATTGATCCCCAATATGAAGAACTCAGAAAAAAGAAAATTTCAAGATTCTAAAATCATGCTCTATGAACAGATTTAGTTGGTTATAGCAACTTTCTCTGCCAAATCTTTGGTAAGTAAAGAATGAATATAAACTGGCATTTCCCTCCCCCTTTCTGCTTAAGAACCTTACTACTGTCTTGCTGTACTCAGATTTAGTCATTATCAAACTGACTCTGACAAAGGCTGATATATGAGCTTGGGCCTATAAGGATAATGGAAATTTTCTACAGAGAGTGACGAAAATGTTTTAAGCATAAGAGCTATGTTAATCAAAGAATAAATCAACAAAAAAAGATGCATCACATAAGAAATATCAGAGGGTCAGGGTTCAGGAGCAATTTGGCTGCAGACTGTTATCTGAAAATGATCACAAGTAGAACTGACATGGATCCGATGTGTTACACGCATATAGTAAATGAATATGTAATCACTAGGGTAACATTAAGAGAACAGCCAGCTTCATGTCTAATCATTAATGATTGGTAATAAAAGTGACAGTGTTTGTTCAGGGGTGGAAAAAAAGCTGTTTCCTATTGAGAACACAACACAATTTAGTCAAAAGCCATTCATCTATGCAGGGATGGTGCCAACTTTGCCTAATTCAAAATAAATGAGTCTGATGCTAAGCTGTGCTTTTGGTGGTTAGGGACAGTCTACGTCAGCATGTCAAAATTCTAAATTTTTGACTGAGGCAACACAAACGCAAAGAAAACATGTTAAGTACAAGTATAAAATCATTATTAGAAATTCTAGTTTATTACCATTAACTAGAAATAATGCCAGGACTTAGGATCACATGCTAACAGTTTTAATGTCACTGTTTTCTAGACAAGAAGATTGAACTCTGTTAAACAGCTAAATAATTAAAGAAGTTATTAAGAATCCATCTCTCCATTTGAATAAGTAACTCAATTAGTAGCAGGCTGAACTCAGAGCAACCACTGACATACACAGAAAAATGAAATGAATGTTACTGGTTGAAAGAAATGTTCTAACTAAATATTAACTCTTATACTTCCATATAATTTAAATTATTGACTACAGTTTACAAATACCTTTAGAAAAGTATTATAGAAACGTGCAGTGCTATGGTAGAGATTAAAATTCAAATGCTTTTAAAGGGTTTAGTAATGGGGCTGTTCATATAAGCTAGTATTTTATTTATTTATATAACTTAAACTAAGTGTAATCACACAGAGTCACTGTCACTGTCATCCTGTTGCTCATGGATTTGCTCGAGCGGGCACAATAAATGATTAAATAACAATAATCATTTATTGTTACTGTTTTTGGCATATCCAATAGGCACGTGTAGCTTGCCAAGCTCTTCCGCGTGGGCTTGATACTCTGGGCAGCTTGCCAGGCTTTCCAAGAGGGGCGGAGGAATCGAACTCGGGTCGGCCGCGTGAAAGGCGAAGGCCCAACCGCTGTGCTATTTAATTTTTTAGTAAAAAAAAATTGCCATAGTTTAAATTTTTTTCAATCTGTGAAAAACTCACCAAAGAGGACAGATCATCAAAAAGATACATGCCAGCTCACATAATACAGCATTATTCTCCCTCCCAGCAACAGTTCAAATGTAGTCAACTCCCAACATTTAAAAATTAAAAGTTGAGGCTGGAGGGATAGTCTATCAGGTTAAGGTGTTTGCCTTGCACAGCGCTGATGGAATTTATTCCCTGGCACACCACATATGGTCCCAAGCCTCTCCAGAAGTGATCCCTGAGCAGAGAGCCAGGAGTATGCCCTGAGAATTGCCAGGTGTGGCCCCCAAACAAACAAACAAAAAACAGTAAGTGTAAAATAACTGCTGTTGCAATTTCTTCCAGGTATTCAGTTCCCCACCCTGGCCTGTGGGTCAATGGGAGGGTCCAGAGATTCATGGTCACTCTGGCCTGAGTGTCCAGAAGATGCAGGTAACTTTATGGTGCTCTGTGCCTGCAGAAATGCAACCACAATGCTCAAGGGACCACATGGCCCATGCAAGCCAGGCCCCTTAACTTTTATACAGCTTCACTCCTCTATTTTCTGTCTGAATCCCTCATGTTTTTCTATGTAAAAGTAGGTTACTTCATAATAGCAAAACCTGGAGGCATCACTTAACTAGAAAAAAACAGTCTGAGCATAGCCATAATGACATTGTATTGTCAGAACTTTTATGGAAAAACAAAATTGATAACTGCTGCGTTTAATGGAACTGAAGCTACTCTAGCTAAGTGGTATCATATACTTGCTCTCATGTCAACATCTTCACAAATATCCTATCTCAGTTCTAATATATAAATAGTTAAAGGTATATCTTCAAATTTTAACGTGACAAAGGTGGATACTGGAGAGCTGTACACAGAATGGGATAAAAAATGTGAAGGTAGGAGGCAAGACACTTGGGATGGTGTTATCTTACCACTAATAGATTTTACAGTAAAAGTAACTCACTCAACTCTCAGTGTTGCTGCTTACTCATCAATAAAGTGAAGCAATTGAACTAAATGGCCTCACAACATTTCATAGGACCATTACTGATTTATTTTACTTTGAAATAATGTCAGTTTACAAAAATGCTTTATAGTACAGAGGCCAGGGTGCATCCTCAGCATGGGACTTGGATTCAATCTCCAGCACCACGTATCACACTGAGAACCATCACATGTAACCCTAGAAGCCCCCAAGCACTGCTTAAGTGATCCAGATGATCCTAGCACTGCAGAGCCTAAGCAGAACTACATCCTGAGGCCCTAACACTGAACCACCTGCCCAGTTGGCTGAAAATCACCAGGAGAGAACTTCAGATCCCTTGGGAGTCTGCTTGGGAGTATCACCAATACTCCAAACAAACTAGACACACACACATACACAAACACACAAACACACACACATACATGTATCATATATATATATACATATACATATCATCATCATCATCATCATCATCCCGTTGATCATCGAATTTCTCAAGCGGTCTCAGTAACGTCTCCATTCGTCCTAGCCCTGAGATTTTAATAGCTTCCCTTTACTCGTCCTTCCCAACGATGCCGAGTTGGAGGCTCTTTCAGGGTCAGGGGAATGAGACCCAGCATTGTTACTGGTTTTGGCATATGAATACGCCATGGGGAGTTTTTGAGGCTCTCCCATGTGGGCAGGAAACTCTCTATAGCTTGCCAGGTTGTCCCAGAGGGAGAGATATACATATATATGTATATGTATATATATCAATACATATACATATATATGATTTTATATTGCCACACCACAATCTCCCCACAGTTCACAGGACCTTATCTTCTACATATACCCTCTCCTTCTCATACTCCCTGTTCTGTGATCAGAGTCCTAGGGTTTGTTGCCCTATGCCTTTGGTTTATTGATTTTTTGGTTTTTTGGGATTTTTGCTTTGCTTCTCTATGTCTCATAATGTTTGCCGATATCCAGTATTTGTCTTTCTCCTTCAGGCTTATTTTACTTAACGTGACTACCTCCAGTTCAATCCATACTATAGTGAAAAGAAAGGCTTCATTTTTCCTTATGTCCAAGTAATATTCCATTGCATATATAATCAGTTTCCTTATCCACACATCTACCATTAGTAATTAAGCTATTTCCATGTTTTGACTAAAACATCACTTTAATAAATAAATGTGCATATATCTTTCCAAATTAGAGTTTTGGAGTTTTTCAGATAGATATGTGGAAACAAAACCCAGTTTTGGTAGTGATTCTGAATAATAGTTCCATTTACTCAAATATTTACTTATCCCATCAAACAACTCTCTTCCTACAATAGAAATTAAAATCAAATAATAAATTTATAGCAAGACTTGGTAATTCATATGTTAATTACTAGGTGAAACTTTCCAATAAAACAGAAGAGAACCCAGAGTATTCTGGGCTTCAATTTTAAAGCCAGTGTGGGGGGGGTGGGGGGAAGGGCAGGGGAGGGTATGGGTGTGTCTGTGTGCATGGGTGTGTCTGTGTGTGTGTTGGTAAGTATATGAGGATACCTACAATTATTACTTGTAAACAAGACTGAGTAATGAAGTATTTCATTAATAAAACATACTACATTGGCATTCAATGCCAACATAATGTATCCACTATGTTTTAATATCACTGTTATCACTGTCATCCTGTTGCTCATCGATGTGCTCAAGTGGGCACCAGTAATGTCTCCATTGTGAGACTTGTTACTGTTTTTGGCATATAGAAATCACAACGAGTAGCTTGCCAGGCTTTGCCATGCAGGAGGGATACTCTCGGTAGCTTGCCAGGCTCTCCAGGAGGGATGGAGAAATTGAACCCAGGTCAGCCGCTTGCAAGGCAAACACCTTATCCGCTGTGCTATTGCTCAGTATCAATATATAGCCAAGGAAAATATCATGAAATGATGTAACTATAGAAAAACATCATTGACACCTAGAAGCCCAGTACATTCTAAACTTATGTATCCTGAACATTCCTGTATAATTTTCCACTGTATACTTCCTTCTAGAGAACTATAAAAGTCTGTTGCTTTTTCAGTAAAGACGCTGCATGAGCATTGCTTGTCAGCCCTCCTTACCCCATTGCCCTTCTCCTTCCACCTCAGGACTGACTTAGCTGCAAGGGATTCGACAACTACCCCCACCACAAACAAATAAAATTTTAAGAATATTATGGCTAAAGCTGCTGGAAACACTTTCCTATGAATTTATGACCTAACAAGTATTTTTATTTTATTTCTGCATTTTGGTTCACACCCAGCAATGTTCAGCGGTCACTCCTGGCTCTGAGCTCAGGAATTACTCCTGGCAGTGCTCGGGGGGCTATATGGGATGCTGGGGACCAAACCTGGTCCAGTCGCATGCAAAACAAACACTTTACTCACTGTATTATCACTCTGGCCCTGACAGGTTTCTTAAAAAAAAAGAAATTAAAAAAACCTAGGAACCTTTTAGAAAAAAAGAAAAGCAAAGGAAAATTCCAAGGCATGAGGACAGCCTAGGAATTCAGCACCTGCCTTCCAAGCAGGAAGTTCAGAGTTCGGCCCTTGGCAGTAGCAAACAAACAAACAAACAAAGCAATTAAGGGGTGTGCTTTGCACAAGGTCAAATCCGGTTCAATTCCCCGGCACCACAGGACTCCCAGAGAGGGGCACCACCTGGTGTGGCTAATCCCTCAGTACCAATTTTAAACATTTTTTTTTCTCTCCTGGAAAAAAAGTAAATGTAAGTCAGAAAGATCTGTACCTACACTACTGTCTAGCCCTCCTCTATCATGCAGAGAAAGATTAGGAGCCTATCTCACACGAAGCTCCCCCAGACTCATTTCTTAAAATCATAAAATGAAGAGCAAAAAACATAATGCAGGAGGGTGATACTGGTCTTTTACATAGCCAACCTGGATCAATCCCAGGTAACACTCCAACAGGAATGAGCCCTTAGCACCACTGGGTATAGCCAAAAAAAAAAAAAAAAAACCCCAAACAATTAAAAAATATTAAAACCAGCTGACAATTCTAATCCCATATGATTAGAATTTGTTTCAATTTCCAAGCTTCTCTATTTTCAATCTTAAATTAATCCATTCAACCTACTTCTTATTCCATCTTTAATTAGAAATACTTTGGCTTGAATTATAAATTCAGTACACTTGCCTAAAAAATAGAGGTAATAAAAACTTATTTCTATGTTTTAATAACCAAGAGTCAATCCAATTCTCATGGTTTTCGCAAATGTTTCTGAAAATAAGAAATTTATACAGGAACCAGAGAAATAACTGAACAGGGTAAGCTCATGCTTTGCATGAGGAAGGCCTGAGTTTGATCTCTGGCCCCTAAGAATGATCCTCAATGCCCAGAAAATGAAGTAGTACTGAAGCATACCAGGTTTGGCCCGAAAAACTTTTAAGGAAAAAAATTAATTCTAATTTCTAAAGTTTTTCATATCAACATAAGTTCTTTTCCTCAATTATACTAAATACTATCCAAAAATTCTGCATTGACTTTTAATTCTTTAAAATTATCTATGGTTAAAGTACAATTTAGAACAAGCATCTAAATTTTATGTACTTTTAAAAATACAAGCCAGCAATACTACTTCTGGGGAATATACCCTAGGGACCCAAAAACACACTGCAGAAATGCCATTTGCACTTCTTTGTTTATCACAGAACTACTTACAATAGTCAGAATCTGGAAACAGCCCGAGTGCCTGAGACAGACAACTGGTCGAAGAAATGTAGTATGTACTATGGTACATCTACACAATGGAATATGCAGCAGTTAGGAAAAATGAAGTCATGAAATTTGCTTGTAAATGGATGGACATGGAAAGTATCATGCAGAGTGAAATGAGTCAGAAGGAGAAGGACAGACAGAGAATGATTGCATTCACTTGTGATATGTAAATAAACATAATATGAGACTAAGACCTAAGGATAATTGTAAAAAACTAAAGCTCGACGAGGGGCGAGTGTACTCGCGGGCTCTCCGGGCGGCTCTGTCTCACCACCCGCGTTCGGTGCTCTGGAACCGCAGTGTGTGAACTGGATCGGGACGGCCGGTGGTCAAGGACAGGCGAAGGAAGAACGAGGACCAAGCTGGTTGCTGATTAGTTACCGTTTATTCAATCTTCAAGCTTTCTCATCTCCCGCACTCCCAGCTCCAGCCTCTCTCTGGATCTACTGCTCAACTCTGCCTCTCTCTGGCTTCTCTCTCTCCTCCTTCTACTTCTCTCCCGATCTCTCTCTCAGTGGGTCTGGCCCTCAGAAAACAAGATACAAAACCAAAACCGAAGCCTTCTTTGGGCTGAAAGCACTCGGATTTACATCCCAAAGACCAGGCTGGGCTGCAGCAAGAAATCTACATGTCAATTACAAACTAGACAGCACCTGAAATTTACATCCCAAAGACTAGGCTAGCACCATAGATCTGCAGGTCAAAGATCAGCTAGGTTTCTGTGACAAAACTCCAGAAGGCAGCTGGAAAAGGGGAAATATTCCAGAGCCTGGAATCTACAATGTCAAGTCAAGCTGGCTAGCACCTTAGATCTCTCCGGGCGGCTCTGTCTCACCACCCGCGTTCGGTGCTCTGGAACCGCAGTGTGTGGACTGGATCGGGACGGCCGGTGGTCAAGGACAGGCGGAGGAAGAACGAGGACCAGGCTGGTTGCTGATTAGTTACCGTTTATTCAATCTTCAAACTTTCTCATCTCCCGCACTCCCAGCTCCAGCCTCTCTCTGGATCTACTGCTCAACTGCTGCCTCTTTCTGGCTTCTCCCTCTTCTCCTACTTGTCTCTCCCGATCTCTCTCTCAGTGGGTCTGGCCCTCAGAAAACAAGATACAAAACCAAAACCGAAGCCTTCTTTGGGCTGAAAGCACTCGGATTTACATCCCAAAGACCAGGCTGGGCTGCAGCAAGAAATCTACATGTCAACTACAAACTAGACAGCACCTGAAATTTACATCCCAAAGACTAGGCTAGCACCTTAGATCTGCGGGTCAAAGATCAGCTAGGTTTCTGTGACAAAACTCCAGAAGGCAGCTGGAAAAGGGGAAATATTCCAACAGATAATAGACACAAGGGCCAGAGGGGGTTGGTCCACGATTGGAAGCCTGCCTCAAGTGCTGGGAGAGAAGGCAGTTGGGATAGAGAAGAGACAACTACAACAAAGATGGAAATGATCACTCTGGATAAGAACTACATGCTGAAAATAGGTAAAAGAGCAAACATAATAACCCCTCAGTATCTTCATTGTAAGCCATAGTGCCCAAAAGCAGAGGAAGAGAGAGAGAGAGAGAGAGAGAGAGAGAGAGAGAGAGAGAGAGAGAGAGAGAGAGAGAAGTGTCTACCAGAGTGGCAGGGGGATGCAGATGGCAAGAAGGAAACTGGGGTCATTGGTGGTGGTAAATGTACACTAGTGGAGTCAGAACACTGTATAACTGAAACCTGATCATGAACAGCTTTGTAACTGTGTATCTCAAGGTGACTCAATTAAAAAAATGTTTTAATTTTTGTCTAAGAGAATATAATTATAGAGGCTCATATAAGCATTGTTTCATTTGCCTATGGATCTAAGCATTAATGATTACTAAGATATCTCAGCATCGTTGGAGAAGTCCTCACAGTGCATTTATTTTTCTCTGGGAGCTCATATGAATTCAGTACAATTGCCCAAATACTAGGAATTTAATGGCATATTGTAACCATGTTACCTAAACAATAAAATAAATATTAAAGTAAAAATTAATAATTGCTTGCAGTTGAGGAACAGAGCTCTCCAAGGCCTGCTCCATTACAAACACAAAAGTGGTAATAAAAAACTAATAATGCCTTCTTCATGTCATTTCCTATCTCTTATTCTGCTTAAGACCTCTCAATAAAATGCCCACAGAAAATCATTATAACTTCTAAAACAGCCTATATCACTCCATCATCTGGCTAGACAAGCATTCTTCTTATTCCTCCAGTAAATGTTTTGTTTTGTTTGCATCTGGTGATGTTAAGGACACACTCCTGACTCTTCACTCAGAAATCACTCTCGGCAGGGGTTGGGAACTACATGGGGTGCTGGAGATTGAATCTGGGTGAACCATGTGCAAGGCAAGTGCACATCCGGTACACTTTTTGAGAAACAACTCTGCCGAAAACATAGCCTATACTTCAGAATTTCACATAAATCCTACTGAGAAATAAATAGCTTTAGACTAAATTTCAACTTTAATTTTTTTCTATTTTTTTATACACGTCTATTTTCTTTGGGGGGAATAAAATTGGAAATCCAAAGATAAACCCACAGGTAAATAGTCAGTTAATCTTCTATAAAGAATTGATTTTCTCAGTACAAGTAGGATTTCACGCAAAAGAACCTTTCTAAGTTCTTAGCAGATAGTGCTACTGGCATTTTTGTGACACAAAAAGTCAAGGATCAATCTTGCCTAAGCTTTTAGCTTTTCCATGAATAAACACCATAACAACACTGAAAAATACAAAGACACATACAAATTAAGATACAGATTATAAAGTTATTTAAATAAAGACTTAACAATCCCATGATCAGATGCAACAACTTTCACATAAAAATTGATTTTTATACTTATTGATTTTAATACTGGAGCTTTATTAGCTAATCAATTTCAACTCTAGAATTATATCAACAGTTATGTCTCCTGTCTACATTAAAAGTAAATATTAAAAATCATACAAAAAGTTAAATTAAATAAGCTATGGATGATGTAAATAAATATCAGGAAATAATGAAAATTTAGACAGTGCAGTACTATAGCATACTTACACAAGTTCATAGCTTTTACAACTAATTATACCAGTTCACCAATTAATTATCAAAGTTTAAAAACTTTTGTGAGCTATCAATTAATCTTTGATAGCTTGAGTTTGGTCATATTTACATGGATAACAGTAAACGCTATGAATCAGGGCTTTTTAAATTAATTTAGTTATTTTTGGTGAGTAATTTGTGAAACCTCTACCAGTAGATCACTGAATTGAGAATAAGAACAAAGATCAAATTTATAAAGAAGATGGGAGGCATCATTTTTCTAAACTTCAAACTGTGCTACAAAGTAGTAGTAATTAAAACAGCATGGTACCGGAACAGGATACACCCTCAGATCAATGGAATACAATTGAAAATTCAGAGTCAAGTCCACAGGCAAATAATCAGTTAATCTTCTATAAAGGAGCAAAAAATATGAAATGGAGCATAAAAGCCTCTTCAACAAGAGTGTTGGGAAAATTGGTGGGCCACATGCAAAAAAAAAAAATGAACTCAGACCTCTTTTTAATGCCATGTACAAGAGTTAAATCAAAATGAATTAAAGAATTCAATATCAGACTGGAATCCAGTTGGTACAAAAAGGGAAATATTGACAGAATTTTCTATGACATTGAAGCTAGAGGCATCTTTAATGATGAAACTCCACTGACCAGGCAAGTGGCAGCAAAGATAAATAAATGGGACTACTTTAAATTTAGAAACTTCTGCACCTCAAAAGAAATGATGTCCAGAATATGAAGACATACACAGACTGGATAAAACTTTTTGCCCATTACTTATCTGACAAAAGATTAATATCCAAAATATAAAGTATTGGTAGAACTTTACCAAAAATAAATCTAACCCCATCAAAAAGTGGAGATAATAGATGAATAGAAACTTCATCGAAGAAGAAATGCAAATGACCAAAAGGCACATGAAGAAATGCTTGCTATCACTAATCATCAGGGAAATGCAAATCAAAACAATGAAGTACCACCTCATACCAGAGACACTGGCACTCATCAAAAATAACAACAATTGGTGTTGGCTAAGATGTGGGGGGGAATGTGACCCTCATTCACTGTTGGTGGGGATGTTGACTGATCAAATATTGTTGGAAATCAATATAGTCATTATTCAAAAAATTAACAATTAAGCTTCCACATGATCCAGTAATCCCACTCCTTGGAATGTACCCCGAGTCCAAAAGTACAATACAGAAAAGACATCCGTACTTCTATATTCATTGCAGCACTATTCACAGTAGTCAAAATCTGGAAACAACCCAAGTACCCAAGAACAGATGACTGAATAAAGAAACTTGCTACGTATACACATTGGAATAGACTCAGCAGTAAGAAAAGATGAAACCATGTAATGTGCTTCTATATGGGGATGGATCTGGAGTGTACCATGCTGAGTGAAGTCAGAAGGAGAGGGTAGTGAGTATAAGACAAACTTAATTTTAGCCCAATCCTACCTTAATGTACTATTCCACAAATTACATTTATAAAATGTAATACCAAAAAAGTAACATACATTTTACATATAAAAATGATATATATAACACAACAATAACGATAAGCTATATAAAAAGAAATCTAGCTGGTTGTATAATTCAAACTTCTATGTCAAAATTTTAATTCTCTTCCAAAAGCCCTATTCCCTAGACCCATCTGAACCACATGTTCTCAGTCCTAACTTCCAAATTTAGACAAAGCCTAAGTTCTGCAGGTGCTGTTTATTGAGTGTTTTGGCTGCAGATTCATCATCTGTAAATATTTCAAGAGATTCTGAAAGCACAATATGCTTCAAAACAACCACCTGGACAAAACAGAACCTTTGCGGGTCTAAAAGCAATTAAGGGATAAATATAAAAGAAGCACAGCCTTCTTCCTTTTTTCTCACTGGAAATCTAAATTGGGGAATGAGATCACTGTGGATTGGCGATATATTTGTGTTATTTTGACTATTGATTTAGGTAGTTTACAATTAGAACAAGTGGAATCTAAAGCAAAAAGATCAATGAGAATGGTGTTCAACTTATTAAATTGTGATTTAATTAGTTACAATTGAATCTCACACTTTCTAAGCCAATTCTACTTTTGACTTAGTCACAATGTTTAAATCCATATTTGAACACTAATAGTTAAATTAAATAGTAATATTGGGTTTTTAATAGCATTTTCAAAATTAAATATAAAACATGAGATTCTTTTATAAGAAAATAAAAGTCAAATGATCCCTGGGTACAAAGTCAAGAATAACCTCCAGTTCTGCCAGATTGACCAAAAAATGGATTAATAAAAGTAATTTGGAAAAAAATAAGTAAAAGTATGAGAATAATATGAGGAAAATTTTTCACCCAAAGTGCACTCATACTAAAGCTAAAAGTCAACAAATGATAATAAGCTTGACAATAGAATCTCCACAATACTGAAAATAGTCAGAAATTTTCTTTTAATGGATAACCCAATTCCAATGATAATTTGACTCAAAGACAAATTTACTTTAAATTCAATGCAACATAAAGCAGAGTCATTAGTTTGGTTCCTAGAAAACTTTTTTTTCTCATTTACAATAGCAGGGAATACTTTAAACCCTATACTTGAATGTGTTATCATTAAATGAATGTTCCATTCAATAACAAGGCAAAAATTGGTTTTGGGGGCGTGGGGCAGAAGTGTTTAAGTATGGCAATTTTTTAAATCATTACAGTATTGGTTTACATGACTATATTTGATTTAAAGGGATAATTTCATCTCTATTCAAAATATATGTTACTACAATCAAAACCAACACCAAAGTATCATCCCTCCATAACCTGGTCAAATTTTCCAATCATAATATTCTAAAGAAAAAAAATAATATTTACCCAGGGAGATTGTCAAAAGCCTGCCTTGAAGCTAAGAAGCCATGAGTTCTATCCATCGCCACTATTCACATGTTGCATGTAATAGCAGCACCACTGTGTTATACCTGGCTCTACAACAAAATGGGACCTCTCTGATGCATCATATCCAAGTGTGTACCAGCAACACAATAAAAGTGTCTGGGTCCTAGCAACACCACAACTAGTCAAGTTTCAAGCACCACAACCATGTGAGCACTGCAACCAAGGGTGTGTGATCCCTAGTCGCCACAACAGCAAATCAGCAATAAAGGAAAGGGGAGAGAAAAAACAGAGAAAATGAAACAATAAAAAACTAAAAAGCAAAAACCTTAAATCTACAAATGGTTATTTAATGCCTTCTTTACAGATATGTAATTCATAAAGAAAAAGTTGCATGCATCCACTTTAAAAAACTTACTATGCAAAAAAACATGATTATGGAAATAGTCATTTAGGAAAAGTAGATACTTTCCATTTAAAGAAAGTTGATATTTCACTACATAAAGAAAATTATAAATTCAATTAAGTAACCTGGAGTGTTTATATGCAATTATTAATAGTATACCTCTGAAAAATGTTAGATGATATTAGAAATGGTTATAATAGAAAAGTAATCAAAACAAAGGGTGTAAAAACATAGATAACATGACCACAAATTTAACTGGAAATTAAATATTAGAATATTAAATACATACATGCCCAAAATGAAGATTTAATAATATATAGCAGAAGTATCAAGTTATCTATGTTTTTATAAACTCTGTATTTGTGTTAAAAACAGGCTATTCATAATCATAAACTAGTACATATAAAACTAAAGATTAAGTTGGGCTAAAATTTTAAAACTTAAAATTGTATAAATTTATTAAATATACCTTAGCTAATAGAGCAATGCAGAAACTATAATTTATTTAATTTTTAGTTTCTATCTTGGAGATTAAAAAAATATAGGAATTTCTTTAAAGTATGCTTAGCTTAACAAGAATAAAATTTCTGGCAGAATATTGCATTTTAATAATTGAAGTCAGAGAGATGCTGCTGGACCCCACTCCAGGATAAGTCATCAAGGGCACCCCAGAGGGGGGTGAGTGAGCCCCACCCACTCAAACAGAACCCCAGCAGCCTAAAACCTCCACATTGTGCAATCACCACCAAGTTCATGGCCAGACTCCACTGCTCAGAATTAGCCTCATGCAAAAATTGATCTGTTGAAAAACTCAGATATGCAGGGTTTGTAACTGAAATCTCCAGACACTCACAGAGTTGGGGATGGGCTACCTCCCACCATTTCCCTATTTTTCCAGAAGACTGGCAGTCACCCCATGAACTGCCTCTGGTGCCAAATAAGCTCATTAACCAGCCATGATCCAGAGACTCATAAAAAAATCTCAAAAGAGGTCAACAAGTTGCAGAGATATTTCCGGATCCTGTATCAGGCTGAGTTATCTGGGGCACCCAAAGTCACCATCCAGTTAGAAATTTAACTCCAGCTGTATTACCCCATTCAAAATTTTTTAATTCTTGGGGCATGCAGCTGCATTTGTGCTGCATCTCAAACTGTAACCACTGAGGACCCAGTAATATCACACCACACTGAATAGGATGTAAAGTAAGAAGACAACTAATCTTAATTAAGAAAATATAAACACACAAGTCTTAACCAGTAACATGTTAGAAATCTATTCTACAAGGTCTTAATGGCTTCATACTGAGATACAACAGTATTCATACACTTTCTTCTAAGAAAATATTTTTGATCATTTTTTAGCAAATTGTAAGAAACAATATAAAATAAATTATTCAGGGCCTGCTATAGGGGCAGGCTTGAGGGGTGTTTGGGAAAATTGGAAATAATGGTAGTGGGAAGGTGCATTGGTAGTGGGATTGGTTTTGAAACATTGAATATAATTATGAATAACTTTATACAAATTAATTTTTAAAGAGTTGAAGCCATTAATATTTTTTATTATTTTACTCCTATGTATTTGTTTCCAAAAGGCAACAGAATATCTATACAGTTTCTGTTTTGTTTTGCATTTCATGTTAAAACCAAAACATTTCTTTAAGAGAATTTTTCTAAGCCAGTCACAGTAAAACAATTTCATACCCTGAAAATTATTCTACAACCAATTGGAGGTGGGAACAAATCAACATCATTAGAGAAGACATACTTGAATATGGGTCATCTTTTTAAAAAACTACATTCTTAAGAATAATATTGAAAACTGTTTCTGACCACTTTCACCCTGCCCTTTCACTAAGGTTGACCATCTTATTCTGGCTATAATGTATAGATGTCCATGTTAGAATATCAGCTACTCATCCTAAAAATTCTAAATCATTGTCTTAAATTAAAATTTAAAATTTTCATCCTTCAGTGATGCTCCTTTAGACTTCTTTATCCTACAGGTCTCCTTACACTCTCTGGAAAACTGTTTTCTACAATAAAAGTAACTTAAAACAATGCATCTACAACCTGAATTTTAAATGTATTACTCAAAATGCAACTGGAATTCCATCTCAGCCTATCCCTTGTGTAAAACAATGAAGCTGTACTAAATTATATCTAATTTTTTCTACCAAATATATTACTTAATGGATTGAGCCTTTATTATTATTGGCAATGACACTATAAACATATTTTTATAAGATTTAAGTGAGACATGAGGCTGACACCCATGGACAGTAGATACAAGGACCAGGGGCATTGCCCCATAGTTGGAAGCCTGCTTCATGAGCAGAGGGGAGAAGGCAGATGGAATAGAGAAGGGATCACTAAGAAAATGATGGCTGGAGGAATCAGTCAGGATGGGAGATGTGTGCCGAAAGTAGATAATGGACCAAACATGATAACCTCTCAATGTCTCTGTTGCAAGCTATGATGCCCAAAAGTAGAGAGAGAGTATGGGGAATATTGTCTGCCATGGAGGCAGGGGGAGGGTGGGAAAGGGGGGGGGTATACCGAGGATATTGGTGGTGGGGAATGTGCACTGGTGGAGGGATGGGTGTTTGATCATTGTGAGATTGTAACCCAAACATGAAAGCTTGTAACTATCTCATGGTTATTCAATAAAATTTTTAAAAAAAGATGTAAGTGAGAATTTCAAGTCAATCTCAAATTATCCAATTATAATTTGGTTAAAATTTTCTTTGAAGAGTTCAGAGAACACTAAGTCAAAAATAGACAGGGTTTGACTAAAACCACCATTTTCATATCTTTTTTTAGCATTTCTAGCATTGACAGAAAGTGGAACCAAGAGGCTATCTTATACTAACAAAATGTCCTCTTGGGGCCAGAGACAAAGACAATAAGTAAAGTACTTGCAAGCAACCAAGCCAAGTTTGATCCTAGGTGCGACATACGGTCTCCCAAACTATGCTACTCCAGGAGTGATCTCTGAACACAGCTAGGAATAAGCACAACACGGCTGTGTGTAGCCCCAAAACAAAAACAAAAACAAAGAAAGTGTTCTTATATTTTAGACATATTTCTTTCACATTATCTACTACCATCGAAAGGTAGAGGAGAGAAATGCATTTTCAGCTGGCCCCAAGTCTAACACCGTGTGGTAACAAATTTGTCAGACATTTTCATTGACTTTTCACAAAACAGAGAAGCAGATGCCAACTAGCTTTTTTGATGATATTTCCTGTAGCAGTAAATTGTAAAATATGCAAAAAAAAGTATATTAAGCAATAAAAGACAGTGAGAAGAGGCACAATCAGATATTAATGTCAAATTTGATGACTTTTAGTTTTATATCCTCAGACTTTAAAAGTTGCCATGATTATTGATAGTTTGGAGAAATCATCAGTATATGAAATTAAGTTTTTATTCTAGAACTTTAATTTGGCACATGAAGAATTAAAAACACAATTAAAATCAAATATTCGTTATTAATTATAATTCTCAGCAAAACCTCTTTTGTATCTTACCACACCAACCCCTATTCCTACTCTGACACTTTAATTCATAAGCTTTACCCAACTTTATTTCTTTAAAAATCAATAAAATTAAACCAAATTATATTTGTCACTCTTACCTACAGAATCAAGTCAAATATTAAAAATAAGAGTTGAGAAACACTATCCTATGAGCGCAGTTAAATATCTTCACAAGGAAAAATTCATCTTTTAAAAAATGGGGAGGATTCAAAACGTGAAGAGTTCAGATAAATTACCATATTGTCAAAATATAGTTTTAGTCTTTTAAAGTTAACTTTATCTGAATGGAAAATATAATTTTATGACTCCATGTGCTTTTATTCTAACATATTCCTCAGCTCTAGACCTCCCCAACTTCACTCTCAGTCTTATAAACCACATAGCTCACCCTTTAAACCCAAGTCAAAAACCTCCTTATACTACCAGATCCCAGATCATAGATCATGATCATTCTTTTTTTTGTCATTTTTTTTTATTAATGAGTCACCGTGAGGGTGCAGTTACAGAGTTTTGTACCTGTGTTACAGTTATACAATACTCGAATATCCATCCCTCCACCAGTGCCCATTCTCCACCATCGATGGCCCCAAGGTCCCTCCCCATCTCCCCGTGCTGTCTCCCCCCCCCCGCCCCCGTGACAGGGAATTCCTTATTGTTCTCTCTCTTTTTGGGTCTTATGGTTTAAATGGAGATACTGCTGGGTGGCTATTGTATTCCATCTATAGTCTGCTTTCAGCCCACCTCTCCCATCCTGAGTGGATCCTCCACTACACTTTAGTTGGTGTTCCTTTCTCTATCCAACTGCCCTCTTGATCATTCTTTCTAGTTCCCACTCTTATCTTTCTCCTGACTGTTTTGGACTAAACTTAGAAATTCAAGAGCAATCACTCAAAATTGGTCCCATTTATTAAGACCCTATGAAAGCCTTCCTAGTAAGATAAGCCAGTGGGAGGAAATGCTGCAATACATGCCAGTGAAAAGCAAAGGCAAAATATAGCCATGTCATTCCTTAAAAATATTAAGAAGAAATATTACGTAGTTTTAATTAATTAAAATACTATGGCATTTAGGCAGGAATGACAATACAAGTTTAGGCACTTAATGTGGGTGATATAATGAGATTAGTATTACAGATGACTATTAACTATCTGGAGCATCACGTAGAGTGGAAAGGTAAATAGAACCTACTTCTTGAATATAATTGACACATCATATTATATTTTTGTATGCAGCTGATTCTGGTTTTATTGCTGGTATCACATATGGGTCCCTGACCACTGCTGGGAGTTAATTCTGAACACAGAGCCAGGAGTAAGCCCTGAGAACCACTCAGTGTGCCCCTAAAAAAATAAGCCTTCTAACTAATGCTTAGAATATTAATAATAGTAAAATACTAATTTCTCCTTTAATGTAGCATAAAAAATTAACTTCCTGATAAAGAGGCACCAAACAGTGCGGACTTGTCCTCACCTCTCCTCTCTGTGAGGGAAATACAACTGAGTAGAAGAGAAAGTCCCATCATTCATCATTCATTATGCAATGAAGGCAATGGGATTAACAAAACACAAAGGGAACAGAGAACTTAGTGGTTGAAACCTAAATATACAATACAGGAGAGAACAAAGTTTGAAAAGTCCCAAGATACCACAGGAGGAACAGAAGGGCACTGAGGACACCTACAGGGAACAAGATAAAAAGAAAGTGAAAAAAGAGAAGAAAGTGAGGAGGAAAGGCGCTTCCTAGAGGAAAATCCACAGCTGTGGGCAGCAGGACCTCACTGTGTAGTATTCAAAGGCATGATGGAGCGAGACATAAATTCCTCCCCGACTCAGTAAGGCTTCAAAAAATTGCACAGATCTCTATTTCTACCCAGGTTTAAGGATTTTTCTCTTTCATTCAGATTTATTACAGAACATGGGAGGCAATAACCTAGACAGAGAATATTACATTCCTTTGTTGTGGTCATCTAATTTGCCTCCTCCCTGAGACCACTAACCAGAAGGTCCATAAGCCACAGAAAATCTACCAGATCATAGCAAACCTGACTCCCTCCCACTCCCACCCCCAATAACAGAAGGAAAGGCTTTAAACTTCTATTTGACATAAGTTTTTTACTTCACTTATTTTTTTTATGCTTTACCAAAATTTATGGAAGTTCTGTGTGTTTTGTATCCTGGGTAATATACAGCCAGACCTTTGCCCATTGTGGTTATTTTTTTATTGAAGCACTGGATGCTTCAACGCACAGTACCAATTCTCTCCATCCTTCATCCCAACAGAACCCTAACTTTTTAGCAGTAGTTCCAAAGGGTACCATCATTAATTTCTAAGACAATCAATGCATTGTATATCCCTGATAACTTGTGATCCAGGGTGGGGTTGTAACCAAAATTGGCACAATTATACTGAGGGGACTTTTATGTTTGAAAAGGGGTGGGGGGAAGTTCCTTCTCTTTGGTTTGCAGATCTAACGTAGAAAAACATGGTTCTAACAATGGTAGCCCCTTAAAGGAATCAGGCAACAAGGAAAATGCAGAAGAAAGCAGAGAACAGACACTAAAAAACCTGGCTATTAGTGCCATATAACGTCATCATGCTTATACCCTAATGAACCTCTGAATTTCCAGTATGTGAGATAGTAATAAAAGCATATTTGACCTAGTATGATTCAACATACTTTAATATGTGACTAGCAAAGTTGCAAGTGAATTTTGTTTTATTGAGCAGGGGATAACAATTATCACACATATTTAAGTATAGTTTTAAAAGTCTTTGAAAATGATAAATGTCACAACTGAAGCTATGGGACCTCAGAAGCTGGACATACCATACACGATTAAATGGGGAAGGAAGGAAAGTAACAGTTATTATCCTTTCAGGTATAGGAAAGAGAGTCAGAAGATATATGGACAAGATTAAGATCCTTCAATGGCCAGATAGAGAAACAAGAATATGGTTAAGAAACAAGAAAATGATTTCAGGGCTAGAGAGACAGTACAGGGGACGGAGTATTTGTCTTTCATAGGGCCTATTCAGGTTTGATCCCAAAATCAAGCAAACAAAAAAATCAACAACCAACAAACATAAAAGGCCAAGAAACTGTGGCAAACTATTATATGCCAGAGGCTCGTTCTTAAGTTTTTCAAGATACAGTTCATTGAAATAGAGTTCTATACCTAGGTAAGACAGTTTTTAGTCACTAAAATTATTTTTGAGAACATCGTCTATTCTAGGTACTGTGCTCGGTACTAGTGAACAAGAACAAATGCCCCACCCCTGTGAATCTGAGAGTCCTGGTGGGAGGTAGGGGTTATTCAAATAAAGCAAACTTGCACCTATATTTTGAAATGAAGAACATCCTAATGCTGGGAGAAAAAATAAGCAAAAGATTTGAGTTTTTAAGCATGAATATGATATACAATAGCACAGCAAGTAGGGCATTTGCCTTGCACGCGGCCGACCTAGGTTCGATTTCTCCATCCCTCTCGGAGAGCCTGGCAAGCTGCTGAGAGTATCCCGCCTGTATGGCAGAGCCTGGCAAGCTACCCGTGGCGAATTTGATATGCCAAAAATAGTAATGACAAGTCTCACAGTGGAGACGTTACTGGTGCCCTTTTGAGCAAATCGATGAACAACAATTTGTAAAACAGTGCTACAAGCATGAATATTAAGAAGTATTTCTCTGACACAGATCCTCTTGACCATCATTATAAATAATGGAGGAGGGTGGGCAAGAGGGAGGGTAGAAGGGGAATTGAATGGGAAATAGTAAGGCCTGGGCTTGCAGGCAGCCAGCACAGTTCAATCACTGGCACGGAATTGTCCCAGCATCACCAAGGGTCACTCCTAAGAACAAAAGTAGAACCTTGAACACCAGGTTCAAGGGGAGGATCATTAGCAGGAATTAACTAGGTAAAGAGGATAGTATATTTCAAACACAGATAAGAGCACATGCAAATACCCTAAAAATAAGAACTCAAGAGACTAGAGGGAAAGGTCTGTGTGGCTAGATAGCGTGAATGGAAGTATGTTAGATGACGCTTAAAAAGATAATTAAATAATATAGGGTAATGTAATAATGTAATAAGGTCTATTTTGAAATGACTCTATTTGAAAGCAATAGAAGTCATTGAAATTTATATATACATATATATATTTAATTTTTTTCTTCTCTTATCTGTGGACTACTTTTGAAACCCTGATAAAACTATTCTTTCATTATTGTTAACATAATAATGTTAACGTGTTACCATTATTGTTAAGTCACACAAAACTACATATCTAATTTATTCACTTTATATATATCTAATTTATTCTAATTTATATCTATATTCTGATTTATATCTAATATTTAAACTTACTGAAAATTAATTTTAAAGAGTAAAAATTACAATGGTATAAACTATAGCAATTATCCTTAAAATAATCTCCTTTCCCTAGTATAATTAGGAAGTTCTTTCTTTATACCTACAAAGCAGAGGTCTGACTCTTATCTATGTACTGAAGATTTTAAAGAAGTAATAACAAAGAAAAACAAAAAGATCTGTTATCAGATGTTTATAAACTAACCTAAAAGACACCTTACATTTCTGTTGCTTTTACATTAACAAAATGGTGTGCATCTTTATGAACAAGATTTTGAGCTCAAAGACAAATTTAAAGAATGAAAATTGCAGACTAAGGGATCCCTATTCTGAGATAACAAGACTCATAGATAGTTTTAAATATATCCTTTGGAAAAAATAAGGACAGCTTTCAAACTAGATGGACTTTTATCAAAATCCAAAATAAGCTTTAATATTAAGGTAGAATGGTGGAAAGCTAACAGAGTTTCATTCAAGACTCGGTTTAAGTGAGAAACTACTGATAAGTCAAATTCTTCCTTACTAACGTCCACTAAATCAAGATTATGAGACCTGGAATAGTTAGTCCTGAGCATGCACATTTGAGAATAAGCTGAAAATAATGATGATAACTCTGTAACTCTATATCAAGTAGAACTGTAATAAATTATCTCTAACATCACAACATAATGAAAGTTAGAAAGTTTTTTCTCTATTTCTTAAAGAGAGAAATTTATCCAAGTGTGAACTTCCAGGAGGTGAGAAAGCTTGAAACTGAATCCAAAATTCCCAACTCCAAAACTCTTTCTATTTGCCTCTCATTATTTGGCACTACAGACTTGATATCCCAGAGTCCAATTCTAGCACAGACTAGGATATGTAGATGGCAGGAGAAACAGGTTGCCCATCAAATATGGTAGAAGAACTTTTTCTTGGAATGAAGTTGTGAAAAAATCCAGGTTCAGAAATCCAATTGAGTTTGAGTCTTACTCAATGTTTGGCCTTATGGAGGTTTCTCTATAAGCTTAAACCCCTTCATTTATCTATAGAGCAAAGTATATTTCATTGGCCTATCATTATAATTTAATGAAATAAGCTACATAGAAAGGTTAGCACAGAGCTGGTACATAGCCAAATGTTCAACAAATATATAAATAAAATGTAAACTATAATACAACAAAGAGTAGAATTAACTATATTCTAGCAATAACCATTCATGCATGTCAGTTTGGCTCTCTTATATGGCAACAAAGCTCTTCAGAATTGTCCCATTTTTATGACCATAACAACTTACTTCCAAGCAATGTTATTTAGTAAAAGACAGATAGAGTCCAAATTCAATGGCTTCTATTACTTATGAGATATACATATATGTGTAAAGTCAAATAAGTCTAGTATAAAGTCAAATAAGTTTACAGTACATAATTACAAAAGACTTAAGACTTTAAATGTAAACATTCAAAACACACTCATCAAATATCACTTTGCTTAAAGTATAGACTCACAAGGACTCTAAGATGATCCATGTGACTGCCTATACAAAAGGTTTTCTGGAGTTGCAAGTTCTCAAAGCAGGCACCATGTATATAGCAAATGTCCCCTCCATAGTGTTGCTTTTGTCTGATACCACAATATCAGCATATCACCACAGACGTCAGCATGAACAAATATAAGAACATGGACCTTTTCAGCTATTATGGGATTCGATATAATCCACCCGCATGAAGTCTCTCTATGATAATTTCAATTTATAAGGAAAAGAAGTTCCAAATCAGTCAGATTTGCTGACATCAAAAAACAGCCCATTTATAGAAGTAACTTCTCTATGCCTGGAATACTTCCTTTTCAGGTGGTAGCTTGTGACTAATGTTTTTTTGTTTGTTTTTAGTTTATACTTGATGGTTAAATATATGTATATTCACTGTACAATTCTTTCAATATATTGATAGGTTTAAAATATTTTTTAAAAAAATAAAATATTTTAAATAAAATATTAGAGGGCCAGAGAGATATAACAGGGGTTTAGGAACATCCCTTGCATTCGGTCAATTCTGATTTGATCTCTGGTTCTGCAGATGATTTTCTAGCACAACCAGGAGTGATTCCTGAACACAAAGCCAGGATTAGACCCTAAGCACAGCCAAGTTTGACCCAAAAACAAATACAAAAATTAGTGGATGTAGATAATATACTAGAGGACAACTAGGATGAATCTCACAGACATAGTAGTAATTGAAAGGTAACAAGAAGCACAAGAGTACATATTTTATTATTCCAATTACAAAAAGATCAGGAAGGAGCTGTGCCTTCATGCTTTCCCTGTTCTGTCTGGAGGTGTTGGGCAGAAATGGACAAGAAACAAGTGCTCCATTTCATGAAGGCAAGTCTCTGAACAATAACACAAAGCCACAGAGGCAGGGGCAAAAGAGCATCCTGTTCTGTCAGTACTTTTCATCTAAATATTACCATGGTTCCACGTGAAACCCTGAACAGCAAGCAAGTCAAATCATTTTTACTGACATATCTATTAGTCCACAATTTTGTAATGACAACAAAACAAAGATAGTAAAAATTAAAGTGTAGCCAAAGCAACAAACAACAACCAACATAACAATTGATGTATGAAGACAGACCCTGAAAATTTAAGAATATATTGTATTTAAATTTTTAAAAAACATGATAAAACACAAACATTATAGGTTTCTTCTTACTATCCTCAGCACTCTGTTTTATCAAACATATTGACCTAATCTTTTTATTTAATTTCATTTAGTTCCCTTCCCTCTGTTGATGATGTGATATCCAGGGATGACACATACACTTGGTTGTGGTGCTCACACACTCAACCACAGTGCTCACAGAAGTCCATCCTTTATTTACAGGGCATGCACACATATTCTCTGGGGGCATCTCAGCCTTTTAGCAGAAGTGTTTCTGTCATAGATAATAAACAGAAGAGTTGTCAGGCAAAAACTGCTATTGCCAGGATTAAGCTGGGCACAGGTTGGCAAAAGCAACAATCAAACTCTCAGCTTCAAGTTAGCAAGGCCACAAGTTTTAGCCACAAGAAATATCCCTACCCCTAACCTAAATATTAAGCTGCTTGAAGAAAAACAAACCTTTTTTCTTTTCTGTTTTTTCATTTATAGCAAAATTCCAATCAATATGACAAAAAAAGTTTTAACTTCTCTATTCCTTAGGGGAAGAGAGAAGTTAATTAAAAATTCTAATTCTTTGCCTGAGTGCCAAAAGATTCTGAAAATATTTTTATTTGAAGGGAAAAGTCCTCTGGAGGCAAACTTGGTATTTGCATCAAAGGCAGAAGACGAATATTGTCAATTTCTGTCAAATTCTTCTCTGTTCAGAAAGCTTATTATTTTTCAGCATGCGAAGTACAATCTCATATTGTGTGCTATTAAAATTTCCTCCCAAATCTCACCATGATCAATGTGTCTGTCTGGGGCTGCCCAAACCTTGAGAGCTGAGTTAGAGTGGCCAATTTAGAAAACGAACAGAAATGACAAGGAACCAAAAGCAACGTCTTGAATCTCCGGCTGCAATAGCGGAAGAAACGGTGTCAACTTCCCCTGCTCCACTGTATCCGGTTGGAAGGCACCAGATGTTGGTCAGGTGAATCAGAATAGGAGGGTCAGGTCAAAAGAGCCCAAACAAGAGATTTCTGAAGTTCTATGGACCAAGGCAGTGAAAAAAGAGAACAGGAAGTACATACTAGAAGTGGAAATGTACTAGGCACTTAGTAAAGGAAAATGGCTTTAAGTTCCTGTTGCCTCCCTTCCAGAAGTCTCCTGGAGGCCCAAGGTAAAGAGGACTCCAGAAGCAGCACCAGACTGGGAGTGCTATGTGCTTAAAAGCATCTCTGAGTCAGAGGAATGTGAATCCCTGATAGTGACTCCTCCCACTGCTACAATGTCCCAATATGTAAAAAAAGCAGCGCCCCCAATTCCCGCTCCCAGGGATGCCATGTAAAGTTTTTGTCAATATAGTGCCAGGCCCCCAGAAATCACATATATTTGTGCAGAAGCTGGATCCCTCAGTGAAAACTTTTGAAAAATATTCTATTTGTCCATCTACCATACTTATCTGAGGACTATGAAACTTACTGGCACAACTTTATATAGATGATAGATAAATAAATGAGAAATGTTATGTAAATGTTGTCATAAGGGTGTAAAACATACATGAATCTCAGGAAAGTAGAAGGAAGAAAAAATAAAAAGTAAGCACCAAAATTAATAAATGAATGAGTAATTTTAAATGATTAAAATTTGAATTTTAATATAAGAAATCATTGAAGCCAAAATACAGCTCTTTGAAAAACTTAATAGTGTTGGGGCCGGAGCGATAGCACAGCGGGTAGGGCGTTTGCCTTGCACGCGGCCGACCTGGGTTCGATCCCCGGCATCCCATATGGTCCCCCAAGCACCGCCAGGAGTAATTCCTGAGTGAAAAGCCAGGAGTAACCCCTGTGCATTGCTGGGTGTGACCCAAAAAGCAAAAAAAAAAAAAAAAAAAAAAAACTTAATAGTGTTGTAAAATCCTTAAAACAAGTGAAAAAATAAAAAAACATAAATTTCTGATATCAAAAACAAGCATGATAGTTTCTATAGACATTAAAAATGAGATGATAGTACTAAGCCCTTCAAACCAATGTATAATTCAGATTTTAAAAATACTCAAAAATAAAATTTATCAGTTATCAGAATACAAAATAAATGAGTAGCATGATATTTTTTAACAAAACTAAGTCCACTATTAAATTTCACATATATACACAATGACGTAGATCCAAGAACAAAATATCAATTAAGCAAAAGATCTCCAGTAATTAGAATATTACAATTAGTATTGCCTATTGCAATACTTTCTAATATGATACCAACAAACATTGCTTCAGAATATAAACAGAAAACAAATACCAGTCTAAAATAGCACTATAGTACTGTTGTCCCTTTGTTCATCAATTTGTTAGAGTGGGCACTAGTAATGTCTCCATTATAGACTTGTTGTTACTGCTTTTGGCATATCGAATATGCCACAAATAGCTTGCAAGGCTCTGCCATGAGGGCAGGATACTCTCGGTAGCTTGCTGGGCTCTCCAAGAAGGATGGAGGAATCGAACGCGGGTCGACTGCATGCAAGGCAAATGCCCTACCCGCTGTGCTATCACTCCAGTCCAGTCTAAAATAAAAAGCTTTAAATATATTTTCTTAAAAGAAATATATATTTTTTTATAACCAGAGCTAGAATGGTCCAAGGGCTGAAGTCTATGCTTCACATGCAGAATGCCTGGTTTGTTCCCCAACACCTGACCTGAGCATCACCAGGAGTGACTCTCAAACACAAAGTCAGAAGTAGCTCAGAACACTGCAAAAATAAATGAATCAATAATTTTAACAAATATTTATGAGTTTAGAGGAAAGAATTAGTTGCCATTATATGAGCCACTCCATGAGAGGCCACATGTTACAGTGCTCATGAAGGTTTTGCAGTACTGAGGATTGAACTCTGAGCCTCACATATACAAGGCATGTTCTCTACTACGTGATCCACATCTACATCAAGCTCTAGAAGAAAATAATTAAGATAATACTTAAGGTACACAAGACACTAAAGCAGAAAATAAAATATTAATATACTGGAATATGAATAAGTAGAAGTCATATTAATAGGAACATCAAACAAGAGAGTCTCTTGCCCACATGCCTGGCTATTTTCTCCGGGGCCCCTTGGAGGGGATGGGCTCCAGCTTTCCTCCCCACCCCAAGCAGAGCTCCCGGCAGCCGAAGACCACCAGAACCTAGCTAAAGCCATGCCTGAGGCCCCTCTCCACACATTCAGACAGGCCTCACACATGAAGGTACCGTCAGAAGGAACCCAGGTGTGTGTAATTCCATCAACAGTCAGCACCCAGAGACTTAAAAGCAAGCTCCCAGAAGCGATATCTTGTAGCCTACTTCTCCCTCTGGGAGAAACTGGCAAGATTCTGAGACTTTCCTGTGTATAAAAATAAAAAGAAAGGGCGCGGGAGAGGAAAGAGATACCTCACCGCACCGAGCCAGGCACAGGGCCTAGGGCAGCAGCTGTCTCTCCCGCCACCCGAGTTCGGTATCCTCCAGCCACTTCCCCCACCCCGGGGAGGTTGATGGCGAAGATGTGGCAGGCGAAGGAAGGAACGGAGCCAAGATGGTTGGTCTCACTTGCAGTTTATTCCAATCTTCCCTCTATCCACTCTCCTCTGGAACTCTCCCCTTGCCCCCTCATACAGCTACCTTAAATCTCCCCGTCCCCCAGCAGCCTGGGGCTTATCTAAAGGTGTGGTTACAATCCATAGGGGGTATAGTTCTATCTCTTAGGGGAATGCCTTTACTAGGACAGAATCTCTCTTTCAGCAGGAAGACCCACCCAAGGGCAGAGTCCCATGAATGTGTTTCTCTTCTCCTCAGCCAGCAAACATATAAGAATTCATAATATTAATCATTTTGTATGGACACAATAAGAGATGCATTAAAGCTTATAGAATTGCTCTCCTGGGGCCATCTCAATCTCAGACTACAGTGCTCAGGCCAGATCAGTCTTTCCTATCCTTGGCAGGGTCCCAGTCTCATAATTACTATTGGATCATGACAGCATTTTTCTATGATCAAGCTCTTAACTTATAGTTAAGAATTAGGCACTTTGGCCAGGCCCATCTCGATGCCAGGGTAGCACATAACTCACCGCTTGCCCTGGATCCTTCCCGTCCCACGTCGGGGACCCTACTTTGGGGTGCTAGGAACTGAGGGCAACTGAGGCTTAAGTGGAGAAAGCAGATGCCCAGGAGGGAATATCGAGGCCAATTAAGTCTTAAGTTATAAAAACATAATATTGTCTTCTTGTGTCTATACAAAAAAGACATAGCTTTAAAGTAAATTATTCAAAAGGCATAAAGAGGAGAGAAAGGCAATGTTATAATATTCAGTGTCCTAGGAAGTTCTGACCTTACCAATTAACAGAGTTTGATTAAGGGAAGAGCAGATAAACTGGTAGAATTGGTTACAGATAAACAAAAGAATGGGAGTGACTCGGGAGCACTTTGATGGGTGTGACTGATAAACCTAAGCTCCTTGGGCAAGGGGAGCAAGGATGAACCAAAGTCAGGCCTAACATATTTAGAGCTATATTCCAACATTCCTGCCCATATGGAACAACCTTGCAAGCTTCCCATGGTGTATTCATATGCTAAATCCAGTAACAAGCTGGATCTCATTCCCCTGACCCTGAAAGAGTCTCCAGTGCAACATTGTTGGGAGGGCGAAGTCGAGAGAGAGTTCTAAGATCTCAGGGAAAGGGTGAATGGAGAGGTTACTGAACCCGCTCGAGAAATCGACGATTAACGGGGATTTCTTGATTTCGTGATCAAACAACCCACAGACATAGTCATTATATATTGTATCACTTGCATCACTTATAGTCCCATTGATCTTCAACTTGCTGGAGCAGGCGCCAGTAACGTCTCCATTTGTCCCTGTTGTGAGCTAGTGCAGCCCAATGATATCTGCTTGCTCCAAGAACAGGAAGAGCCTCAAAACATTCATTCAGAGATTTGACCAAGAAATCTGACCATCTAGTTGGTGGGCGGCCACGAGGTCTTCTGACGTCCTGTGGAATCCAGTCAGTAACAGCTCTAGTCCAGCGGTCATCTCGGAATCGCATTACATGACCGGCCCATCTGATTTTTGATGCCTTGGCAAACGAGACAGCATCCCTGATTTTTTACTTCGATGGAGGTCAGAATTCTGGATTCCTTCTCTCACTTGAGTGAGACATGATATTCCTAACATAGCTCTTTCAATTTTTCTTTGGGATACCCTAATAGCATTCTCATCCTGTTTGTGTAGGGCCCAGGTTTCTGAGGCATATGTTAGTGCAGGAAGAATGGTGGAATAGAAAAGATGTGCCCAGAGTCGAAGGTTTTTTGTCCTCTTAACCAGTTCTTCTACGCTCTTGAATGCATTCCACGCTGCTCTCTTCCTCCTGAGCAGTTCTGGCACCAAGTCGTTCCTCATGTTGATTTCTCGACCCAGCTACACATTGCTGCTGCATTTGGATATGTTCATTCCATTGAGAGCAAATGGAGCTTCAGGGACCAGTTCGTTTTTCATGAACATCGTCTTGTTGAGATTCAGCTGCAATCCGACCCTTCCACACTCGTGGTCGAAGTCGGCCAGCATTTGTGCCGCTTGGTTGATGTTTGCTGTTATGAGAACGATGTCATCAGCAAAGCGGAGGTGGTGTAATTGCCGACCGACTATCTTCACTCCCATTCCTTCACATTCCAGTCATCACATAATGTTCTCAAGGGCGGCACTGAAGAGTTTCGGTGAAATGGTATCACCCTGCCACACCCCTCTCTTTACATCAATGATCACTTCCTTGTAGAATGGTGAGATTGTGGTAGTGAATCCACAGTACAGCTCGCGGAGGATTTTGATATACTGAGTTTGAACACCCTGTTTGGCCAGGGCTTCGATGACTGCCTCAGTCTCAACAGAATCAAAGGCCTTCTTTAAGTCGATGAACATTAGGCAGAGCAGCATCTTGAACTCTCACGAAACTTCAATGAGTGTGGTCAACTGTGTGGATATGGTCTATCGTGCTGAATCCCCTTCAGAACCCGGCTTGCTCACATGGCTGTTCCTCGTCTAGTGCTCTGCCTATTCTATTCAGGATGACAGGAGTGAACAACTTGTAGACGACAGACAGCAGGCAGATTGGGCGATAGTTGCCGATGTCGTGGATGTCTCCCTTCTTGTACAACAGAACGGTCCTACTGGTTATCCACTGAGACGGAACCTTGCATTCAGACAGGTAGCGTGTGAAGAGTTGAGCCGGTGTATTGATGAGTACTGGTGGCAGATTCTTCAGGTGTTCGGGTCTGACCTTATTCGAACCAGGTGCTGTATGCATCTTTACCAACGAAATGGCATGTCAGATTTCAGAAGGGAGAACGTTGGGAATGACATATCCATCCTGCGGAATGGTATGTTGGCATATTCGATATTCCAACAACAGTAACAACAATTGGCCTCATTCACCTGTCACCGAAAGAGCCCCCAATATGGCAGCATTAAGAAAGATGAGCAAGGAGAGTCTGAAAAAATCTCGGGGACGAATTACACTGCCAAAACGAAGAAAGACTAAAATGATTGTCTGTACTTTCAATGCACGGACACTGGCATCAGAAGCATCCACCGAGGACCTGATAGTGCAAGCGCAGATGATCAAGTACAACATCATTGGTCTGACCAAAAAGAGGAGACATCAATCACATCACACCATTTTCGACACTGGAGAAGAATTTTTCCTTGGAACATGCGACAATGGAGGCATTGGTGGCATTGGTGTCCTTGTCAATACGAACTTGGCCATGAGCATCAATTCATTCGAATGCCTAATAACCTGAATAGGACGATTACACATGAATAGATGTGGCTCACTGCCTGCAGTTTCTATCTTTGTCATCTACGCACCAACTTCCAACTACGATGAAGAAGAAATTGAGAGGTTCTACATGGAACTGGAGAAGTTCTATAAAGAAAACCACACCTTCTACAAGATCATTGTTGGTGATTTTAATGCCAAGATAGGTCTGAGAAGGTCGCCTGAAGAACTCCACATTGGGACCCATGGCCAAGAATGGAACGATCAGGGTGAGAGACTGTCTGAATTCATCATGTCGACCAAGACCATCAATGGTAACTCACAGTTCCAAAAGGCCGAATCTAAACGCTGGACATGGGAGTCTCCCAGTGGACAGTTCCACAATGAAATTTACCACATCATATTCAATCGAAGGTTTTGCCTGACCGATGTCGCTGTTGTCCCAAAATTCCAAACGGGATTGGACCACCGTCTCCTTCGTGCAAAATTCTACTTCACAGAGCAGGGAGAAAAGTCTGCAAAATTTAAGTCAAAGAAGGCAACTCCCAGAATGACCTCCAACTGGGAGCTCTTTGCCACTACTGCAGCAACATGGGAAGATGCCGTCCTTGACAACATCAACAAGGAATACGATCGACTGGTTCAGCACCTCCAGGTCTGTGCAAAGAATACCAAGAGTGAGAAAGCCACAAACAGACGCCTGTCTTCGGAAACTCTCAAGCTCTCAAGCTCATTTGTCAACATGGCTTGGCGCAAGCCTCAGGCAACCACAAGCTAATGTCCAAGCTCACAAAGCTGTGCAGAGGTGCGATAAAGGAAGACCTCAAAGAGAGTAGAGCAGCAGTGTTGGCCAGTGCAGCAGAAGCCGGGAAAAGTATTCGCAACACTCGCCTGTCCTTCTTCAACTACAACACCAAGATGACTGCCCTCTGACGTCCCGATGGATCTATCACATCTTGCCACAGACACAGCACATGAAGAATTTGTACAAGCTAATAAATGAATTGTAGACCAGTTCATTTAACTGGTAGCTATATGTTTTGTAAGTATCTGACAAGGTTCCCCAAGTAACAAGTCATCACGAAAATAAAAATTAGAATCACAATGAGAAAATACTTGTCAAAAACTAAAAGATAAAACTAGATAATACAAAACAATTAAAGAAATTAAGATTATTGAAGATACATGTGGTCAAAGTGATAGCACTTGCCTTGCCTAAAGTCAACCTGGGCTCAATCCCTAGCAGCCTATATAGTCCGCTGAGCCTGCCAGGCGTGATCCCTGAGAGCAGGACCAGGAGTAAGCCCTGAGGTTTTCTTTCTGTTTTGTTTTGTTTAGTCCTGGAAATGCTTATAGGTTACTTCTGGCTCTATACTCAGGACTCATTCCTGGCAGTGCTTGGGGGATTCTATGGGTGGTCAGGAATCAACACGGGTTAGCCATGTGCAAGGCAAGTGCCCTCCCCCCAGTACTATGGTTCTGGCCCCAAAGCCCTGAGTGTTGTTGGGTATGGTCCAAATAGCAAAACAAAAAGCAAAAAAAGATTACTGAAGATACAAAGCAGCCAGAACTCTGTGAATGAAAATACAAGTTGGTAAATTATAGAAAACTATTTGGTAAGTCTCCAAGTAAAACTGAACATGCACATTACTTAAAAATCCAGAAATTCTATTCCTAGATATATACCCTGGAGCGATAGCACAGTATGTAGGGCATTTGCATTGCACAAGACCAACCCGGGTTCAATTCAATTCCTCTGTCCCTCTCAGAGAGCCCAGCAAGCTACCGAGAGTATCCTGCCCACATGGCAGAGCCTGGCAAGCTATCCGTGGCATATTCTATATGCCAAAACAGTAATAACAAGTCTCACAGTGGAGATGTTACTGGTGCCTGCTCGAGCAAATCAAAAATCAATGAACAATGAGACGACAGTGCTAACAGTAATATATATATATATATATATATATATATATATATATATTCTTTATCCAGTCATCTGTTCTTGGACACTTGAGTTGTTTCCAGATTATAGATATCATGAACAGTACTGCAATGAACACAGGAGTGCAAATGTCTCTCCTAAAAAAGGTTTTGGGGCCCTTGGTATAGCTGCCAAGACCTGGAATTGCTGGGTCATATGGAAGCTCTATTCCTAGTTTTTTGAGAAGTGTGCATATAATTGGTCACATTGAAAAAAAGAATTCAGACCTCTTCTTAACACCATGAACAAAAGTCAAATCAAAATGGATTAAAGACTTCAATATCAGGACAGAATCTGTAAATTATATTAAGGAAACCATAGACAGAACACTCCACAAAACTGAAGCACTGAAGTTTCAGTTACAATGGGGTTACATCAAATTAAGACACTTCTGCACCTCAAAGGAAATGATGACCAGAATAAAGATATCCCACGGACTCGAAGAAAATATTTTCTCCCCACTCCTACTTTACAATCCAAGATATATAATGTACTGAGAGAACTTTATCAAAAACAATCAAACTCCATTCAAAAATGGGATGAAGAGATGAATAGAAATCTCCTCAAACAAGCAACCAAAGATATATGAAAAAATGCCCAGCATTGGGGCTGGAGTGATAGCACAGCAGGTAAGGCATTTGCCTTGCACGAGGCCGACCTGGGTTTGATTCCCAGCAGCCCATATGGTCTCTGGAGCACGGCCAGGAATAATTCCTGGGTACATGAGCCAGGAGTAACCCCTGTACATTGCCAGGTGTAACCCAAAAACAAAACAAAAAATGCCCTACATCATTAATCATCGTGGAAATGCAAACCAGAACATTGAGATCTCACCTCACACCAGTGAGACTGGCACACAACACAAAGAACAAAAACAATCAGAGCTGGCATGGGTGTGGAGAAAAGGGGACCCTCCTTCACTGCTGGTGGGAAGATGGAACTGTCCTGTACTTCAGGGAAACAACTTAATTGTTTTCAAAACACAGAAAGCACTCATGTTACTTTTAGCAATAGTGTCCCACTCAGAAGACTTGAGTCTACAGAAAAACTGTTACAACTGAGAAAAGTAACATTTAGATTCATTCAAGGCCAACTGCCTTTCACTGGTCTACAGGAAATATAGGACTAATTAAAACAGGGGAAATGAGACCAGGAAATGGTATAACAGCTAGGGCTCATGCTTAGCGTGTCTACCAAGGTTCAATCCCTGATGCCACAAAGACTCCCAAAGATTGAAGGCTGTAAGCCCCGAGCAGTGACCCCATCCCAACAAGGAAGATGAAAGAAATATGCCATCTATATTATGGTATGACATTCTGAAACTCTACATTGGGAAAATATATTGTCTTTTTCACATACCTTGTGAATTTAACCATCACCCAGTCGTTTGTGGTGGTAGTTTGTATTAAGTAAGTCATTCTATATTACTAGTCCAGATTAAAGAAGCAATTTAAGCATTGACAGAAACTAAAAGCATTATTCCAGATTAAGAAATTAAATTAAGCACCCATTAGCTAAAGAGGCCATCTACTTGTTATGACCACTCAAGTGCTTTAGCCACAAGCACTTTTACCTTAAATTCATGGAGAAATGGAAGCATTATCCAATATTACTTGTGGTGAAATGGAGAGTAAGGTTCAAGTGAAAGACCAAACTGATGACGAACAAGAGGTTTCAAAAAAAAGAAACAGAATGTAGTTTTTAAAATAAAACTACTGTTCTAACAAACTGTTGGTGCAGTTATTATATTGCATCCTCAATCTGGTGAATGATGCATGGAACATAATATTCTGAAGAAGCCCACACAGCACAAAGTGATTTGTTAATACTCCTAGCCTGATACACGTGTTTGCTCTTGTCATTGCAGTCAGCACACTCTTCTCAAGACAAGTTCTCATCAGATGGAACATTTTGAAGTTAGAGTTCCTGTTCAGCATTGAACTACCTCTCTCCAGTATGCATCAGGCATTCAGTATACTTATTAAATAAATATTACACGAATAAGATTAAAGCTATGAGTAACAGAATCTTCCAAACCTGACTTGAAAAATTCCTTTGGTATGAGGCCCTATATAATAATATAATAATACTTTTGTAAAAGTGCTTCCAAGGGTTACGAGCCAATATTTTTGCCTGCCATTAAATACACAAATCACTGTATCACTGTATCACTGTCATCCCATTGTTCGTCGATTTACTGGAGTGGGTGCCAGTAATGAATGTCTCCATTTGTCCCAGCCCTGAGATTTTAGCAGTCTCTCCTTACTCATCTTTCCCAATGATTGGAGGCTCTTTCAGGATCAAGGGAATGAGACCTGTTATTGTTACTGTATTTGGCATATTGAATACACCACGGGGAGCTTGCCAGGCTTTTCCTTGAGGGCAGGATACTCTTGATAGCTTGCCGGGCTCTCTGAGAGGCATATATATATTTCCCTTTATGACGATGTGTCAAAGTGGCTGCTTGGTCCTGGAATATGTTCACTCATGTGTGAGGCTCAGCCCAAGCATGTGTAAAGTGGCCTGGAGCATGGTGGCGGTTGGGTAGTGGAGGTTGACTGCCGGGGCTGGGTCCCTTGGGGCGGAGAGGGCTCTCACCCCCGCCCTCTGGGGCACCCCGAGTGAAAACAGCCTGAAGTGGAGTCCGGTGGCATGGTTGGGGGGGGGGCTCATTCTATCCTCCCTTCTGGGAGAAAGAGCCCCCAGGGGTCACACCCATAAGCTACCTCCTGCAGGCGCCAGATAATCTCCTCATTGGCCACCCTCCACTCACAGCTGCATCTCCCAGAAGGGAGCATAAAATGAGGCCCCCATAACCATGCCACTGGACTCCACTCCAGGCTGTTTCACTCGGTACCACAGAGGGGGGCGAGTGAGAGCCCTCCCTGCCCCAACCGACACCGCCCAGCAGCCAACCTCCACTACCCAACCACTGCCATGCTCCAGGCCACTTCCCACATGCTTGGGCCGAGCCTCACACATGAGCGAAGTTCCACGGTACCCAGGTAATGAGGAAATTTGTGATCTTGGACTCTGGGCTCAATGGGACCCAGGAGCAGAGGTCCTCTGCCTAAATACACAAAAGGCCAGTTAATTTTACTGTCAAGTTTTATGGCCAAGAATTGTAATTCAAGCGCCGGTCTCCTCTCACAGGTACCCGTGGATCTCTGCACACTCCCCTCCCGTCCAGTCCAGCCTCTCCATCGCCCGCTGCCTGGGGATTCCCGGCCACCGGCAGTGCCATCACCTTCACTGTCTGCGCCTGCATGAACAGCGCCGTCTCCTCTCACAGGTTGTTAGGGGTGTGTTCCCAGGTCAAGGGGCATGATCTCAAAAGGGGGCATGGCCTCTTTCTGGACCGGCGGCCGCGTAATTATTTCTCCCATCCCATGCATAGTGCTTCGGTCACAATTGGTATAACCTATTCCTCTGAAGAATATCCTGTTCATCTTAGTCACTATAAGCTAATTATCAATTAGCCTATACCATCCTACTTTCAAAAACACTATCAGTGAACACATCAAGCTGCACAAAAAGTCCTTTTTAAAGACATCATAGCCCCACGTCTTCAATTGAGGCCCCTCACAAGCTAATGTATAGCACCTGACAGTAAAGCCCATAACAACATGAAGAAATAGCGAAAATCCCCACTATCAGGAGAGATGGAAGAGAGGATCTCAGAACCCCACACAAGGACTTCCCAGAAATACAATCTCCTCTCAGATAAAGAATTCAGAGAAGAAATTGTGAAGATGGTTCAGGAACTCAAAGCAACTATGGAACGAACATCCAATAAATTAAGGTATGATATGGATGCAGCATTGGAACGGTCCACCAAGATAATCCAGGAAGAAATGAGAGCAGAAATCTCAAAGCTACGAACAGAAGTGACACAATTAAAAGAATCAGTAGATGAAATTAAAAACTCAGTAGAAGCCCTCAATAATAGAATGGCTACAGCCGAAGACAGAATCAGTGAGTTTGAAGATGACTTGCAGAAAGCATATAGGCAACAACAAATAATGGCAAAAGATCTCAAAATGGCTCTAAAGTGAATTAGAGTCCTAGGGGATGACCACAAGAGAAGCAACATAAGAATCATTGGAGTGCCAGAACCACAGGGAACCAATCCCAATGAAAAAAAAACACAATCAAAGACATCATTGCTAAGAAATTCCCAGAGCTAGATAGAGAATGCGGGCATCCAGATCCAAGGAGTCCAAAGGGTGCCAGCTAAAAGGGACGCAAATAAAAAATCCCCAAGGCATATCATAGAATGATGGATGCCGTGGATAGAAACACAATACTGCAAACAGCAAGATCAAAGAAGGATATCATATATAAAGAAGCACCCCTTAGATTCACAGCAGACCTATCAGAAGAAACTTTCCATGCCTGAAGGCAATGGTGAGATATAGTGAAAAAACTCAATGAAATGAACACCTAACCAAGACTACTTTACCCCGCTAAACTCTCAGTTAAACTTGAAGGAACCATACACTATTTCATGGAGAAACAACAGCTCAAGAACTTCATAGACTCAAGACCAAACTTAAAAGAAGGACTAAAAGGGCTACTATAAGACAAGGAAAAACCCTACAAGAACAACAAACCCTACAGAAAGAAAGATGGTACAAAATCCCATGACAATAATTTCCCTTAATGTTAACGGTCTAAATGCACCAATCAAGAGGCACAGAGTGGCAAAATGGATTCGGAAACTAAACCCAACTTTCTGCTGCCTACAAGAAACACATCTGAACAGTCAGAGCAAACACAGACTCAAAGTCAAAGGATGGAAAACAATCCTGCAAGCAAACAACTCCCTCAAAAAAGCTGGGGTGGCCACACTAGTATCCGACAACATAGATTTCAGGCTGAAAAAGATCAGAAGGGACAGAGAAGGTCATTTTCTATTCATCAAGGTATATGTACAACAGGAAGAAATCACACTATCAAACATACATGTACCTAATGAACGACCAGCTAAGTACTTAAAAGAACTCCTAACAGAATTTAAGGGGGACATAACTAGTGCCACGATAGTAGTTGGAGACTTCAACACTGCCCTATCACCTCTAGATAGATCGACAAGAACAACACACGGCAAGGAAACAATGGCTCTGAAGGAAGAAATGGAGGAGACAGGGCTAATAGACCTATACAGGGCTAATCACCCCAAAAATAAAGAATACACATTCTTTTCCAGTGCACACGGAACATTTTCCAAAATAGAACACATTCTGGGTCACAAACTATACCTTAATAGAATCAAAAAGATAGAAATTGTATCAACTATCTTTTCAGACCATGATGCGCTGAAGATGGAAGTTAATCACACACAGATGCAGAGAAACAAATCAAACACCTGGAAATTAAATAACTCACTGTTGAACAATGAGTGGGTCATGAAGGAAATAAAGGAGGAAATCAAAAAATACATGGAAGCAAATGAGAATGAAGACACAAGCTACCAGAACGTATGGGATGCAGCCAAAGCTGTGTTAAGGGGGAAATTTATAGCTCTGCAAGCTTTCCTCAGGAAGGAAGAAAGGGCCTATATAGATAGCTTGACTGCACAGCTCAAGATCTTAGAAGAGGACCAGCAAAAGGAACCCAAACCAGATCGAAGGAAAGAAATAATAAAACTTAGAGCAGAAATTAATGATATGGAAACACGAAAAACAATTGAAAGATCAATGAAACAAAGAGCTGGTTCTTCAAGAAAATAAATAAGATTGATAAACCTCTAGCAAGACTCACAAAGAAAGAGAGAGAGAGAACCCTATAAACCGAATCAGAAATGAAAAGGGGGACATCACAACAGAAGCCAAGGAGATTCAAAAGATCATCAGAGACTAATTTGAAAGTCTGTATGCCACAAAACAAGAGCACCTAAAAGAAATGGACAAATTCCTTGATTCCTACAATCTCCCAAGACTGAACCAAGAAGTCTTGGAATACCTGAATAGGCCCATAAATATTAAGGAAATCGAAACTGTAATCAAAAGTCTCCCCAAAAACAAAAGCCCAGGCCCAGATGGATTCACTGGAGAATTCTTCCAAACATTTAAAGAACAGTTGTTGCCAGTTCTCTTCAAGCTTTTCCAGGAAACTGAAAGGACAAGAACCCTCCCGAACAGTTTCTATGAGGCACATATCTCCCTAACACCAAAAGCAAACAAAGACACCACTAACAAAGAAAACTATAGACCAATATCTCTGATGAACACCGATGTGAAGATCCTCAACAAAATACTAGCAAATAGGATCCAACAACTCATCAAAAAGATCATACACCATGACCAAGTGGGATTCATCCTGGGGATGCATTTAAGATTCGGAAATCAATCAACATAATCCATCATATCAACAAAAGTAAAGATAAAAACCATATGATCATATCAATAGATGCAGAGAAAGCATTTGACAAGATCCAGCACCCGTTTATGATGAAAACTCTTGCCAAAATGGGTATAGAAGGGACTTTCCTCAAGATAGTCAAAGCCATCTACCACGAACCTACGGCAAGCATTATCATCATTGGGGAAAAACTAAGGGCCTTTTCTCTAAGATCGGGGACAAGACAAGGATGCCCACTCTCACCACTTCTCTTCAATATAGTACTGAAAGTACTAGCAATAGCCATTAGGCAAGAAAAAGATAGTAAGGGCATTCAGATAGGAAAGGAAGAAATCAAACTCTCACTAATTGCAGACGATATGATACTATATCTAGAGAAGCCTAAAAGCTCTACCAAGAAACTCTTAGAAACAATTGACCTGTACAGTAAGGTCGCAGGCTATAAAATCAATACCCAAAAACCCATGGCCTTCTATATGCAAACAATGAGACAGAGAAAAGGGGCATGAAAAAAGCAATCCCGTTCACAATCGTGCCTCAGAAAATCAAATACCTCGGAATTAGCTTAACCAAGGAAGTAAAGGACCTCTACAAAGAGAACTATAAAACGCTACTCCATGAAATAAAAGAGGACATGAGGAAATGGAAACATATCCCCTGCTCATGGATATGGAAAATCAACATTGTCAAAATGGCAATACTCCCCAAAGCATTATACAGATTCAATGCGATCCTTGTAAGGATACCCATGACATTCTTCAAAGAAATGGATCAAGCAATCTTGAAATTCATATGGAACAACAAACGCCCATGGATAGCTAAAAAAATTCTTGGGAAAAAGATGATGGGAGGCATCACCCTCCCCAACCTTAAACTTTACTACAAAGTAGTAACAATTAAAACAGCATGGTACTGGAACAAAGGCAGAGCCGCAGACCAATGGAACAGAGTGGAATATCCCAACACACAACCCCAAATGTATGAGCATCTAATCTTTGATAATCGGGCAAGAAATGTGAAGTAGAGCAAAGAAAGCCTCTTCAACAAATGGTGCTGGCACAACTGGACAACCACATGCAAAAGAATGGGCTTAGACCTCTACCTGACATCATGCACAAAAATCAGATCAAAATGACTTAAAGACCTCAACATCAGACCACAATCCATAAGGTACATTGAAGACAAGGTTGGCAAAACCCTCCATGATATTGAAGCCAAAGGTATCTTCAAAGATGACACAGAGCTAAGCAATCAAGTAAAAATGGAGCTAAACAAATGGGACTGCATTAAACTAAGAAACTCCTGTACCACAAAAGACACAGGGACCAGAATACAAAGGCAATCTACAGAATGGGAAAAGATATTCACCCAATACCCATCTGATAAAGGATTGATATCAAGGGTATACAAAGCACTGGTTGAACTCTGCAAGAAGAAAACATCCAACCCCATCAGAAAATGGGCCGAAGAAACGAACAGAAACTTTTCCAAGAAAGAGATATGAATGGCTAAAAGGTACATGAAAAAATGCTCTGCATCACTAATCATCAGGAGATGCAGATCAAAACTACCATGAGATACCACCTCACACCACAGAGAATGGGACACACCCAAAAGAACAAAAGCAACAGCTGTTGGAGAGTATGTGGAGAGAAAGAGACCCTTGTACACTGCTGGTGGGAATGCCGACTGCTCCAACCCCTTTGGAAAACAACATGGTCGATTCTCAAAAAATTATAAATTGAGCTTCCATTTGATCCAGCGATACCACTTCTGGGAATATGTCCCGGAGAAACAAAAAAGTATAGTCGAAATGACATCTGCACTTATATGATCATCGCGGCACTGTTTACAATAGCCAGAATCTGGAAAAACCCCGAGTGCCCTAGAACAGACGACTGGCTGAAGAAACTTTGTTACATCTATACAATGGAATTCTATGCAGCTGTTAGAAAAGATGAAGTCATGAACTTTGCATATAAGTGGATCAACATGGAAAGTATCATGCTAAGTGAAATGAGCCAGAAAGAGAGGGATAGGCATAGAAAGATTGCACTCATCTGTGAAATATAAAACAACAGAGTAGGAGACTAATACCCAAGAATAGTAGTATATAATACCAGGAGGTTGGCTCCATAGCTTGGAAGCTGGGTGGCCTCACACGCTGGGGGAAAGTCATCCCAGATATAGAAGGGAACACCAAGTAAAATGTGATTGGAGATCCTGCGCGGGGAGGGAGATGCACGTTGAAAGTAGACTAGAGACTGAACAGGATGACCACTCAATACCCCTATTGCAAACCACAGTACCCAAAAGTAAAGAGAGATATCAAATTGGACAGAGGCAGGGTGGGGCGGGAGATGGGATAAGGGGGTGGAGGGATACTGGGTTCATTGGTGATGGAAAATGGACACTGGTGGAGGGATGGGCTCTCAAACATTGCTTGAGGGAAAAACAAGCACGAAAAGATGTGAATCTGTAACTGTACCCTCACTGTGACTCACTACAAAAAAATTTAAAAAATTAAAATAAAAAAAAGAATTGTAAATTCAATGCCAACTCTATACAGGTACACAATTAGAATCACTAAAATATCCTGCTATTTAAAATGGAACAGATATTAGTTGTGAAATTCAGAATTTGAGTGTGAGTTTTCAAAGAGTAGGGAGCAACTTTCTTCAGAAACACCAAATCTCTGTTTGTCATTTTTTAAGAACACATTACAAAATAAAAGTGAAGGTACTTAATAATTAAGATTATGGAATCCACTGTAAAAGAAAACTAACAATTATAACTACAGTCAAATAAGGGAGTTGAGTTCCAACTCAATTCATGTCAAAGACCCTGAAAATATTGAGACAATTATTATTATCTATGAAACATTAGCTCAAAGATAATCCCTATCAGCTTCATTATTGATATTCAGAACAAGCACCAATTTGAAATATGTAACAAGATAGTTCCTTTCCTATATGGTAAAATTCTGTGTTTGACTAATGAAACAAATGTGCTTTTAAGAGTCAAGTTCAATTAGGAAAAAAAAATAGAAGCAATAGCACCAAATTTTTAAAAAACTTTATATTTAAATATAAATTCACATAATGTAAGTGCACAGGTCATATATGTAATGCTTAATAAATTTCCACAAACTATATAGCACCCAGATCCAAAAACACAACATCATCAGCATCCTCAGGAGCGCCACCCCATGCTTTTCTCTGAAAATTAGTCTCAATTAGGTAGTCTCTTGCCCCAAGAGTAACACCAGGGTTTCTTTTGCCTATTTTTGCTTTTGAGACATGATAGTCATCCATACTGTAGTTGCTATTGTAAATAGTTCATTCTCATAGCTGTAGCACAGTCATCCCATTGTTCATCGATTTGCTCGAGCGAGCACCAGTAACGTCTCCATTGTGAGACTTGTTGTCTACTGTTTTTGGCATATCGAATATGCCATGGGTGGCTTGCCAGGCTCTGCCGTGAGGGAGTGATACACTCGGTAGCTTGCCAGGCTCTCCAAGAGGGATGGAGGAATCGAACCTGGGTCACCCTCATGCAAGGCAAATGCCCTACCCTCTGTGATATCACTTCAGTCCTAGTCCGAATATTTTATAAAATTATGCATAAACTCATAATGAGAAACTTAACTGAAAGGTCTCTTGTACTCATAGCTGTACAGTATATATATATACAACACAAATTTATCAGGTTTTCTGGTGATGGGCATTTTGGGGTGCTTTCAAGTCTTGGGCTATAAAGAATGAATATTTTTATGAATATTTTAGTGCATGCCTTTCAGTGAACATATTTCTGTTGAGTATATAGCCAAGTGTGCAATTGCAGCAGTAGGAATGCATGTTTTCACATTTATTAAGTAATGCTAGTTTTCTGAAAAAGTTTTACCAATCTATATTCTCACAACTACCTCATATAGTTAAATGATCCACATATATTTCATCCACTTATGTGGCTAACCAGGGAAGTGATGGGAAGATACCATCAAATTAAGGAATAAAAATTCACCTACTTATAGGAAGGAAAACACTCATCTGCACCAAGAAGACTACACAGAAATGAGGGCACTGTTCATTCCTAGTGGGAGAAGCAGAAGCCTACATATTTCCATGGCCATAAACTCCCAACAAAGAGACCAGTGGCCAATAATGTCATCTGAAATTCTTTGAATAATCCCATGCACCCACCCCATCATGAGGTAATCTTTCTATATTTCTGTGTCACAAGTATTCTGGAATCTCTGGCTGAGTACCTGTCTTCTCACCTTGGACAGGCAACTGGAAATCATCTAAACCCTAGTGTTTTCCTGAATGCCTATTAATATTGTGAGAACATGAAAAGATCAAGCCAGTTCTTCAGTAAACAATATTCCTAACAAAAAAATGCCACCTTCTATACTTTTTTTACTTGTTCAATAAACTGATCCTCTCAAGTATAGAATATGTGTTATTTGTTGTTATCCTAAATATTTACAGATGGAACACAACAATACCATATAAAACTAGAGTGAACATGATAGATACCCAACAACTGTTTTTAACACTGAACTGGATAAATCCATTATTTGTCTTCCCATTAGACATACACAACCAGGTACAGCTGGTTGTGTAATTACCATGTAATCCCATCAATGGCCAAGATCCAGAGACTATAAAACAAAGCTCCCAGAAAAGAGCAACCGGGCCTCCTGCCCCCGCTCCTGGCTGTCTTCACCAGCACCAGGGCCCCTCGAAGAGAGGTGGGTTGACTTTCCCTCCCCACCTCCAGTGGAGCCCCAGCAGCCAAAGTCCTCCTGAACCCATTCACAGCCATGTTCAAGGCCACTCTCTACATGCTCAGACAAGTGTCATACATGAAGGAACCATCAGAGGAATCCAGGTGTGTGGGACCCGGGGCTGAGATTTCCAATTCTGCTTGGATTGAGACTTGACCTCCTCCACCCAGATCTCCAGTTTTCCAGTAGCTTGGCAGTCACACTCCCAAATTGCCCCCGGCACCATGGAATCCCATCAACAGACAAGATCTAGAGACTATAAAACAAAGCTCCCAGAAGCACATAGCCACATTTGCAGTCATGCAACCTCTTATTGTCTAGTTCTCCCTCTCAGAGAACCCGGCAACCTACCAAGAGTATCCTGCCAGCATGACAGAGTCTGGCAAGCTCCCCGTGGAGTATTTGATATGCCAAAAACAGTAAAAATGATGGGTCTCATTCCCCTGACCCTGAAAGAACCTCCAATGCAGCACCATTGGGAAGGACAGTATAGAGAGGCTACTAAAATCTCAGGGCTAGGACAAATGGAAATGTTACTGGTGCCCACTCTAGCAAATCAATACATAACAGGATGACATTTGTGATACAGTGATACAGTGACACAACCAGGTACATAATAAATCCTCAATTATGGTAGCTTCAGTTGAATTTTACTTCAAAGTTGCTCTTTTTACTACATCACCCTGTATTTGACAATATTGTACGAGAAATAAATGCATCTTTCATAGTATCATAAAGTAAAAATAGAAAAAATGTATTCCACCTCAATATAAATAAAACAACATACACAAAACACTTCTGATAGTGGAAGATGTCTAGTAATATTCACTTCATGAGTTACTACTTATAAAAGTGTCACTTAAAAATTATTTTCTGGGGGGCCGGAGCGATAGCACAGCGGGTAGGGCGTTTGCCTTGCACGCGGCCGACCCGGGTTCGATCTCGGGCATCCCATATGGTCCCCCAAGCACCGCCAGGAGTAATTCCTGAGTGCAAAGCCAGGAGTAACCCCTGAGCATCGCTGGGTGTGACCCAAAAAGCAAAAAAAAAAAATTATTTTCTGGGGCTGGAGCAATAGCACAGAGGGTAGGGTGTTTGCCTTGCACGTGACCAACCCGGGTTCGAATCCCAGCATCCCATATGGTCCTCTGAGCACTGCCAGGGGTAATTCCTGAGTGCAGAGCCAGGAGTAACTCCTGTGCATCGCCAGGTGTGACCCAAAAAGAAAAAAAAAAAAATATTTGCTAAGCTCATTTCATAGAAGTATTTTCAGAACACACTACAGTTGTTTAATATGTACAAGTAAAAGTCTGAAATATTTTCAATCCATATATTCAATAAAGTGGCAGCAAATATATAATCATAAAAATAAATATCAAATTGCAGTTTTGATAGAAGTACATGATCTCTGTTATTCCAAGGGAATAAGGCAGCTTAATTTAAGTAACATTTTCCTTAAGAAAATGACATTTTGTTAGTGATCTCTTATAGAAGGGCTTAATAGCCCCTAGGTGAAATACAACAATCTACACACTCTTTAAGAAAAATTTTGTAGAATTTTCAGTGTTTTTATAACAAACAATATAAAATAAATTATTTCAGTTCTGCTTTGGGGCAGGGGTTGGGGCTTAGAATTACTCCTGACTCTGTACTCAGGAATTACTCCTGGCAGTACTTGGTAGACCATATGGGATGCTGGGGATCGAACCTGGGTACATTGTGTGCAAAGCAAATGCTCTACCATTGTACTATGGCTCCGGCCCCTCAGATAAATTTTTTTGAGAAGTTTCAAAGTAAATTTTAAGGATTAGAGTTAAGAACATTAGGAATTAAAATTAAGTCATAGTTTTATAAGGATTGACTCCACATAGTAGGATCACTGGGCTGGAGAGACAGTCCAATGATCTGAGTCTATGCTTTGCATGTAGAAGCCCAGGCTTGAACAAAGCATTGCATCATTCCCTGAGTACCATCTAGGAAGCAACTCTAGAGCACAGAGCCAGAAATGGCTTCCAAACACTTCTTACTGAGTGTGCCCTCCACAAAACAAATAAAAACTCAGATTCACTGAAAACAATTAGGAAAAGAAAAATGGAAATAATTTTCACACAGAAATAATTTTCACTCATCAAGAAATATGACAAGAGACCAGAGTGATAGTGCAGAGTGTAGGATGCGTGCCTTGCAAATGGCCACCTGGGTTCAATGCCCAGAACCCTATGTGGTCTCCTGAGCATCACAAGGTGAATGATTCCTGAGCGCAGACCCAGGCGAAGTCCCCAAGTACTGTCAGTACAAACACACAAAAAAGAAATCTGACAAGAATATCTTAAAAGACCATGAGATTTGAGTAAAAGGTGATGGAAAGGGAAATTTGTTAATTACCAAAAGCATTTAATATAGGAATCACAAACACTCTCAAATAGGTATATAGATTAATTACAATGATGAAGAAACAAGCCCTCCTATAATAATTTTTATCAAACATTTACATTGAAGACTCTGGATCAAGTTTAGGGAGTCTTTACTCAAACATAATTTATAGAAAGAAACAGTGATTTTGTTTTTAGTCATGGGTAGATATAAATACCTAACTTTTTATTCTATATTTAAAATGCATAATTCTCAAATGATTTATGGAAGAATCAGCTAAGCTGATTCAGAAATTCTAAGAATCAGAAGCTAAAAATTCTTCATAAAGAACTCGGACTTCTGTATGTTACAGGCTGCAACAATATCCATCCAGATAACAGAAGTCTTGATATTTTTCTAAAATGTATTGTAAATATCTAAAGAGAGAGAACAAGGGGGAATGCCATTTGAAATGTAGCCATTCTAACATCAGAGACTTTGAAAAGTAAAAATTTATGAAATCCTTTGAAAATAATGAAATAGTACAAGTGGAGATTTCTAGAAAATAATCCTCTGCACATATTCTTTCTCGACCAGATAAAAAATAAAGGTAAATCTGTATAAACCCAATTATAAGCCTTTCATGGAATATAAGCAGAAAATTCAGGTGGCTGAGTAAATGATCATTTGCCACCTGACTTAAAAAATTGTCAACTGACACATTCTAAAGCACATCTTGGAAACTGCTCACCATGCAGGAAATGTCACTTCCAACCTGGCACATTTATTCTGTGACTCCAACTCCAAGCATTCCATATTTCCTCTGAGGCCACGACTTAGAAATCAGATGAGATTGGTCATCTTGCAGCAAAATGGATTTTTAAAATGTGATTTGGAAGAGATTGGAAAGTGTAATACAACAGGTTTTCAGACTTCAGTGCTGAGAAATGATTGTTTTATTGACAGCTCTATTGAGAATGTAATATTACTCCAGAAAGCTGCAGACCTGTAATATTGCCAGGAGCCACATCATTAGATGTTTTTATTCCAGGGACTAAATGGTCAGATACCAATTATATGCTTTACTCTAAAAAATTAAATAATGACTTAAGGACGCTTAAGGGTCACTGCTTTTATTTCTGAGTTAATTATGATATCTTGACAAGTCCACAAAGAAAAGCCTTAATAACAAATTCCAGTGAATTTAAATATTTCAATATAAGTATATGATTAATTACCATATAGATATGTGGTTCACACTTTAAGTGTCACTAATACTAATGAGAAAATTCAAAACAAAAATGTGTTACATCCCAAAATAGTTCTATATTTGCATTTACAGAAATGTATTTTTTTCTGGCCTTCACATCAACATACACAAAATGAAGGAACAGTTTTTAAGCCAATACTTGCTGAATTAATTGATTGATGTCTTTCCAGACACTCAGGCTCTAGATGGCCTTTCACCTTCTTCCCCCTCAGCAGATCAGAGAATATCCATTCTTCTATTTCCCTTTACTGCCTAGCTTGCATTTAATGACGAGAATTCATGCAAACTGGCTGCTCTTAGAGGCTCATAAGATGTGGCAATCTGGAACCAGGTGGGTGACAGCCAGTTAATTGGATCTTTCTTCTCTAAACACCAGGGGACAGCTGGTTTGCATTTTTGTTCTAATGAGCCACACTGAAATTTAAACTGGGCACATTAGTTGGGGCTTCTCTGGTGCAATGTATAGTCTTAGAAATCCTGTTCATCATTGCCAGTGGTTTTTATGGTGAAAAGAATACATTTTCCATAATTTAATTGCAATTTATATGAAAGAAGGGCAGAAAGTTTCCTAAGATCCCTCATTTCAGTCCTCACATTTCAAAATGGTGATTTCTTCTGCCACATTTTCTTATAAGGATATATATTCCTGAGGTGGAATGTGTGCACACGCACGCATTCACACACACACACACACACACACACACACACACACACACACACACACACACACTGACACACACTGCTAAAATACTACATACAAAAAAGGCAGTATAGGTAATGACCACACCAAAAAGCCATTTGAAAAGTAAGATTAGGGGCTGGAGTGATAGCACCGCAGCTAGGGTGTTTGCCTTGCACGAGTCCAACTTATATGAAGTTCTATCTCCAGCATTCCATGTGATTTCCCCCAAGCACTGCCAGGAGAAGTTCCTGAGCAGAGCCAGAAGTAATCCCTGAATATCACAGGGTGTGATCAAAAAAGCAAAAATAAATAAATAATAAATAGAATAAGATTGAGGTCCAGAGATATAGTACAGGAAATCAGGTGCATGCTTACCAAGAGCTAGCCTTATTTCAAGCCCCAGAACCACATGGTCCTGAGTACCACCAGGAGTGAATCCCGAGCCCAGAGCCACAAATAAGCCCTGAGTACTGCTGTGTGTAATGCCAAAAAAATTTTTTTAAAAATGTTTAAATGAGGACAAAACATAACTAAAGGATAAATTCCCAAATTATATTCTTTAGAAAATTGAGTTGATGTATTGTTAAATATTTTGGGGCAAGAGAAGAGAAAAATTATGTGGAAGAGTTCCCATCTTAAAAAATGCGGTAAATGTTAGTAAATTGACAGAAACATAGGATTCTTTTTTTCCACTTTCAATAATTAAGTCATAAGGTCACTAACTGATCACACAGATAAATTGCCCTGTCATGAGGCTTTTAAGTGCTCAACATTTGGCTAATGTTTAAATATTAAAGCCATTGTAGCTTGGTCTCTTTTCATTGCAATTTTTCAGAGAAATATGAGATGTTTTTTATCACATTCTTATATGAAGTACTAAAATGGTTCCATAGCATAGAAGTGTTAGTAAAAATGCTTAGACTTTGATGTTGTTTCTTTTCCTTTAGAACAGTCAGAAGGTGCTCAAAGAATGCCAAAGGTTAAACAACTAAGAATATTGATCAAACTGGAAAATTTTCTGGAAATTAGTTCTATCAGTTCACTCGTTCAAATTTTCTTTGGCTCGAGGCTGGAGCAATAGCACAGCGGGTAGGGCATTTGCCTTGCACGAGGCCACCCCATGTTCAATTTCCAGCATCCCATATGGTCCCCTGAGCACCGCCAGAAGTGATTCCTGAGTGCAGAGCCAGGAGTAACCCCTGAGCATCTCCAAGTGTGACCCAAAAAGCAAAAAAATAAAAACAAAACAAAAAAACAAATTTTCTTTGGTTCTTTCACTCTAAAATTCAAGATATTTACACCTTCACTGAAGTGTGTAACTCTTTCTTATACACCTACAGGAATGAGGTGTTACTCAGCATTACAATGCATCATGCTACAATATTCCCTTTTAAAAGACTCATCTAAATGATAATGAGCATGAAAAATTAATCATCTCAGAGGTTAAACTAGTCTTTGTATTTCTGGTGAATCTAACAGTTCCGGAATAGGCTTAAAAACACAAACATGCCAGCAGTTCAATTAATAGAATAGTTCAAAGTAAATCTATTGGATAATACCTCCTTTTGGGGGAAAAAACTTCTCAATAATAGTGATGCATATCAAAATTTCAACAGAAAAAGGCCATCATCAATTTTCAACTGTCCATTTAAACTTGTATATAAACTATTTTCTTTATGCTATAATCCGAGGAAAAATTTAAATGATAGAGAATTTTTTGGCAATGAAATAATAATAATCCTCAAATAAATAACCTAACAAAAACATCTGATGAGAAAAATGGTTCTTACATAACAGGTTATTTTCATATTTTATCTTCATTTTCCTTCTAATTTTCTACAGCTTTTTTCTATTAAAAAAAATGTATCTTCTTCAAGACTTCAACTTTTTCCTCTCTATGGCTTTAGCCTTAATCTCACTACATACCCAAATGCTCACAGAAAGTCACTATCTGTATCCCACTCTACCAAAATACTCGAATTTAACACCAGAAAACTGTCATCTTCTCTTCATTGTTCCATTTTTAAATGGCATTAATTCACTTTATATTACCCTCTGATTTTTTTAATCAAACATGTACCTTTGATGAAGTTTTTAACTTTGTCCATGGACACGACTGACCTGAGATCTTTAGAGTAAGTGATGCATTGTTTACTCCTCCAGAAAGTACTTTTCTATATCTCTAAATGTTGCAAAATTGCAATTTTAATGATAATCCCTAAATATTAAAATGTTGAACGAATGACGCTATAGATCCATTGTTCTTTAGCACTTTGCTTTTACTACTACTTTAGGGTCACCATATTCAAATTTTTAAAAAATATGAAAATTTATAGTGACATCATTGATAATGAATACAAATTTGTAAAATCTGAATATAAACTGAATATCTGACAATAACGTTACTTTCATTTAATTAAATCATGTTATTTGTATGTTAGCATGTTATGTGATTTGTTAGAATACCATAGTTCTTAGGAACTGTAGCACTGTCATCCCTTTGTTCACCAATTCCCTCGAGCGGACACCAGTAACATCTCCATTGTGAGACTTGTTACTGTTTTTGGCATATCAAATACCACGAGTAGCTTGTCAGACTCTTCTGTGTGGGCAGGATACTCTTGGTAGCTTCCTGGGCTCTCCAAGAGGGACAGAGACCGAACCCAGGTCAGCTGCATGCAAGCCCTACCCGCTGTGCTATCCCTCCACTCCTCTCCAGTCTCTCTTAGGAACTATACACTAAAATTTTAGACACAAAAAAATAAGAAATCTTGGGGCTGGAGTGATAGCACAGTGGGTAGGGTGTTTGCCTTGCACGCGGCTGACCCGGGTTCGAATCCCAGCACCCCATATGGTCCCCTGAGCACCACCAGGCATGATTCCTGAGTGCATGAGCCAGGAGTGACCCCTGTGCATCGCCGGGTGTGACCCAAAAAAGCAAAAAAAAAAAAAAAAAATCTAGAAGTCACATTCAAGTAGTCATTTTTAAAACAAAATGAAATGACTTCATTTTTTTTTAAATTTTTATTAAATCACCATGTGGAAAGTTACAAAGTTCTCAGGTTTATATGTCAGTTATACAATATTCAAACACCCATCCCTTCACCAGTGCCCAAATTCCACCACCAGAAACCCCAGTTTACCCCCCGCCCCCACCCCCTACCCCCTACTGTATAACTAATGAATTTCACTTCATTTTTTCTTTACCTTGATTACATTCCATAATTCAACACAAAACTCACTATAGTTGACATAACTCTCTCTCTCTCTTTTTTTTCTCTTTTTCCTTTTCCATTTTTTTTTTTAATTTTTCCCCCTCATCCCCCTTCCTGCGCCTCATAGTATGGTGTACTCCACGCCACGTTGGCCAGCGTGGGGCTTTTGCTTAGCTCATAGTCCAGAGGTGGCTGTTACATTAAGAACCTTCAATATTTCAACAAAAACTTACTGTTATTATTTGGAGTTTCCCCCCCAAGTCTGACCTGTTCAAATGGAACCCTTTCACATTGATGACAATTATAAATGTTAAGTCCGCGTCCGCGCAGTTTTGGATTTCTGTATAAAGTCCTGGGAAAATTCTGCCAGAAATTACATATTTCCTCCGTTAGCCGGCGTGGGGCAAAGGCTTAATTCACAGTCTCCATACATGGGTGCAAGCACTTGCTGGAACCCCAATTCCTAAAGCTGTCTCTGGTTCCCGCTTGTTCCACATCCACCGGCTCTGCAGGGGCATGGGCGCCCGGGCCGAAAACCCGGCCGGCCGGAGCCGAGCACGGGCCCGACTAGGGCTGGCTCTGTATCCTGCGGCTGTTTCAAGTTCAAAGCACACATTTTTTTTTTTTCCGCGCCACCAAGTTCGTACCTTCTCAACGGACCCACAAAATGTCGGACACCATGCCTTCTCCCGGAGGGGAGAGAGACCAAGAAGGAAGGTTCTTTCCTCCGTTAGCCGGCGTGGGGCAAAGGCTTAATTCACAGTCTCCATACATGGGTGCAGGCACTTGCTGGAACCCCAATTCCTAAAGCTGTCTCTGGTTCCCGCTTGTTCCACATCCACCGGCTCTGCAGGGGCATGGGCGCCCGGGCCGAAAACCCGGCCGGCCGGAGCCGAGCACGGGCCCGACTCATGACTTCATTTTTAAAACAAAACTGTTAAATAACATGCTAAAGTTGGATTGTTTTTTAATTGAATCACTGTGAGATAGTTACAAAGCTGTTCATGCTAGGGTCTCAGTCATAGTGTTCTAACACCTATCCCTCCACCAGTGTACATTTCCCACCACCAATGACCCTAGTTTCACTCCCCCCACTCCCCACACCCTCTCTCTTTCATTCTCTCTCTCCCTTCCTCTCTTTCTCTCCATCGCTCTCTTTCCATCTCTCCTTTTACTCTCCATCTCTCTTTCTCCCTTTTTGTGCATTATAGTTTGCCATACAGAAACTAAGAGGTTATCTTGTTTGTTCCTTTACCTATTTTCAGCACCGAGTTCTTATCCAACGTCATCATTTCCAACTACCATTGCCATAGTGGTTTCTTCTATATTCCAACCATGGACCAATCCTCCTGGCCCATGTTTCTACTGTCCTTAGGTATTAGTTTCATACTATGTTTTTTTTAATGTCCCACAAATGAGTGCAATCATTCTATGTCTGTTCTGCTCCTTCTGATTCGATTCACTCAGCATGATATATCCTCCATATTCATCCATTTATAAGCGAATTTCATGACTTCTTCTTTCCTAACAGCTGTGTAGTTTTCCATTGTGTAGATGTACCATAGTTTCTTTATCCAGTCCTCCCATCTCAAGCACTTAGGTTGTTTCCAGATTCTGACTACTGTGAAAACTGCTGCAATGAACATAGACATGCAGATGACATTTCTGCTATGTTGCATCCCTAGGGTATATTTCCAGAAGTGGTATTGCTAGATCATATGGGAGCTCAATTTCTAGTTTTTTGGGGATACCCAGATTGTTTCCCAAAAAGGCTGGACCAGTTGGCATTCCCACCAACAATGAATGAGCATCCCTTCCTACCCACATCCACACTAGTACTGGTGGCTCTTCTTTTTATGATGCGCACCAGTCTCTGTGGTGTGAGATCATATCTCACTGTTATTTTGATTTGCATCTCCCTGATGATTAGTGATGTAAAACAACCTTTGATGTGCCTTTTGGCCATTTGGATTTCAATTCTAAGGGAGTTTTTGTTCATTTCTTCTCCTCATTTTTTGATAGGGTTGGATGTTTTTAAACTGTTAAATAACATGCGAAAGTTGGATTTTGTAGGATCCAATTTTTGTGTTAAAAACAATTGTGTTAAGAACAATTTGGGAACCTAATTAAAGCTTCAAACTCATAAAAGAATTCTGTCATGCCTAATCTCATATGATTCTAAAATAATAAATACCTGACATCTATGAACCAAAATAGAATTTTAGCTGGTGTGTAAATGATTAATATAATAATATATGGGAAAACCTGCCTACAAACTATGTTCTGTGCATCATATTTTTCTGAGTATGTGTCTGATTTGACTGTCACAGCTTCTGTTAAATGCTAGAAAGTATAAGTAAGTTAATAAATTATTTTAAACAGAAGAAAATTCTGTCAGAAACAAGTTTTCATCTTCAAATAAGTTTTCAATTCACTCTTCTCAAAATTCTACCAAGGATGACTGGTTAAAGAAACTTTGGTACATCTACACAATGGAATACTATGCAGCTGTTAGAAATGATGAAGACATGAAATTTGCATATAAGTGGATCAACATGGAAAGTATCATGTTAAGTTAAATGAGTCAGAAAGAGAGAGACAGACATAGAAAGATTGCACTCATCTGTGAAATACAAAGTAACAGAGTGGGAGACTAACACCCAAGAGTTGTAGAGATAAGGACCAGGAGGTCTGCTCCACAGCTTAGAAACTGGCCTCACATGCTTGGGAAAAAGGCAGCTGAGATAGAGAAGGGAACATCAACTAGAGGATGTTGGGAGGACCCGTTCAGGTTGAAAGATGCGTGCGAAAGTAGACCATAGACCGAACATGAAGGCCACTCGATTCCTCTATTGCAAACTACAACACCCAAAAGGAGAGAGAACAAAAGGGAATGCCCTGTCTCAGAGGCATAGTAGGGTAGTGGGGAATGGGGTGGGAGTGGTGGGAGAGATACTGAGAAGATTGGTGGAGGAGAATGGGCACTGGTTGAGAGATAAGTAAACAATCACTGTATGACTGAAATGCAGACATGAAAGTTCTTAAGTTTGTAATTATACCTCATGGTGATTCACTAACAAAAAATTTAAAATAAAAAACTCTACTGCATTTTATCTCAGAACTTGAAAAGTAGTATTCATCCTAAACGTTCAACTATCCCGAAAAAGAAAGTGGGAATGGTTGTGGGAACATAGCGTGAGATAGTCAGATGCAGAGAAAGATTCTGGATTTTCTCTCCAAGTTCCCACAGAGTCAGAGATGAGTGAGCTCCCCTGACTTCTTCTGGGAGCCTAGTAGTCATGCCCATGAACCAGCCATGGTCCAGAGACTCATATATAAATGTCAAAAGAAATCAGTGAGCTGTAGAGATGCTTCCGGATTCCAAAGTCACCATCCAGTTAAAAATTTTACCCCAGCTCTATCATCCCATCACAATTTTAGAATTCTTAAAGTGCATAGCCACAAAATCAGCCACAACATCTGCTACTCTGCATCACTTATCACTTATATGCCAGGAATAGCACACATTGGACGGGATGTAAAGTAGAAGGCAATCGATCAATTAAATAAATATTAACACACAAGGTTTAACCTGTTAGTAATATCTCATACAAGAGCTTAATGGACTCAGGGTGAGAAACAACAATCTTTCTTTTTTCAACTTTTTTATTGAATGACTGTGAGATAGACCATTACATAGCTGCTCATGATTGGATTTCAGTCACACAGTATTACAACACGCATCCCTCCACCCAGAGATACAACAATCTTTACACACTTCTCAGGAAATCCTTTTTTGATCATTTTTAGCAAATTAATCATAACAAGCAATACAAAACAAATCATTTCAGTCCTTCTATAGAGTCAGGCTTGGGTGGTGGTTGGGAAAATAGAAAATAATGGTGGAAAGATGTGATGGTGGTGGGATTGGAGTTATAATATTGAATGTAATAAGTTACTGTGAATAATTTTTAAAAAAGAATATGAATTTCCTAAAACTTATTTTCCTTCATTTCCTCCTCACAATGGCCAAGATTCAAAGACCTCTAGAACTAAAAGGTACCTGAATGATCACTTCCCAGAGGAGTTACATCTATGTCCCAGAATTCCCAAGTATTCTTTGGCAACACTTACAGGTCATTAAGAATAGGATAGGGCCGGGGGAGACAGTATAGAGATTAAGGGGTTTGCCTGTATGCAACTGACCTGGGCTTAATTCCCAGCACTGCATATGGTCCTGCAAGCACTGCCTGGAGTGTTCCTGAGCGCAGAGTTAGGAATAAGTCATGAGCATCAGTTGGTATGGCCAAAAGCCAAAAGAGAAAGATAAAATCAAAGAATAACTTGATCATGACTTCCACCAAAACCACCCTACATTCACCTGCTTAACACATTGAGATTGTCGATAATATTTCTTTCAAAAAACTTGGCTCAGTCCCATCATGATGAAGTTGACAAAACTTTGATGAGAGAAATTGTGTAATTTATCAAGTCCAGACAGTATGAGTGAACCTGGGATACAGTTGGCAGACTCCAAAATAACCGGTGACCTTTCCACAATGTCAGTGATTCCAAACATGACTATACATCTAAAGACCTAAGGAATTTATTCAAATAAAGACTCCAACACCTCCATCCAGGGTATGGACAACATCAATTGACAATGAACCTTAGGCTTCTTACTAAGAGTTCCAGGTTGTGGGGAGAAAGGAGAGTAACTAGGGGAATGTATAGGTTGACTGGAAGTAACGCAGGAGGTCTGGAGCACATGGTGACAAAGAGCAGTAAAAGGATACACCAAAAACCATAATTGCCAATCAACAAAGAGTGGTGGGATGGGTGGGAGAAAGAGAGCTGAGATCAGAAGATTCAGACATAGGGGTGGAGGTTCCTGGGAAATTCATGGGATATATTATGCAGTAACTTTGTATATGGATACCTTAAACACTATTGTAACCCTGTTGCCTAAATTATAAATTTAAAACTTTTTAATATATCATTCAAGTGTCTCAGACTTGAGGGTATTACAAATCACTAAATTTGCTCAAAATTCTTAATTTCAGGATTTAAATGAAGGCTTGCTATCAACTAAGACACTTTTTTTTTCACACTAGGGATTAACTTATAGCGATTACTTACAACTTCCCACACAGAGGTGAACCATGCCTACCTTAGACATGGTTTCATAGAAAGTAGATATTCTATATGCTGATCTCCTTACAAATCTATTGCAACAAGATGACCTTCTGTGCAATACGGGTGTGTGCTCCAGTCAGCCCTGTTGAGCAGAAACAAAATGGACAATGTCCCAGCAATCACCCAAGTGAAAGGATTCTGTTCAAGCAAGAAAACTCTAATCTTTAGTACATGGGGCTTCAACAACTTCAGAATAATGGTGGCCTAACAAAAACAGGAATAGCAGTGGAGCTGCATAAAGGACCTATATGCAGCTGCATATGTGTATGAACTAAACTCAATGGGTTTCTATTTTGTTTTATTTTGTCTTAAAATCCATTCTCATTTGCAGGCAATATCAGTGCTATCATGACTCAGCAAAATGATAATGGGGAACACCAAGAATTGGTTTGTCCTGAACTACAATGTGATCTGTATTAGCAAAATAATTCCTAAATACTAACATAAATGCTCCTCCCTGTGTAGGAAAGAAACCATTGTGAAAGTTCAGGTAAAACTTAGTATGGCTCCAGGTTTTATATCTAACCCAACAGAGTATATTACTTGAGAGGGGTGTTCACTCTCTTAAGACAAAGAGTCCAAATCCTTCGAAATTAAGGTTTCAGTGACCAGCGAGATAGTACAATGGGTAAGGAGTTGCCTTGAATGCTGGCCCTTGCGTTCAATCTTCTGCATCACATACGGTTTCCCAGACCCCACCAGGAGTGATCCCAGAGCACTATAAGTAATCCCTGGACCCAGCCATGTGTAGCCATAAGTAAATAAATAAATTAAATAAGGTTTCAACGCTAAGGCCAGGGCATCCAGAATACCTGTTCCTAAGAATATCCCAAGATCTTCTCTTCAGAGTAACTCAAACCTTAATACAAGGGTGAAAATTTCATATACAATCAAGCAAAGATATAAGAACAGGGGGAATTCTGAGGTTTTCTAACAAAATTTGAGATCAATGTCCTATGACCAGAGCTCAATAACTTTGCGCTACTATTTATGATTTTAAAAAGGTTTCTTTAAGAGAGAAAGAAGAAAAGTACTTTTTATTGAGGCACATTGGGGATGGGGGCAGGAGGGAAACTGGTGACTTTGGTGATTGGAAATGTACACTGGTGAAGGGATGGTTGCTGGAACATTGTATGACTGAAACCCAATCATAAACAACTTTGTAACTATGTATTTCACTGATTTAATTAAAAAATAAAATTTTTTAAAAAGATCTCTCTGATTTAACTTTATCCATAGTTAAATACACACAATAAACCAACTCTGATTTCTGCTAAGTCATGATGAAATTCAAATCTAACTTAATGCTTGGGGATTATGTATTACTATAGTCATCTGACTTCAAAGCCCCTTTGCCAGGCCAATTCTGAAAACATTGTTTTAGTTGAATAATTATTTAAATGTGTGCTCATTGGAAATATTATCAATTATAGTAACTGAACAAATGCAATTAAATAAAACTATGGCTCCTTATGAGCTCATAATGATCTGAGATGTTTGGCCCCAGGAAATGTGGATGGAACGGATATTAATCTTTGTTCACTGACTCAGGTGTGCAAAACAATCACATTTTTAATAAACCTAATTTCTGACTCAGTCCCCATCTTATATCTTGGGAAGGGAAACTCCTCACTCTAGAGGTCATACTGAGGTCATTTGTCTTCAAAATTTTTTAATAAGGTGCTACCATATTGTTCCAAATTATACAATCTCCTCAGGTCTAGGAACTTCTAAATATATAGTGGCTACTATCCTCTGTAGATGTAGAAAGCTAAATATACAGCTGAGAAGCTCATGCCTGAATTCAGGCCCTCTGCCATGCACCACACAGCCATGTCTTTTAGGAGATTTTGATGCCTCATGAGTTACCACATGAAATGGAGGTTGGGTCTCACTCCTTCTGGACTGATAAGGCCTACCCATGAGAAATAGATGAGATATAGGTGTATTTCTTCAGTCTGACAGAAGTCCATATTTACCTTGTGATTCTTCTCAACAAGCCTAATCCTTTCTATAAACATTCCCTATTCCATCTATTATTTCTGTGAACCTTTTCACTCTCTATAGACCTAGGTTTTGAACAACAAACATAATGGTGTATCACAGACTATTCTGTGTTTAGTAACCAATCAGATGTGTTTAGTAATCAATCAGACCAAAAAGAAAAAGATCTTCACCCTTATTTAAAAACATGAGAGCAAACCCAAATACATAAAGGGTTCTCTAATCTGCTGTGATGTGTTTCCATAAACATGAAACTATTTTTAGAATCATCTCATACAACATACAGGACAAAAATATCAGAGATAAATTTGAGGTGGAAAAAAAACTTTGAGTCACTACACTGCACAGCCTATTTGCTTTCTCTTCACCAATTAGTGTCACTCAATTAAATCAGATGAATTATCACTTAGTTCACTGGATTCAAAATTCATTAAAACAATTGAACAATTTCCTTTGAGTGTTTTTCATCTACTCTCACCATCAGATTGGCTCAAAGCCCCAATATGGGGTGTTGGCAGCTCCAAGTAAACCATATTAAAGTTACACTTATATTTCTGTTAGTTCAGTCTAGTTGTTTGGGGTTTTTTTTTGGTTTTATACTGCTTAAAGATAATATTTCCAAATGTTCATCAATATGAAAAATATTTCCTGGAGTATTTCCTGGACTACCATCTTTCCGAGATGGTGCAGACGCCACCCGAACCCCTCACGCTCTCCCGAACATGGCTCACTATCTCACCTTAGACAGTGCTCATGGCTCAATATGCCAGGCAGAGAACATTGCGTGTGACCCCTACTGAGCACAGCTGGCTGTCTTGTAAGATTTTGTAAGATTCAGATGGAATGGCATTGCTGGGGCATGGAGGGACCGTGGCCCGGCCGAGTTGAAGTGCCAACAGGCATGGAGCCACGGCAGCCATGCACACAGTGGCTCATCCACTACAGGATGCTGTCCATTGGCCACTGGGTGACCTGGTCTCGGTGTGGGTGTTCGACCTAGCAAGACCCTCCACAACTGGGTCCTGCTCTTCCAGCTGCTCAATAACCTCAACAATCTCCAGTAGACTGGGAACACCCCTAAGGACAATTAGAGGCCGCCCCAAAAGCCTCCATCCCTCTCGGAGAGCCTGGCAAGCTACGGAGGATATCCCGCCCATACAGCAGAGTCTAGCAAGCTACCCGTGATGTATTTAATATGCCAAAAATAGTAACAGTAACAATAACATGCTCTTCATGATCCTGGAGCAAGCAGACGCCATTGGGCTACACTAGCATGTGACAGAGACGAATGAAGACATTACTGATGCCCATTGGAGCAATCAATGAACAACAGAATGACAGTGATACAGTGATGAAAAATAGCACTGTAGCACTGTAGCACTGTTGTCCCGTTGTTTATCAATTTGCTCAGGCAGTCACCAGTAAGGTCTCCATTGTGAGACTTGTTACTGTTTTTGGCATATAAAATATGCCATGGGTAGCTTGCCAGGCTCTGCTGTGTGGGTGGAATACTCTCAGTAGCTTGCTGGGCTCTCCAAGAGGGACAGAGGAATTCTAGTATTACACAGTATTTCACAGAAATCCTAATTAAAACAAAAAGGTTTTGTGCCACACCCAGCAGTGCTCAAGGGTTACTCCTGGCTCTGTACTAAGGAATTACTTCTGAGAGGCTCAGGGCACCATGTGGGATACCAGGGATAGAACTCAGGTCAGCTGTGTGTAAGGAAAATGCCCTATTGCTGACTACCACCAGCCACCAAAGACGAACATAATTTTGTATGAAGGAAACTGACAGTGAATTTTAAATACAATAATGATATCCAGAGTTCACAAGGGTCTTTACTAGCCATTTTGCAAACTGCCATCAGAAATTGAATTGGATCAGTATTTTTAGGTGGGAATTTAGCAGTTAAGACTCTTAAAAACATTTATATCCTTTGACTTTGTAATTTCCCATCTAGGTATCTTAAAGGAAAATAACAGACACAGATAAAGACTTAAGATGCAGACAAATAAAGATCCCAGGTCAGAGAGATAGTTCACAGGTTAAGATGCTTGCCTTTCATGCAGCCTATCCTGATTCTATGCCCAGCACCCTCAGGAGTGATACCTGAGCACAGAGTCACAAAAACACAAAAACCCAGACTTATGAACAAGAAGAATCACTAAATAATTTATAATACCAACAAAAATTTTATCTTAAATAGTTAACAACACAGAAAAACAAATTCCTACAAAGTTATGAAATTCTTTTTTTTTAATTTTTTTAATTTTATTGAATCACCGTGAGATAGTTAAAAGCTTTCATGTTTGGCACCCAAGGACAGTAGATACAAGGGCCAGGGGTATTGCCCCATAGCTGGAAGTTATGAAATTCTTAAAATTATTCTGTTTGTCTCAAGGCTTATTCCTGGCTCTGCACTTAGGGAAGGGTTTGGGACACCATCTGGGGTGACAGGGGTCAAATCCAGGTCAGCCAAACCCTAACCGCTGTTGGCCACGTGCAAGGTCAACACACTACCTGCTGTCCTACTGCTCCAGCCCCCTCAGGGCTTACTCTTGCCTCTGAACACAGGATGATTCCTGGCAGTGCATGTGGGACCATATAGGATGCTAGGGATCAAACTTGTGCTGGCTGCATGCAAGGCAAGTGCGCTATCTGCTATGCTATCTCTCCAGCTCCAGTCCCCTTAGTTTACATTTTAAATTAATAAAAAATGTAAATAGTTGACTTCATTTACAAATTACAATTTGTATTTCAAAATTGTCCGAAAGTCCGAACGTGTTCGAACATGTGGAGAGGGAGGGGATGGGCTCCAGCTTCCCTCCCCGCCCCAAGCAGAGCTCCCGGCGGCCAAAGACCACCAGAACCTAGCCACAGCCATGCTCAAGGCCCCTCTCCACATGTTCAGACAAGCCTTACGCATGAAGGTACCGGCAGAGGAACCTAGGTGTGTGTAATCCCATCAACGGCCAACATCCAGAGACTTAAAGCAAGCTTCCAGAAGCGATATCTTATAACCTACTTCTCCCTCTGGGAGAAACTAGCAAGCTACTGAGAGTTTCCTGCCTACATGGGACAGCCTGGCAAGCTTCCCATGGTGTATCCATATGCCAAAGCCAGTAAAAAGTTGGATTTCATTCCCCTGACCCTGAAAGAGCCTCTAATGCAGCATCATTGGGAAGGCCAAGTAGAGAGAGGCTTCTAAAATCTCAGGGATAGGACGAATTGAGAGGTTACTGAAACCACTTGAGCAATTCGACGATCAATGGGATTTTGTTATTGTGATTTGTATGATTTCAAAATTAAAATTCAAACAGTTTTCTAAATTATTTTTTAGAAAAAAAATAACAGTTGAAAAATAACACTCCCTTTTTCAAATTAAATTTTATTATAGAAAATTCTGAAAAGATATTATTTAAGGGAAAAATGCAAGTTTCATGTGATTCTGTCACTATGGAATAATTCACTAAATATTCTGTTGCATTTCCTTCTGGTTTATTATTCAAAAACATAAGTGTTTTAGGACCTGGTAGATCTTATACCACTGTCATCCTGTTGCTCATCAATTTGCTCGAGCGGGAACCAGCAACGTCTCCATTGTGAGGCTTGTTACTGTTTTTAGCACATTGAATATGCCACAGGGAGCTTGCCAAACTCTGCCAGACTCTCCAAGAGGGGTGGAGGAATCAAACCCAGGTGGGCCGAGAGCAAGGCGAACACCCAACCAGCTGCGCTATCACTCCAGCCGTAGATCTTATATACTTGAAGTAACTCCGATTTTGATCCCAGCACCAAATGACCCCCCAAGTACTACTGAGGAGGATCAGATTTCTTTTTAATTACAAAAAAAGATTTGAATAAAAATTTTAATGTAGATCTCTCATTATGCTGTTTATTGGGGGACTCTCAAGCATGATCATTCTGATTATAATTATGATCATTCCCAGAGGTTCTCCATCAGCGGCTCAATGCTGGGCAGAAGGCTGTAGGGCTGCCTCCTGCCTCCGTGTTGTTCTAGAAACACCAGAATCACCCACACAGTGCTCAGGGACCTCCCACGCACATCAGCATTGATGGGGCCTTTCAGGACTGAGCCCAGCAATGCTGACGAGGCCACATGGTGCCAGGAGTTGGACCTTGGACCACATTGTGTGTCCATCTTAATATATTTGTAAGCTAAGGTAATTGTGAGAATTTCTCCTCATAATAATTTTATGAGACTAGAGAGATAGTTGATGAAAAATAACTTTTAATAAAATCTTTTACATTTTATTTTCCTATCTGTGTTGTTGTATCTTCTGTTCCTATAATGATCTGGGGTCCCATGCCCTCATTGGCAGTGCTCACACACTCAGTCAAGTGCTTGCTAGGGTCTTGCACACTTGCTTCCTGTACTCGAAAACCAGTTTTAGTTGTGATGCTTGCCAAGGGCATACACCCAAGTTATGGCTGCCAGTACACACTCTCCAGGGATCACACATCAATTTGTGGTACTTGCACACTTCGTTGCAGAGTTCGCTGGGGGTCACATACTTGTTACAGTGCTCACTCATACCTGTTTGATCTGTGCTGGAGATCACACACTTTTGTTGTGGGGCTGGAAATCTCAAACACAAAGACGCTCAAATTGTACTCAGCCAAGTAAGTAGGGCAGTGCCAGAAATTGAACTCAATGGCCTAATGCTTGCCAAACAGATGCTGTGGAGGTGATGGAGGAAACTTTCTAGAAGATAAACTGGCTAGATGGAATAAGGATGACTAGAGAGATAGTACAGTGGGTAGAGTAGTGCTTGTTTTGCATGAAGATGACCCAAATTCAATTCCAGACACCCCATATGATTCCCTAAGCCCCACCAGGAGTGATTCTTCATCACAGAGCCAGGAGTATTCCCTGAGCATTGGCAGATATGGCCAACAACAAATTCTTTAAATAAACCCTTCATGTCAATGGCTTCTCACTATAAGTAGCCCTTCCTTAACTAGTCTGAAATGGGTAATCCAGACAGATGATAGGGGCATCTCATCCTCTCACTGACAAAGGTGACTAAACCTGAAGTATGGAGCCACCACCACCTTCGCTGTGGCCTCCAGGTACCCAGAAAATAGATTAATCTGAGAGACAAAAGAAGGAGGAAGCCATGCAAAAAGCACCAGAAAGTGATAAGAGTAATTCTGCCCATAGTCTTTGGGTGATTATTGCACATAGGGGTTCAGAGAGATACAAACAGGCTAAAGGCAACATTTTTTCAGCAACAGTTCTATACTGTATAAGAGGGAAGAGGATTATCTCTGCCAGGGTAGCTAAATAATGTGCATATTAAATATTGTATATGTATGTGTTATGGGCTGGAGTGATAGCACAGTGGGTAGGACGTTTGCCTTGCATGCGCCGACCTGGGTTCGATTCTTCCATCCCTCTCAGAGAGCCCGGCAAGCTAACAAGAGTATCCCGACCACACAGCAGAGCCTGGCAAGCTACCCATGGCATATTCTATATACCAAAAACAGTAACAACAAGTCTCACAATGGAGACGTTACTGGTGCCCACTTGAGCAAATCGATGAACAATGGGGTGGCAGTGCTACATTGCTATATGTATGTGCTATATGAAAATTAAAGTTTTAGTTTTTAAATGTTTACTCTCTAGCTGAGCAATTTCATTTTCACCATTTATGCAAACAAATGTGTATGAGAAAATATCCATGTGCATGATGATGGTCTCCTGACATACTATTTGAGATTGGATGAAAAATAGAAACAAACTAAAAACTAGTTTTAGGCAAATTGGTAAAATAAATTCTGGAATACTCATATAATGAAATACTGTTTGCAAATCAAGAATGGTGCTCTAAATGCTTTTTTATTATTTATATGGAACAAAGCTATACAGATAAACCTATTTTTAACAACATATCTCATATATATTTACAAATAGGTGATTCACAATGCATAATACAGATTCCATATTTTATTACAGCTTTTAAAATTTAATTTTATCCACAAACTTCTAAATTCAAGATCTGAGATTGATTTTGTGTAGAACATTCTCAAGAGTTTATTCAGAACTAAAAAGCTAATTTATTTTACAGTGAAAATATACAATGAAAAATATGTAACAAAATTCTTCTCCTAGGTTTGCCTGTGAACATCTTATTCCTTTATTAAGAAACCAGGAATCAATTTATTTATCAGAAGTTGCTTCATGAGGTCACTGTTCAAAAGAAAGGGAATATGATGCACTTAACTTTTCACAGACTGGGCGAATCATCAACCAATATTTATTGTGCTGACAGTCTGTGACATGGATTGTCTCTTAAGACCCAGTGGTGAACAGCACAGAATCTGTTGTCTCAAAACTCAGACAGAAGCAAGGAAGACACACGGCAAATAGCAGCTGTGTTCAGTTTTCTAAGACTTCTACAGAAGCTTTAACATTGTTAAAATGGGGGCAGGCTGACACTTTGAAGAAAACCTAATACAAAATTAGGTTCATAAAAGAGACCCACAAAAATGAGGGCTCCTAGATCCAACAGCTTTGGTCAATATGCCTCTGGGGAATGTAAGAGAGATAGTAGGGATCAGAAATGAGCAGATACTTAGTGAGGTGTGAGCAACACTTAGTGAGGTATGACTGCAGTGATAAGGATCTAGTCTTTTTTCAGGGACCAAGAAGGAATTAAAAAGGAATCAGTATTGGAATTAAATCCAAAAGAATGTGAAAGATTTACACAAATAAAGCTAGGAAGTCCTTTCAGACAAAAGTGTGCCAAGAAATTATTGACAAATTAAGAACAGTGGACACCAAAGAAATGTAAACAAGGTTACCATACAAAATATTGGGTGCATGAGATAGACTAGGCACTCAAATATCAATTTCCTTTTCTCTTTCCTTTTCTAAACTTGAAATAATTCATGCAGAATAAGGGGACGATTTAAGTTTTCTAAAACTTCTACAGAAACTTTAACATTGTTAGGAGAGCTAGTAGGGATCAGAAATGAGCAGATGTAGTAGGAGACGGGCACTGTGTTGAGTAGGGTTCATTTCCCAGATCCCTCCTCAGGAATGAAGAACTTACTCCCCAGATGCTGGGAGTAATACAAAAAAAAAAAAAACACTCAGCTGCCGATCACTATGCAAATTGCCTCTGCTGCATAAAGTTATTCATTATTCATCCAAAGCACATACCTCCAGCCTGTGTTATCCTATGAAATGTAAAGGCCCACTTCTTCTGAGGCTGCCCAAGTTGACACAGAAACTCAGAAGAAATTAGGCATCATTACGCTCCTCTTTTTAGCAAAGGCACATGGAGCCAGATAATACGGGGAGTCTTGATTCATAGTAGGTCCAGTACATAATAGGTGCAGTAGGTTCATTCACCCACCTACTGACTATTTTCCAACTCCGTAAATGAACATACTTGCCAGTTCAAAATACTGCAATGGTTTCTTGGTCCGTGGGACAAAGGGTAGAGCAGTATGGAAGACCAGTGATCACCTCTTCACCAAAACACCATGGTGGCAGGAATGATGGGTATGCATAGAATGACCTTTCATTTGCCAAGGGTGATCAAACTATTGTGAATGCTGAACATCTTACCTACTGGCAGCAAGGTCAGGGCAGAGTCCCAAGGACAGCACCGTCGTATAAGGAGACAACCACCCTTATACAATTTGCCAAGACAACAATTGGCAAAGTGATAGCAAGGAACCCTTTCTTCCATAGAAGGGAAAGTTACTTAGATAGTAAACATAGTGGAGGAATGGTTTTCCCATCATACCATAAGGTCTCAGCTACCATTACTACCCAAATACTTACAGATAATTGTTCCACTAGCAAAGCAGCCTACAGAACATTACATTGGATCCAGGAATGCACATTACAGAAAAAGCTGGAAAAGAGACTGGGGTGGATCTACTAACATAATCTACTAAGGTATAATATAATCTTTAAATTATACTTCTATTGAGAAGCCCTTTACATTACCAATCTACTCCTTAGTTTTAATCAGAAATACTTGTCATCCAGAATCTGACAGCAGACTGAATGATGGAATAGCCAGTTGAAAGCACAGCTGCAGTATCAGCAGAAAAACATGATGTCAAAAAGGCAGGGGACATCCTCTAGGAGGTAATGAACATTTTACATAAATGTCATTTACATGAGTACTTTTCCCATTAGGTCTTTGATTATCAATTGTGACCCCAAGAACAGCTGCAAAATCAAGGATTGAATGTTTTCTAGCCTCTTTATAAGTTTGCACTGCAAAAGAAAGGCCCACTGGAATCTGACAGGAATTTCTTCTCAAGCTTAAACAAATAAGTAGGTCAAAATGGTACAAAGTATGGACTGTGGTAATTACAGGGATATATCAACCAGACCACCCTCCTTTAAAGATGATGAGTCTTAATCTTCACTAACTGAACTAACTGAACATCTCAGAACTTCCTTTGGGAATGAAGTACTTATTCCCACTTCTCGGAAGATGAAAATGGATGTTCTCTCTCATTCTCAGAACCCTAGGATCCACCTTTGCTTAAAAGAATCACCTCAACCAAAATTAGTCCTTCTTCCTGGGATGACCAAAATACAATGGTCTGGTCTCTGACCCAACTCAGGACAACTCTAAGGCATCATCACCATTTCAAAACTTCCATAATTGCAGAATTAGACCTTTACTGAGACCTTTACTGCATCGTAACTCAACCTCTCCTCTACTTAATCCTCCTTCCTTCCCTTTTCACTGTCACTGTCACTGTCATCCCAATGGGATGCTCATCGATTTGCTCGAGCGGGCACCAGTAACATCTCCATTGTGAGACTTGTTGTTACTGTTTTTGGCATATTGAATATGCCACGGGTAGCTTGCCAGGCTCTGCCGTGTGGGAGAGATACTCTCGGTAGCTTGCTAGGCTCTCCAAGAGGGGTGAAGGAATCGAACTCGGGCTGGCCGTGTGCAAAGCAAATGCCCTACCCCTGTGCTATTGCTCTAGCCCTCCTTTCCTTTTACAGACTTAATCTCAAGAGCAGCGTTCATCTTCATCTCAGTCAGCTTCTTGGGAAATTCAACCAAAATACAGGTACTAAAAATATCTGTGTCCATCAAAGAAATTACTCTTTTATATGATACCTGATAAATTTATGTCCAACTTACCTATATAATTATCTACCAACTGACAGTCAAAAATATAATTGAGTTAATTTTAATTTTTATAAATATAAATATTAATGAAACATTGCTTACTATGAAGGATCAAAGTCTGTCGTCCAAGGTGACCCACTATGTCCAAAGTTTGATCAGACATTTTCTTCCAAAAATGACTCACTACCAACCTCAGGTAAAATCTCTGATTCATTCTTGTTTTGAAAGTAAGAAACTGCCAGAAAGATTAATTATACTTCCCCTGGGTTAGCCCTTTCTTTTACCAGGTCACTCTCTGGTTTTAGGCAGCAATACTTGGAGTCAGATCATTGCTTGTGAGATCCTGAAATTTCTAGCTTTCGCATCGTTCATCTTGACTGTCTTGGCAAACAGAAGGCACAGCAGGACTCTCTTCCATCTCTCAGTTCATTTTTTGCTTCCAGATACCTTCCCATTAGTTTGGGAAGCAGCTCATAAATGCTCCATATCCTTTTATTTCTAAGGAAGGGAAGAGAACTATTGTGTTTAACTTTTTTTCCTATTCCCCAACATGGCATTGAGATGCAAAATGCTACAATATTTTCCAACTCTAGAACTAAATAGATTTGTTTACATTAATTTACTGCAGGTGTGAAAACAGTAATTCAACTTGAAAGGAATCAATAAATATGTAAAATGAAAATTTAGGAAGTTCCAAGTAAGATCTAGCCTTCTAATGTAACAGAAATCAAGTAGCTGAGTCACATCAAGGGAGAACAAAAGATAAAGGATAGCTTTATGTATGATATTACTTATAATACCCAGGCCTACAAATGTCCTGTTGTTGAAGACATGGTCCAATTTTTTTGGAGGGGATGCCTTTTGAGTCATAACCAGTTATGCTTAGGGGTTATACCTGGCTCTCTGCACTTAGGAATTACTCCTGGTGGTACTCAGGGGACCATATGGGATGCCGGAGATCAAACTCAGGTCTGCCATATGCAAGCCAAATGCCCTCCCTGTTGGACTACAGTTCAGACCAAGACATTTATTAATACTATTCAAAGGTTTCACTATATTATAAGATCTGACCCTCTATACCAAAGAAATGCCTAGATTGGACTGGGACAATAGTTCAAAAGTTTAGAGCACATGCCTTTCACAATAGAGGTACGAAGTTTGATCCTCTGCACAACAGGGCCTTCCGAGCACAACCAGGTTCTGGCTTAGTGACCCCTGAGCACTATGAATGTAGCCCCAGTGTTCCTGACACCATCAGGCCTTTGCACCAAACTATCAGGCCTGTATTATCTGCTGTGCATCACTAGGAAAGAAACCAGCCCTGCTGGGGAGTCCCCTCTGAAGAAAGAACAAAAGAAGAAATAAAAGTCTAGGTTCAAAGGAATAAATGCTTATTATGTGACACAGCCATAATTAAATACTTTAGGTTCCTTGCCCAGACTTGTTGCTCAGGAGGAGCTACTTTAACTCTCGAGTTTTCTTTTCTTCTAGAAGGCAGAGTTGGCTTTTCCAAATATATTTTATAATAAGATTATGTTTTTCCAAGAGTGACCCCAAAGTACTGTTTTAGGAGTTGCCCTACAGCAGGTTATAGACCAAATACCAAAGCAAAATATTTCTTTAATGCATGAATGAATAAAGACAGAACAGTAATGAGCATTTTTCTCATTGCTTTTTTCTCAAATGCCTAGTTATCTTTCTCTTCACTTAATTGCATTTTGGCTACAAACATGTAATGTTGATCTTCTTGTCAAATACCACAATCTATAGGTGAGAAAGATAACTATTTATCAAATTAACTTGTTATGAATGATCACTAGTAATTTCCATTATAGTTATAAGAAAACAAGTAAAATTGACAGACTTGATAATCCTAGAAACTTTTTCAGATCAAGAGAAATAAAAGTAGGAGTTAATAAATGTTTGGAATACTCTACAGAAATAATATACATGGCCTGAGTGTATTCCATGAAAAAAATTTAATTACCATTTAATCTTCAGGATTATTCTAGTCAAATTCATCACACTTTAATCTTAAAATGCTTGATAAGATCCCAAAACTTGGAAATCAATGGGAAAAGAATAAATGTTCTTCTTATGGTGGGGAGGCAAACAAGAACATTAATATAATGAGAAACAAAAATAATTTATGCTTGGAAATCAGAGCGAATATTTTCTGACTCAACCCCCAATCAATTCACCATTCTATCCTTATCTTTTTGTAAGAGAATTGGTAATACAATCTCCAACCAAACAAAAATGTGTAGGATTTTCACCAAGTCCTTGAGACACTAGGACCAAGACTCTCATCCCATTTAATCTACTCCTCACTGCTGCCTCTTTTTTTTTCTTTTTTGGGTCACACCTGGCGGTGCACAGGGGTTATTCCTGGCTCTGCACTCAGGAATTACTCCTGGCGGTACTCAGGGGACCATATGGGATGCTGGGAATCGAACCCGGGTCGCCGCGTGCAAGGCAAACGTCCTACCCACTGTGCTATGACTCCAGCCCCATCACTGCTGCCTCTTGAGCCAGCACTGCCTCTAGGAAACAAACACAACGCCAAGACTCTAAGTCAGTTATTTAATCAGCACCAAAGCTAAGTGTTACTGCTTCCTGTAAAAAAGCTCCAATGTTTGCAGTGATGGTGTGGGGGTTGGGGGGCAGAACCGGCCTTGCTCCCTGCCCAAACTAGACCCCAAGCAGCCGCCCACGAATGACTCCTCCACTCCTAAACGGTCATGATCCCAGAGGCACACAAACCAATCTCGGAACACAGCGGCTGATGGCAGAAATACCTCTGGACTTAATTACTAAAATACCAGAATTCCAAAAGCGTGCAGCAGCTATTGAGGCTGTGCAACATCATATGCCCTTCATTATCAACAATAGAAAACAAATTATCTAATGATACCTTTTTGGCAGGTCTGATTGTTGGTGGGAAATTCCAAATAATAATAGTGGGGTTTTTGTTGAAAATTGAATGTAATCAAAGTAAAGAGAGAGTAAAGTGAAAATCATCTGCCACACAGGCAGAGTAGGGGGTGGGAGGGCGGTATTCTGGGGTTCTTGGTGGTGGAACATGTGCACTGGTGAAGGGATGGGGGTTTGATCATTGTATGACTGAGACTTAAACCTGAAAGCTTTGTAACTGTTCTCATGGTGATTCAATTAAAAAAAAATTCTCCAATGTTTTAAACCAGTCACATCCAAATTTTATCATATCACTAATGGAATTCCTAAACTGATTTCCCTTCCTTTTACTCGCTACTTCTTTCTTATATTTCCGAAATGAAGGGTTAAAATTAGAAACAGGGCAAAGGAGGAATCAATCACTGATTCCTCTAATGCACATATATTCCCTTTATATTATCCAGATTAGCAAGCAGTTACTGCCTATTCCAATATCCCAGTATGACTTGAACAAACACTTTCTCCTTGAAGTATCTATTGGATTTATTGGCTCTGGGAGAATTTTACAAAAGGACACATCAGAAAGCAAAACCTTAAAGGCATCAGACACAGGAAAGAAGACCACCCACCCGAGTGATCTATTCAGATCACCTCTCCCATCAAATCTTAAGGCCTCAGAAAAATTAGAAAAATACAGATGTAGAGTTTATGGCCTGACATTATATATGTGTGCACATGTGCATGCACACACACACACACTCACACACACACATACTCACAAATACACACACATACTCACACATACACACACACCTTCATCTATTATAGTGCACTTTTATTATTATATTTTCCTTTTTGTTTTTGAAATGACTGAGGGTCACATAGACCTGGCTGGGGTGCACTAAAGATTACACTGTGTTTGGAGATCCCAAACAGCAATGTTGACTGAGGTGCCCCTGGAAACATGTGGGTCTATGATTGAACTCTTACTTCCAAGCTTGCAAAGCAGGTACTCTACCACTAAGCCTTCCCAAAGCCCCACTTCTATTTCTTCTCTCTATTGGATGAACAGAACATCAAATAATTGTTTATAAATTTGTTTTCTCCATTATACTTGAGCTCAAAGTCACATTATTCAGCTTATAGATCCATCACATAACACAGTAAGTATTCATTGTCTGCTAGATATAAAAGTATATAAAAGAATTCAGAAATTTAAGCATTAACCAATTAAAACTTTTTAATGTAATACTTATATTGCTGAGACCACTTATTCTCTTTAGTTTTAAAGTTTTCTCTTTATAGCACAATAATTTTCAATTATGTGATATTAAATTTACACAGAAAATACATAAATATTAGCACAGTGAATAGCAGAATGCAATCTTTTGTGAGAAATAAATATTACCAATACAGTTGAAATGTTTCTTATATTCCTTCCCTTCTCCCACCATCCTTAGAAATAAGCACTATCTTGAATCTATCACACATACAATAATCATATTAAATAGAGATATTAAACTTTAAAAAAATAGTTCATTTATTTAAACCAATAATTTGTTACTTTATCTCATGAACAGAGGTTTGCCTTTTAAAAAACTATGGTATATGATTTAATTTATTATTAAAAGCTGTACAAATAAAATAAAACTTAATAATAGGAGATAAAATCAAGGGAAATTATTTCCAGTCTTCAGACAACAGGGAATTTTACCTAGCAAGGTCAAAAGTCCCTTGACTCAGATGTTACCATTCCCTAAGAAGCAAATTTATTCAGCTCAACATCTTTGATCATGCCTTCAGTGAGATATAAAAAAGAAAACATCATCATAGAGATGGGGACTAAAGGTTGTTCTAAAACAAAAGGCATAAGGTGAAGACAGAGTCATCCCTTAGAAAGCAAGGTAAATACCAACATGTCATGTAAAGGATGGTAGTGATTAATTCCTGTTGTGAGATCAGCGGTAAAGGAAACAGAAGTTGAAACCCCAGATGGAATTAGTAGGAAATTATCTAGCAGATCAAAGGAAATATAAAAATAAGACAGTTCAAACTAATCATATCGAATGAATTCAAGTCTTGAGAACCAAATACCTTTCCAAGAGAGTGAATGAACACCATATTTTATCTCCAAACCACTGAAAATATATTTTGAGGAATAATTACAAAGACTGATGATTGCTCTGATTTAATAAAAATGGAAAAAATAAAGGCTCCTAGAACAATCAGAAACATTCTAAATAAATTTGTGAACCAATAAATTCATAAGTACATAAAAAATAGTATGCAGTGATATCTAACACCATAGCTAAATCATTGGCATTATCAAAATTTATTCTTATCTTCTTACTGACATTCTCTCATAATGTTCCAGATAAGATGGTAAAAATCAGATGAAATGATAGATGATGCAATTACTAGAATCTAAATTCACAGAAGTAGCAATTAAGTCTATAGATTCACTGGATGGATAAATGGGAGAAGAAAGAGAGAAAGAAAGAGAGAGAGAAAGAAAGAGAGAAAGAAAGAGAGAAAGAAAGAGAGAGAAAGAAAGAAAGAAAGAAAGAAAGAAAGAAAGAAAGAAAGAAAGAAAGAAAGAAAGAAAGAAAGAAAGAAAGAAAGAAAGAAAGAAAGAAAGAAAGAGAGAGAGAAAGAGAGAAAGAGAGAGAAAGAAAGAAAGAAAGAAAGAAAGAAAGAAAGAAAGAAAGAAAGAAAGAAAGAAAGAAAGAAAGAAAGAAAGAAAGAAAGAAAGAAGAGAGAGAGAAAGAGAGGAAGGGAGGAAGGAAGGGAGGAAGGGAGGAAGGAAGGGAAGGAAGGAAGGAAGGAAGGAAGGAAGGAAGGAAGGAAGGAAGGAAGGAAGGAAGGAAGGAAGGAAGGAAGGAAGGAAAAGAAAAAGGAGGGAGGGAAGGAGAGAGGGAGGGGGAGGAAGGGAGAAAAAGGGGTGAGAGAGAAAATAGAGAAAGAAAAAAAGAATGAATATATATGTACACATGCCCATATATAGATATAAGTAAAGAAAACCCAGTATTTTGATTTGATTTATTTGATTTCCTCTGTATGGGCACTATTAAGTCCCATTCCCACAATCATCTCCCTATTTTCTAGCAAACTGATTTTTAAACACTAATATTTCATTTTTCATGCCAGAATCATAATTGGTGCTAAGCCAAGTATACTGATTTTAATCAGTTTGGCTCAGTGATTGGCCAATGGAAAATTAAAAGAAATCTGCTGGGAACTTCTAAGAAAGCATATAAGCTAATTTTTTTTCTTTTTTTTTTTTCTTTTTGGGTCACACTCAGCGATTCACAGTGGTCACTCTGGGCTCTGCACTCAGGAATTACTCCTGGCGGTGCTCAGGGTGTAAAAAACTAAAGCGCGCCAGAGGGGCGCGTGACTCTCGGGCTCTCCGGGCTGCTCTGTCTCACCACCGGCGTCCGGTGCTCCGGAACCGCTGTGTGTGCTGTCGGTCGAGGGAAGGCGATGGAAGGAAGAAGGCCAAACTGGTTGCTCGATCAGTTTATTTTGTTCTCTCTCCCTGCTTCTTCTGAGTCTGGCCCCCCACTGCCACACAGTCTTAGTTTATATAGCAAATTACATAGGGTGGTGGCACAAAGGTGGGTTTAACATCAACAAATAAACAAAGAAGGCTAAAACCATTTCTTGAGGAGATTAACAAAATCTCATCTAAGGAAATCTCATCTAAGGAGATCCACTCAAGGGAGTGATTCCAAACAAGGGTGTGTCAGGGTGTGAGCTAGTAAACTGCTTAAATAGTTACAGTAAATCTACTTCTAATATTTCTAGCAATGTCATTCTGTATGAGCACAGTAAGAGATATAAAGTTTGTTTCTTCCTGGGGACATCTCACTATACAGTCCTCAAGCCAGGTTAGTCTTTCTAACCCCAGCAGAGTCCTAGTCTCGTCATTACCTTTGGATCATGACAGCATTGTCCGTGATCGTGCCCTCAACTTATAGTTGAGCATTGTGGCGCTTTGGCCTGGTCTATCTCGGTGCCAGGGTAGCACATAACTCACTGCTTGCTCTGGATCCATCCTGTCCCTCATCGGGACCCTGCTTTTGGGGTGCTAGAAACTGAGGGCAACTGAGTTAAGAAAGCAGATGCGCAGGAGTAAATATTATTGGAGTCAATCAACTCCCAAGTTACAAGCACAATATTGTCTTCCTGTGTCCATACAGAAAGGACATTGCTTTAAGGTAAATTATGTTCCCTAAGGCAAGGCTAAAAGGACAAACCCCATGTTATCCTACACTCAGGGGACCATATGGATGCTGGGAATCAAACCAGGGTCAGCCGAGTACAAAGCAAACGCCCCACCCGCTGTACTATCACTCCAGCCCCACTAATAAATTTTTTAAGGGCAAGAAAAAGATTCATTTTGGCCCATACTAAATTCATTCCTTCCATAAATATTTTGTTTGTTTATTTGGGGGCCACACCCAGCTGTGCTAGGGGCATACCCCTGGCTCTATGCTGGTGACCATATGGGATGCCAGGAATTGAAACCCGGTCTGGGAATTTAAAAAAAAAAAAAAAAAAAAGGTAATTCAAATAGCCTGTTTGTAAAGTTAACCAAGATCTCTAGAACAAAAGCAGCTCAGAGTGAGGGAGGCAGTCTGATTCTAGCTGCCTGTCTAACAACATATTTATTTATCTGAAATGACCCTTTTGAAGTGGCTGCCTTCATTAAAATCAGGCACTTGCATTTTGAAAAAGAGAAAACCCAATTGCCACAACTTACTGAGGACTTACCCATGTCCTTGCACGTGTGTAGATTCAATTCTAGTTTCCTGCTGACCCAGCCCTCCTTCCCCTCAAATCACAGCCCTGGCTCTGAGATTTGACCATTAAGCAGTGAAGGTAAAGACAATTGAATTCTGTTGCCATTCGCTTTATTGAGGCAGTAGTTCTGTTGGTTCATAAGGAAGTTTTGGTATAATGATTTGAGGACTTATTTGTGGTTCTTCTGGGTGAAAAATGCAAACCCACCATGTTAGACAAGAAGTCAAATAAGTTTGAGACATCCTCCTCTGATTTTCCAATCTTTCCTGACACTTTTTGAGTTTTGGCAATATGACCTTAGAATAAATCGTCTGTGCAAATAGACACGACTACTCCATCTTTCAGTCTTAAATTTCTCTCATGCCTCTTTATGTCACAAATAAGTACCACAGGCCTGGCACATAAATGTGTGCCTAATAAACATTTGCAAAATGAATGAATGAGAAAATATTTTTCAAAATTTAAAAAAATTCAGTGGCCATGTTTCTCCAAATAAGCATGGCCAATCAGAAGCACATGAAAAGATTCTCAGCTTAGTCATTAAGGAAACTGTAAATCAAAACTACAGTGAAAAACTGTTTCACACTGCTGAAAGTCACCTTGAGCAAAAAGATAAATAAGAAGACTGGAGAGTTGGTACAAGGGTAAAGGCATTCACCTTGCCAGCAGCTCACTCTGGTTTGAGCTCCAACACACGATTCCCTGAAAGCCACCAGGAGTAACCCCAACACAGAGCCAGGAGTATCCCCATATCTCACTAGGTATGGCTGCAAAATTTTTAAGGATAAATATAACAAGCATTGTCAAGGAGGTATTAAAAAAGAACGTTTATATTTTGCTCATGAGATCATAAAATCGCAGTGGGAAATAGTTTGGCAGTCTCTCAAAAAGTTAAAGATAGAACTTTTATATGACCCAGCAATTTCACCCTATAAAACAGAGAACATCAGTTCACAAGAGCAAGAACTTATAATTAAGTTCATAGTAAAATTACTCATAACAGGAATAAAGAGGAAAATGTTTAAATTTCTATGAACTGATGAATGAACAAATGTGGTATGTCCATACAATAGCATATCATTTAATCATAAACATACATGAAATACTGTTACATGATACAATATGAATGAGCCCTGAAGTATAAGAAACCAGACACAATGGCCATATATTATATAATTCCATTTATTCAAAGTTTCAAGAAAGTTAAATCCATACAGAGAGGAAAATTAGTGCTTTTCATGAACTGGAAGAAGGGGCTAATGAGCTTCATCAAGGAGGTTTAGGTTAGATAGTAGTAATGGCTATGCAATTACAAATACATCAAAATCCACTGACTGATACATTTTAACAAAGATGATTTTATGATAAGTGTACTATGTCTCAATTGTACAAGCATACCTAAAAATAATTAGAACAACTTGACAGATACAGCATTGCAACATATAAATTACTCCAGTTCAGTTTGGTGTTTTGTCATCTTCCCTTCCTTGCTGATGTTGCTGTTGTCATGACTGTGGAAACATGCGTGGTTGTGATAATTGTGATGATTACAGACTCTTGGTTGTGGTGCATCAGGGATTTCACACTTTGGCAACAGGGATCACAAACAAAAATGCTGCCTGGATCATATTTGTGCAGTATGGCAGTGCTGGGGACCAAACTTGCAGACTTAGCCTAGAAAGCAAGTGCTCTGCCACTAGGTCACATCCCCAGGGTCACATGCTCACGTTTCTGAAGGCACTTTCTACTTTTAGGAACAGACATTTCCACCAATGGAAATACATCTGTCCTTCAAGTACTAGCTGCCTATCCTGTAATTATTCCAAATAAGGTTTCCAAGGCTACTACTAGAAGAATTCCTGCACCGCACTTGAGATTAGACCCATGTTTCTCAATAGCATTCCTCAATGGCCTGCAAATGTCCCCAGAATATCCAAGGGAAACATAGGTGAAAACTGCATAAACAGAGTTATGCCCACCTCCCATAGCCACCACCATGACAACCACTAGCCCTGCTAACTAACTAAACCTCAGAGGAGATTCAAGTCAAGCAGTTCATATTCATGGGCACGCCCATTTCTTGGAACTTCCCCATCCCTTACATCCCACCCACTCCTTAGAAAACTCTGGGACACCCTCCTGAGGGAGCGAGCTGAGTCTCCACCCAGGAAGCTACACACACACTGCATTGCTGCCTATGACCTAACATCAATCACAGCTCCACTAAGAATCTCTATAGACTCACCCCAATTCTACAGATCCTGAAGTTTCTGGGCACCTCCAGATTCCACAGTGCTGAAATCCCAGTAGGAGCACACCAAATTAGATGAGAAAGTAATGTAAAGCCAACTAAACTAAACAAACAAAAACAATACCACAGCAGACTCAACTAGTGACAAACAACTTATAAGTAAATACTCAAAGATTTAAGAACTCTGGTGAGGTATCTTCACACATTTTCTTTTACTGGTGTATTTTTCATAATTCCCTTAGCCATCTGGTTGTAACAAGCAATGTAAAACAAATTATTGTGCGCCTGCTAAGGGTACAGGCTGGGGGGGGGGGCTGGGAAAATAGGAACAATGGTGGAGGAAAGGTCACTCAGGAAGTAGGATCGGGGTTGGAACATCAAAAGCCCATAACAACTGTATTATGAGCAACTTTGTAAATCATGGTGCTTAAATAAAGTAAAATTTTAAAAAGGAAAGAAAACTGCATAAATTAGGGCCATGATAGGAGGATAGGGGCAATCTACTGGTAGGATAGTGGAATCACTGGAAGAAAAAAGGTCAGAAGGGAATGAAGGGTAGGAAAAAGGTGGAGAAATAGTGGATTAGGCTATCTTATTAATTAATATCACATTAAGTACTCATTAGTGTCCTGTGAAAAACAAGCATTCAGTTAATAAATTGTAATCAATACATAGTGAATATGTTAACAAACAAATCCTCCCAAGGTATTTATTGAGCATATTTAGTACATGATGCTGCACTAATCAATAAGCACCAACCTTCTCCCTGAAATTTTACCCTGAATGGAAGCCAACTTGTCCGTGACATGCAGAGAAGAGACATTCACATAATCTGCATCAGTCTTTATCAACTGTTGGAGAAGTTGTTTGGAAGAAAACCAGTAATAGTTGATGATCTTCAACTGCCCAATTAGTGAGTATAAACACTGTAGCTCAACACCCTCATTCACCCCTAAGGAAGCAAATGCAGCTCCAATAAATGAGTCTCCCATTGGGCAAAATAAAACAGGTGCTCACTTTATTTATTTTTCTCTGGGGGAAAAATGGACTTTTTACTTTACACTGCTTCTATGTTATGGTTTAATTATGTACCTAAAAATGATAATAAATAAATAAATAATGAATTGGAGTCGTAACTCCAGAAACTCAAGAAAGTGACTTTATTTGAAAACAGGAAATTTTTTTACAGTGGTAATCAAGATAAGGTAAGATTATGAGTCTGGGCCAGTATTCTAATATCCCTGGTATCCTTCCAAAAAGGAAAAACATGTACACCAATACATAGGAAGAATGCAGGCTGGATAAGAAGGTAGAGATATGGGTCAGGACCAAAGACAGACAGTAAAGCACCATAACTAGGAGACAGGCAAAAACAGGTTCTGTCTCGCAGCCTTCAGAGGGAGGCAGCCACCCTGCAGACACCATGGTCTTGAACTTCTGGTACCCAGAATGGGAGATGGTCCATTCTTCCTTTTCAGTCATCCTTCCTCACCACTTGGCTTCAGCAACCCTAGCAGACCATTACACCCTACTCACTAGCTGCAGCACTGTTCCCCAAGGTGTCCTTATCATTCTTGGCTCCTGATGTCCCTTACTAGGGACAAGATTAAAACCTGAAGTGGAAACAAAGCCAGTCACCTGGGAGTGCCTGCATCCCCTGGTGATTCAAGCCGTTTTCTCTCTTTCAGGACAGACCAAGTCCTCTAATCACTCACAGCAAAAGAAAGAGGCTAAAGTGTCATTCCCACCATCCTATTCTTTTTTATTATCATTATATGTTATTTATCTTTAGCAGAGTGGCAAGAAATAAAACTGTCCTTAAAACAGCAATATCGTGAATTTCAGCTTGATTTTGGAAAAGTGAGACCCAAGGGCTCAATGAACAAATATGACCAGATGTTCCAAACTGTGGAAAGAATGTGACAATAGAAGAAGAGGGAATATTGTTGCCAAAGTGATATTTCATACCCCAGGCCCTGTCTGAGCTCCCGGTCCCCAGCACACCTGCTGCAGGAACAGCATTTCGATATGATTTAATATACTCAGTAATGAGTTCAAAAGTGCATCACACACATAACTTCATTGGAAGGTCTGTAAATTAGAGTGATCTTCTAATAAGGGATAATAAGTCGCATTTCCCAGTCTGCACTGAGGAAGTCACTAGCAGAGCAAGCTCTCTCACTCCTTTCAGGCTCTCTCTCTGAGGAGATAGGTTGGCCAGAAAACGATGCCCAATCCAGCTCCAACCAAACCCGTGACTGCAGAGCCAAGCATTGATGGATCCACAGAGCAGGGAGCGGTGCTCCCATTAGATGTAACCAGGGCTGCATCCCTATGCCCAGAGTCAGCCTATCATTTGCTAATGGCAGGGGCAGATGAAGTTCAACAGAGAGAGCAGAATTATATGCCCTATGGAGGGTAAAAAATGTCTTGTACCGAGTCATACAACAGCTATTTCAGAGAGAACAAAATCAATTCAATTTAATTAAACTTATAATGCAACATTTACAACTTTAGAACAGCATAATTCCTGGGTGTACTTTAGCAGTAGTCACCTGCAAATCATCTTGAGTATCCTCAATGTGCCAAACTGTTTGAAGCGCTGAGGTAAGGAAGTTAACTCTGCCTGAGGAGACAGTCAGAGAGATGGGGGTAGATAACACTTGAGAGACAGACCCTGCTAAGCTTCAATCTTCAGTTCCTCAGTATCTGAGTGATTCTGAGGAGATCATATGACCTCTCTGAGCCTCAACTTCCTCCTCTGTAAAACAGAGATAGCAATGTGTTCCATAGAATGTTTTCAGTGAAATTTTTAGTACAGATCACTTGAAATGGCAGCTATAATTATTATATCCCAGTATACGAATTCTGGTAAACATATTACCTTTGTAGATTTGTCTTAAATGTTCTTCACTGGTACATATTTGCCTAGCAAGTTAAAGGTGAATATTCTTTAGGAGAGGAAGGGGGAGTTGAACCACTACTGGTGATGCTCAGGGCTCATTCCTGGCTCTGTGCCTTAGGCTGTTCTAGGGATCAAATCTGGGTCAGCCACATGCAAGGCAAGCTCCCCACTGCTGTGCTATCTTTCTGGCTGTAAAGGTGAATATTCTGGGCCGGAGCGATAGCACAGCGGGTAGGGCGTTTGCCTTGCATGCGGCCGACCCGGGTTCGATCCCCGGCATCCTATATGGTCCCCCAAGCACCGCCAGGAGTAATTCCTGAGTGCAAAGCCAGGAGTAACCCCTGAGCATCGCTGGGTGTGACCCGAAAAGCAAAAAAAAAAAAAAAAGGTGAATATTCTTTTGGTTTTGAGGTCGCACCCAGCGTTGCTCAGGGTTGACTTCTGGCTCTGTGCTCAGGGAGCACTCCTGGCAGGGCTTAGAGAACCATATAGGAATGTCAGAGATCAAATCCAGACTGGCCGTTACCCATTGTACTAGCTCTCTTGTCCCACAAAGATGAATATCCTTAACACAAACTATGTCTTCTTTTTTTATGTCACCTATAACTGTAACACAGTAATGGCCATACCCAGTTACATAACTGAATGTGGAAAGCACAAGGTTTATGAAAGTGAGATAACCAAAAATCAATTCAAAATTAAGCACATGATAAACATAAGATGTTTTGGGAAGCACTTGCCTTTACTGCATTTCTAATAGAGAGGGTCAGAGGTAAAAACTTTTAAGAATTCTTGTTTCACAGACGCGGGATACAGGGCCAGCCCCAGTCGGGGCCCGTGCTCGGCTCCGGCCGGCCGGGTTTTCGGCCCGGGCGCCCATGCCCCTGCAGAGCCGGTGGATGTGGAACAAGCGGGAACCAGAGACAGCTTTAGGAATTGGGGTTCCAGCAAGTGCTTGCACCCATGTATGGAGACTGTGAACTAAGCTTTTGCCCCACGCCGGCTAACGGAGGAAATAACCTTCCTTCTTGGTCTCTCTCCCCTCCGGGAGAAGGCGTGGTGTCCGACATTTTGTGGGTCCGTTGAGAAGGTATGAACTTTGGCGCGGGGAAAAAAAAAAAATGTGTGCTTTGAACTTGAAACAGCCGCGGGATACAGGGCCAGCCCCAGTCGGGGCCGCGCGGCCGCGACATTTTATCTCTTCATTCACATCAATGGAAAACTTATTATCAAATATTTCCCTATTAATAGAGCTGTATTCTTAGGGGATAAATTCCAACAAGAATAGTGAGTCTGTTTTGAAACTCTAAGAACAACAGTGAGTTATGTGTTGAAATCTGGAATGTAATCAAGGTAAAGAGAAAAGGAAGTGAAATTATCACTCACCTATGGGGTGGGTTGGGGGGTGAGGGGTGGTCTGTATACTGTTTTTTCTTTTGTTTGTTTGTCTGTTTTGTTTTTGCTTTTGTTTTTGTTTATATTGGTGGTGGAATATGGGCACTGGTTAAGGGATGGGTGTTTGAGCATTGTGTAACTGAGATATAAGCCTGAGAACTTTGTAACTTTCCACTTGGTGATTCAATAAAATAAATTAAAAAAAAAAAAAGAATTTTTGTTTCATTTTAGTCCAACTACACAACGGAATACTATGCAGCTGTTAGGAGAGATGAAGTCATGAAATTTGCTTATAAATGGATAGACATGGAGAGTATCATGCTAAGTGAAATGAGTCAGAAAGAGAGGGACAGACAAGGGACTGCACTCATGTGTGGAGTATAGAATAACATGACATGAGGCTGACACCCAAGGACAGTAGAAACAAGGACCAGGGGGATGGCCCCATAACTGGAAGCCTGCTTCATGAGCAGAGGGAAGAAGGCAGATGGAATAGAGAAGGGATCACTAAGAAAATGATAGCTGGGGGAATCAGTCGGGATGGGAGATGTGTGCCAAAAGTAGATAATGGACCAAACATGATGACCTCTCAGTGTCTGTGTTGCAAGCTATAAGGCCCAAAAGGCGAGAGTATGAGGAATATTGTCTCCCATGGAGGCAGGGAGAGGGTGGGAAAGGGAGGGTATACCGAGGATATTGGTGGTGGGGAATGTGCACTGGTGGAGGGATGGGTGTTTGATCATTGTGAGATTGTAACCCAAATATGAAAGCTTGTAACTATCTCACAGTGATACAATAAATTTTTTTAACTTTAAAAAAATTTTTAAAGAATTCTTGTTTCAGACCATCTACCAAAAAAATACCAGAAAATTACAGAGTTGAGAATTACAGAATATGATGCTTCTCAGGAATAATCAGTAGAGTAATTTTATATGAGGGCATGTAACCTAATAATTACCAGGCTTTGGGTGCTTGTCCTACTCACAAACAGGAAAGTTAAAAATTTTGCTCTTCACTACAACATCCAACAGGAGAGAGAACAAAAGGGAATGCCCTGCAGCAGAGGCAGAGTTGGGTGGTGGGGATTAGGGTGGGGGTGGTGGGAGAAATACTGGGAACTTTGGTGGAGGAGAATGGGCACTGGTGGAAGGATGTAAACAATCACTGTGTGACTGAAATGCAAACACGAAAGTTCATAAGTTTGAAACTGTACCTCAAGGTGATTCAATAATAAAATATTTTTTAAATAAAAAAATAAAGAACATAAACTGCAAAAAAAAGTTTTGCTCTCAAGTTCTTTAATGAAAACTATCCTCTGCCAGAAACAGAAATTATAATTGAGACAATAGAAGCATATTTATATTCCTATAGATTACTACCATTTAAAATCCATACAAATATACCTATTCCTCACTCAAATAAAATATTTTTTCATTTCCTCATTCTGAGATGAGAAAATAAACAATTTCTTCCAGAAATAAACAACTTTACAAAGAAACCAAACGTTCTCAGAGACAAAAGACATTTGTCTTTCAAAGATACATCATTTTCTCCCTTCATCAACAAGAGATAAAGCCTGCTGCTTTTAAGTCAGATGGTGTGTCTAATCAAAAATGACTCTAGAATGCTTTCACTGCTTGCATACCAAATATATATTTTAAAATAAAATGAAAACACCTGTATGCAATATGGCTTTCAGTAAACTGATAACTTGTTAATAAAGGCTAGAAATAAATAAATTCAGCAAATTCCTCCTTTTCTCAAAAATGAGGTACTTCATGATCAAAGAAGTTATTTTTAAAAATTAAAGGGATTAAAATGATCATTAAATGTTTCCAAGACAATCACAGAAACTGTCTCACACATTTAGCCCTTCAAGACACAGCTTCCCTTTGAGACTCCTAAAGAATTGGTGAAGTAAACAATGGTTGTGTGAGAAGTTAGACCCTCTCTCTATATGATCTGGCTACCATCCCTATCTCTTGCTTTATTCTCAGCCTTCTGTTCAGTTTGCTCAACTTGCCAGGACTATTGTTGTTCTCTCTTAGGGCTCAACCTTTCCAGAATCAGTCAGTTTGTTCACTCCCATGAAGTGCTAATGGACCCTTGCAGGCTTGCCCCAGCCTTTGGACCCCTGGACCCTGCCTTCAGGGGCAGCCCTGGCAAGACCTGGCCATAACACAGAAGGCCTGATTTTGACAGCCAATTGCTCGCTTTCCATGATTTAATCTGCCCAAGATCAGCAGCTGGAATAGATAATACCCTGAGATTTGCAGTTTCCATTCTAACAATTTATGAATTAATCTTTCCAGCAGACTCTATAGAGAAATGTCCTACCCATTTAAAACCCAAAAAGAGAAACATGATTTGTGATGAAATAATGTATCCCTATTTCAGACCTATTATCAGCAGCAGACTTAGCAGACTGGTTTAGTCCTGGCCAAAATACACGTTTTTCTATGCGTGGATGTCTGATAAATTGAATAAATGGGGGTTGGGGGGGCGATGCTGACAATCTGAGGGCAAAGGGGGAGAGCAAGATGAGCATCTTTATCTTAGCCTAACTAAAAGTAGATTACCCCTCACCTCTGAGATTTGAATAAAAGAGAAAGAAGGCTGAAGAAAGCAATTAAGAAGACTTAATAAGGGTCTGAGAAGCTTTTGCTGCAAGCAATAACACAGCTTGGGTTGTGGCAAGCAGGGAGAAAATTTCAATCCTATTTAGAACATCTAAAACCAGATCGGCATGTGGAACTGCATGAACACTGGTCACTTGTGTTTGGACAATTCACCAGTTGGCCCTAAGAAATTACCCAGGGGAATATTTCCTGAGAAGGGCTTGGGGGAGGGGAGCAAAGGACAGGCTGTGTCCTTCCACCTTATTGTGGAGAGCCTGGACTCATTTGCATAGCCCTCTGAGGAGAGAGTCTTTTCTGCCATTTGGTAGATTGCCATCAGATTTCAAGTGACATGATGCACGGTAGATTTATGCACCGTGAAGCGGATACTGCAGGGGTTTGGTGTATTTGTGTTTCATTTACAGTTAAACAATACACAGGGGGCTGTCACACTAACAAGGTTTATAATGATTGACTTGTTCAGCCATATCGAGACCTTTACTTCAATAGAGCAGAAGGCCTCAATAAACAGGAAATTTATATTTGAACAGATGTCTGTCTAGCAGGGCGGGACCATATTTCTGCCTGACTTGGTTCAGAGTGAATCTAACACATTCCCTCTCCCAAGCTCAGCACACAGCGAAATTCTGGACAGTTTGCAGAATCTTGTGGTCCTAGCATCTGACTCTTACAGAACAGAATCTCCTATAAGGAATATTTAAGTACTCAGAAAGAATTACCAAGCAGAATTCAACATTTTATGGTGCTCATTCTTAAAGGGAATTCATGATTTTGAAAAATGGAGACATATCAATACAAAAGGAACGTATTTTTATCTCTGTGATTTGGAGCAGCTTAATTTCCTGAGTCTCCCTATCTGTGAGATAGGAATAATAAAACCCACTGTAAGAAACTGTGAAACTCAAATACCAATAAACATTATTTCAAAATTATGTAAGTGGCTCTTTAGACATACCTAAAGTCACCCTTGGCAAATGAATTCATATTCATATTATTTGTGACCAAATTTTGAGTAATCTGAATGCTTAAGAACAGAGCAGTGAAGTTTAAAGAGAGAAGAACATGCTTTCCTAGAACTTGTTATATGCAGTGAGCCAGGTATATATGACAAAATTAGCCATTGTCCAGAACTGGGTCCCTGAAGAGCAAGACAAAATTTTCCAAGGAGAGGCCAAAGAGATAGTACAACTCTCCAGTAAGGATGTAAGGTAGTAGCTAATATACAGCCGACCCTGATTCTGTCCCCAACTGCATATGTTTATGTTCCCCTGCGCTTGCCAAAAGTGACCCCTAAGTGAGAGCCAGGAGTCAGTCCTAAGTACTGCCAGGCATGTCCCAAAAAATAAACCAAAAAAGGCAGGAGGGAAAGGAAGGGAAAGGGAGGGGAAGGGAGAAGAGAAGAAGAAAAGGCTGAAGAGAATAAATCCTTCCTCAGACCTAAAAGTATTTGTCGAATAAATGGATAAACACATTCTGACATAATTACCTGCAGTTGGTCCATGGCTTTTTTATGAACCATTTACTGATTTGAACGTGTGGAGAGGGCCTTGAGCATGGCTGTGGCTAGGCTCCAGAGGTCTTCGGCCATGGGAGCTCTGCTCAGGGCGGGGAGGGAAACTAAAGCCCACCCCCTCTGAGAGGCCCCAAGGAAGACAGCCAGGCATGGGGGCAAGAGACTCTCTGCCTGGTTGTGTTCCCCGGGGTCCCTCGGAGGGGGTGGGCTTCAGTCTCCCTCCCTGCCCCGAGAAGAGCTCCTGCAGCCAAAGACCTCCGGAGCCTAGCCACAGCCATGCTCAAGGCCCCTCTCCACACATTCAAATGAGCCTCACGTATGAAGAAACCAGCAGAGGAACCCAGGTGTGTGGGACCCAGGGCTGAGACCTCCAAACCTGCTCAGATCAGGACTGGGCCTCTTTCACCCAGATTCCCCATATTCCAGTACCTAGGCGGTCACATCCAGTGACTGCCCCCAGCGCCATGTAATCCCACCAACGGCCAACATACAGAGACTATAAAACCAAGCTCCCAGAAGGAGACATCTTATAGCCTAGTTCTCCCTCTGGGAGAATCTGACAAGTTACCGAGAGTTTCCTGCCCACATGGGAGAGCCTCGCAAACTCCCCACAGCATATTCATATGCCAAAACCAGTAACAATGATGGATCTCATTCCCCTGACCCTGAAGGAGTGTCCAATGTGGCACCATTGGAAAGGACAAGTAAAAAGAGGCTTCTAAAATCTCAGGGCTAAGACGAATGGAGACGTTACTGAGACCGCTCGAGAAATTCGATGATCAACAGGATGATGATGATGATGATTTACTGATTCAACATACAGTACTGGTCCCACAACCAGTCCTACATTCCTAGAACTGACAGTCTATGGAATAGACAGATAACTGATCAAGTTTAAAATAAGATAAACTTTGTGATAAGTGTTATAATGGAAAAGTAACAACTACCACCATAGAGCACTGATATCTTAAGAACATAACTTTTGATGAAGATGGGATTACATATAAGAATAAGCCCAATCAACAGTGGAGAGAAGAGTTCCAGATAGAGGAAAGAGTACTTATGAAATGCTTGAAGCAGGAGAGAGCTTAGGGCATCCTAAAAACTGAGGTAGCCTCAATGGCTGGAATGTTATAAACAAAGAGAAGAATCGACAGGAACCAACTGGGTACAGTCTTGCTGACTGTGTTATGTAATTTGCAGTTTTCCCTAAATGCAGTGGGAAACAATAACTTAATCAAATGTTTGCTATTAAAATATTATTCTGGTTACAGTGTACTGAAAGAAGGAGACATATAGATGTAGATTGTGAATACTATTAAGAAGCTATTGCAGCAAGCTTAATAAGAAATTATGTTGGCTAACACTAGGAATTGGAAGTGGATTTAATTTATATTTTTGACGTAGAATTGAGAAACTTGGAATTCAATTAGCTGTGGCCTGCACAACAGGATAGATAGTGAAGCACACCAGAAATGGAGCAGCAGAGCGGCTTGGATGGGGGTGGGAAACAGTGAGAGATGAATAATTTAATTTTGGACACAAGTTTAAAACATCCACCAAAATTTGGACATATGTATAAGACCATGTATATACATGTCCAGAGCTCAAAAAGAAGTCAGAATTGAAACTACATATTGAAAACTCACAAACAAGTGCAAATCATAGGAGTGTCTGAGGATGACCACAGATTATGTAGAGGAAAAGCAGGAAAGGGCTCATCACTTCAAGATCAGTTAAGGAGACTTGAATGAAAAAGAGAAGGGATGGAAAAAATCAAGATCATCTAATTCCAGGGGTTCTCATAACACCCATAAGTAGAGAGACAGTAAGAGGGAAACTGTCTGCCATAGAGGCAGGGGGAGGGGTAGGTAGGGATACCAGGGATATTGGTGATGGAAAATGTATGCTGATGGAGGGATGGGTTTTGATCATTGTATGACTGAAACTCAAACATTAAAGTTTTGTAAGTGTAGCTCATGGTGGTTCAATTAAAAATTAGCTAATTAATTTTTTTAATGCCAGGGGTTCAAAGACGGTAAGGAGAAGAAAAGTAAGAATTTCAACAAATGGAATGCTACTACAAATAAAGTAAAATGACAACTAAAATGAGTGCATTCCACTTAAGTCATCTGAGGACGTCCTGATCCTAGGGAATTGTGAGGACAGAAACCAGTCTGGAGTGAGTGAAAAAGAGAGAGGTAAGGAGATGCCCGGAGTCCAAGCAGAAAAGAGTTGCAGCCATGAAAACATGGGAATTTTAGAGAGATTAGGACTGAAAACGGTAACAGTGTTTTTGTTGTTGTTGTTGTTGTTGTTATTACCTTTAACCTGGTCTTATTCTAGTTGTGGTGGGAAGTATTGCGACATATTTTATACACCATCAACAAGATAGAAGAGCTGGTTCAAGGGCCCTAATTACATATGGAGAAAAGACAACTTAGCAAAGAAATGCGCCCAACCCTACAAAAGCTCCATAGACTGCAGCAGATCATGAGGAAAGAACATGGCGGAGTTTTCATCTGAAAGCTTCTTCTCTCTCTCTCTCTCTCTCTCTCTCTCTCTCTCTCTCTCTCTCTCTCTCTCTCTCTCTCTCTCTCTCTCTCTCTTTCTCTCTCTCTTTCTCTCTCTCTCCCCTCCCTCTCTCTCTCAATTCAGAAAAAGACTTTAGGGAAAGGTAAAGAAAAAAGGACAGAGTCCCCAGATTGTGGGAGGGGTCTCCAAAAGAAGGATAGAAGGATTCCCTCTACCATCTCTTTTCAATATAAGCCCATATCATCTTCTGAGAAGGAGGGAAAAGTGAGGAATTTCAAGAAGAATGGAAAATGTAGGAAAGTCCTTGATGAAGGGAGAATGGAGCTTACTTACAAAGTGAACTAGTTTATATGAGGTAGGGAGAAAATAGTTTTAAAATGGTGTTGAAGTCTCCAATGACTATTGTGTTACTGTCATTAACTTCCTTTGGGTCTGTCAGCAGTTGTTTTAAGTATTTTGATAGTCCCTCAGTAGGTGAATAAATATTTGGGGCATGATTCCTTCATGGTGTACATACTCTGATGTTCAAATATTTCATGTAGGCAGCAGAAATTCAGGTTCAGTTTTTGGATCCATTCTACCACTCTGTGACTGGTGTTTAGGCCATTGACATTAAGATAAGTGAGATGAAGGTGGGTTTTTTTGGCATTGTTAGAAGTTACATGTGTTTATGTAGTTTGCCTTATCTTAGAGAAGTGCCTTCAGGACTAGAGACATAGTACAGTAGGTAGGGCACTTACCATGCCAACCCAGGTTTGATCATTGACACGGCCCACAGAGTTCCCCAAGTCCTACTGGTAAGGATCCCTAAACAAAGAGTAAAGAGTTAGTCCTGACCATTGCCACATGCCCTCTTCCCCATCCCTGACCACTCATCAACTCCCCCTTAGGAATTCACACACATACACACACACACACACACACACACACACACACACAACAAAGAAGACACTTTCAAAGTTGGCTCAATGTCTATGAAGTTCCTGAGCTGTGGTTTATCCATAAAACTCTGTTCTTCAAATCTGAATGATAGCCTAGCTGGGTAGAGTGTTCCTGGTGAGGTAGTTATATCACTAAGGTTTTTTATTTATAAATATAAAACATTTTCTTCTGACTCATAAGTGATATTCATTTGATAAATCTGCTATGAATCTTAAGGAATCTCCTTTGTATATAAATCCCCAACTCTGGGAACTTCAGAGATATGATTTATTTGACTAAAGATTCTTCAGTCTGAGACAGTTTGCTAGTGAGTTCTTCCAAACCTTCGGTGGAGTTCCATTCCCAATACTCCTCATGCTCTTTTAGCAAATTGTTAAAATTTGTAAGAATCCTACAAAACCATTTCTATGAGACAAACCTGATACCAAAAGCAGAGATGCCAAAAAGGAAAGCTATAAACCTATATCTCTGAAGAACCTAGATCCTCAACAAAATATTAGCCAACTGAGTCCAAAAGATCATATGTGTCATGACCAAGTAGAATTATTCATCGATACAAGCTAGTTGAATATACATAAATCAATCAACATAATGTACAACATCAACACAATAAAGAATCACTGTATCACTGTCATCCCGTTGTTCATCGATTTGCTTGAGCGGGTGCCAGTTAACATCTCCATTCATCCTTGTCACGTGCTAGTGTAGCCCAATGGCATATTGGGAGCTCTCTCAGGGTCAGGGAGAACCTGGCAAGCTACCCGTGATGTATTTAATATGCCAAAGACAGTAACAATGACGGTCCTCATTCCCCTGACAATAAAGAATAAAAATAAGATAATCATATCAAGAGATGCAGATGTAGCATTTAACAAGACCCAACACCAATTTGTTATAAAAACACAGTAAAATGGAGATTGAAGAAACTTACCTCAATAGAATTAAAGTCATTCACCACAAGCCCACAGCAAATAATATACTCAGTGATGAAAATCCAAAAGTTTTCCCTCTAAGCTCATACACAAGACAAAACTGTCCACTCTTACTACTATTCAATGAGTATTAGCAGTCCTTGCAAACAATTAGGCAAGAAAGAGATATTAAGGGCAACTAGATTGGGAAAAAAAACATCAAACTCTCACTATTTACAGACAACATGACACTAAGAAATTTTAAAAATTCCACACAAAATAGTTCCTTGAAACAAGAAATTTGTACAGTAAAGTGGCAGGCTAAAAAAAAATCAATGTGCAGGTTTTTTCTATATGTAAATAATGAAAGAGAATAGAGAGAAATTTTTTAAATAATACCATTCAAAATTGTGTTTCAGAAAACCAAGTGCCTAGGAATAAGTTTAACAAAAAAGGTAAAATCCATACAAAGAAAACTACAAGACACTATATGTTGAGTTTTTCATCTTACTCAACACGAGATATGATAAATAAGAAGTGAGAAATGGTGGGCTGTGGCGAAGACAGGCCCATGCGCAGGCAGGACACAAAGGCAGCATTAGGTGAACCCAGAGCAGCCTCCCCAGGCTCTTCCAGGAGGATGGGTGGAGGATAGGTGACGGGTGGACTCCCCAGCATCGTCGGATCTCTCCCTTTAGGTGAAGTCATAGTCTTTGTTAAGGCTGTTGTCTTGGTCAGAGTTCCACCAGCCTAGTCTCCTCACAGACCTCAGTCTCCAAAGTCTCAGTTATCCTCCTCATCTTCTTGCTGTCTTCTCTTCATTGCTGTGCTCTTTTTATCTTCATCCTTTGTGCTCTACTTCTATGTTTGTCGTTGTACTCTTCTCTTAAATCCCGTGTTCTGTCCGTGCTGTTGTAATCTGTCTCATACTTCTGTCTCCTGTCCATGCTGTTGTCTTCTTCAGTTTCTGTCTCTTGTCTCTCTGTCTCTTGTCTCTGTCTCTGTCTCTCTCTGTCTCTGTCTCTGTCTCTCTCTCTCTCTCAGTCTCCAGTCAGCATGCTGCCATTGTCTTCTCCTTTCTTCTTCCGACCTCTTCTAACCCTGTAACCTTCTGACGAGACCATCTGACCATCTGATCTCTCACACCTTCTCTCCCTCCCAGCCCCTTGCAGCATAGTTTATATAGAAATCATGTAGGGTGGGGATACAAAGGTGGGGTTAAACATTAACAAATCAACAAAGAGAGGTAAGGCCACTCCTCCAGGAGATCAACTCAAGGACAAAATCTCATCTGAGGAGATTACTCCAGATTACTAGGAGATCCAGTCAAGGATGGGATTCCATCCAGGGTGTGTTGCTTTCTTCTTTTCTCAGTAATCCACTGAAATAGTTGTAGTAAATTTACTTCTTATACTATTTCTAACAATGTCATTTTGTATGAAAATAGTAAGAGATATATAAAGCTTAAAGTTTGGTTCTTCCTGAGGACATCTGACTACGTATTCCAGACCACAATCCTCAGGCCAGGTTAATCTTCCTAACCCCAGCAGGGTCAGTACCTCTTTTGGGTCATGACAGAGTTTGTCCATGATGGTGCTCTTAACTTATAGTTAAGTATTATGGCGCTTAACCTGGCCCTTTTCAATGCCAGAGTAGCACACAGCTTGCCCTGGCCCATCAGTCCCTCGTCAGGACCCTCCTCTTGGAGTAGTAGGAACTAAGGGCAACTGAGGCTTAAGTCAAGTAAACATGGATTCTCAGGAGTAAATATTATTTTGAAGTCAATTAATTGCCATGTTACATAACATAGCATCAATTGTCTTCCTGTGTCTATACAAAAAGGAAATTGCTAAATAAACCATACAAATGACATAAAGGAAAGAGAAAAGCAATATAGGATTATTAGTTGTGCCTCAGTTGCTCTGTTATAGGAGTGGCTCAATAAACCTTAAGCTCCCTGCAGGGGCAGCAAGTGTTATCCAACAACTATAGAAGAAATAAAAGATGGCAAGATGAATTGAAAACACATCCCCTATTCATAGATTGGGATAACTAATAGTTTTTGTTTTGGATTGGTTCTTGGTTTGGAGGCCACACCCAGAGATGTTTAGGGTTACTCCTGGCTCTGCACTTAGGAATTACTTCTCGAAGGCCTCAAGGGACCATATGAGATGCCGAGGATTGAACTGGGGTTGACTGTGTGCAAGAAAACACTTTACCTGCTGTACTATCTCTCTGGCCCTATGATTACTATTATTTACAGATATGATCAAACACTATTGAAATTTATATGGAATACAAAATTTCCCTCCAGAATACCTGTTATATAATTCTTCCTAAAGTTTAAGTAGGTGTATATTATTAGGATTCTCATTGTGTGTGTAAATAAACTGAAGCACCAAAGAACAGCTAGGTGGAGGAGGCATTCAAACCCAGGCCTCCCAGGCTCTCAGTCCCAGTGTTTAGCTATTATGCAAGATGCTTCTCAGAAGACAAAACCTCTTTGGTGTAATTCCGCAAAGACACTGAAGTTTGCCAAGGTTTAAAACTGACCTGTTCCATCTTTAACACTTCTCTGCAACCCAACACTAGAGGAGGCAGAAAAAGATAGCGATTCTGCCCAGCATGGAAGAGAAGTGTCAGAATATAGCTTGAAAGCTCCAACAGAAATAGGAGGGCCAAGGTCCCTGGACCTCCTTATTTTCAGAATGTGCTAGGAGTGATTTCTCTGGATTCTTTGTGAACATAACCATAAAATATGTTCGGAGTTTGAAGTCCATAGTACTGGAATTATCACCTAAGCACTCTAACTCACATTCTTGTCATGCTACCTTCTCACTGGGTGTCACGAAAACAAAATATGTGGTGAGGCTCTTTTATGTCATTCCCCAGTGAAGACTCTGCAGACTCCCATAGACACCTCTGAGATGCAGATCTCAGACAGTAAAAAGAGGTGGGTGTCATAGCTCCAATGATGTGAAAGAAAGAAAAGCATGATTGTAGGAGCCTGCGAAACCAAGCATAAAAAGACATGAAATACACTTGGTTTAAGCTGCATATATGAACCAATTTGGATTTATCAGAAATCCTTTGTGGGCCAACTTGACGGAGAATTACTTACTCAGTCTGGAGAGGTGTGAAGACCTAGCAGCTGCCTCGAGAAGGCTTGTTCTGTGTTTAAGTCTGGAATCTTCCCAGCATATTACATCTCTAGGGCATTCTGATTTCCCCAATGAGTCCATGATTGCAATCACAGAATGCCAGGCGGAAATTTGTCACTAAGAACCTCATGATCAGTGAACCTATGCTTTGATTCTCAGGGTCACATTCTAAACAGGATGTTCTCTCTAAATCCTTACAGGATTTCTTTATAAAACTATCTGAACCAAGCCATAGCTCTTTTTCCCTTCCTGGACTCCTAGACTTATCTCAGACTCAGGGAAGGCACCAGTCCCTAGCACTAGAAGCCCTGGTACCAACTCTCCTAAAACCATGTCATTCTGCATTCATTTGTACTATACAAAAATATATATATGAAACTAATTTCTAAGGCCAGGGAAAACAGGGGCCAGGAGAACTGGTCAATGGTTAGAAGTTACCATACAAGTGTGGGGGAGGGGTGCAAAGGATAGTTAAGATATAGAGGAGTACAGTATGACAATGATAGTTAGAAATTATCACTCTGGACAAGAACTGGGTGCTGAATGTAGGTAAATGGATATACATGATAACCTCTCAGTATCTGTATTGCAAAAATAGTGCCCAAAAGGAAGGCTTGGAGGGGGGGGGCGCAAAGAAAGTTTCCTGTCATAAAGGCAGGCTGGGGAGGAGGGGGGTGATGGGGTGGTGGGAGAGACACTGAGGACAATGCTGCTGGGAAATGTACATTGGTGGAGGGATGGGTGCTGGAACATTGTATGAACCAATTTGGCTTGGTTCCCAGACCCAATCATAAACAGCTTTCTATTTCACTGTGATTCAATTTTTTAAATAAAATAAAAAATAAAACCCTTTATTACCCTTCACAGACAACTCAGTAAGGGGAGTAAGGTGAATCAAGTGAGGTACAATAGAGTAGCTGACCTGTGAATACCCAGAATGTAAATTACAGAGCCAGGATCCAAGTCATTTTGATCACAGATAAGGGTCTATCTGCATCAAGCACCATGTCTATCCATGGTGTCTAAATTTGCACATTGCCAGGAATCTACTGTTGTGTGCTGCATCTCATGCATTTCCAATTATTCTATAAACTAATAGTTCTTAGAGTCTAAGGGCTTGGTTTTTGTTCTATTTGGTTTATCCATTTATTTAGTTTTTCTATATCCCACATATGAGTGAAATTATATGGCATTTGTCTGTAGCAGTCTGACTTCTGTCACTAAGTATAAAACTTTCTAAAAGGTTGATCCTTCTATATCTATCCGCGCGAATGAAAAGGATTTTCTCCTTTTTTTATAGCTGAGTGTAACATTGTATTTATATACCACACTCTTGACTCAATCACCTATTGATAAGCACTAGGTTGGTTCCAGTTCTTGGCTACTGTAAACAACACTGCAATAAACACTGGAATGTAATACCACATTATCTTTATTTGCATCATAAGTTCAAAAATGCATTATACTACTGTAAAAACAATTGTTATATGTAGCCAGATTTTGTTCACTTACTCTCTGTGATTGGGAGGCACAAAGAAACACTAGCTCTATTATAATATTTATCATAGAACATATTTTCCAACCTATTTCAGCTTGCTGCTTTAAAGGCTTCTAGACCCATTTCATCCTCATTCTTAACTTGTCTTAAAATGAATACCTGATCTCCAAGTGTGAATCTTAATTCTGTGTCCATCTGAACTCTGTCCACTTGCACATCTCAGACAAGATGACACTGTCAAGCAAACGAGCAGCCAGAACATATTTAATAGGACACTCCCTATTCCCCCTGGGATTTTTCTCTTGCCAGATGTAAATTCTTCCTTCATCGACAAAGCTAATTCTCTTTGAGCCACAGTTCCAAGTTGCTTATATATTCATCTCCAGAAGTATGTCTTTTTTTTACCAGTGTTGACTCACTACCATTGCCAAAAAGATGAAGCCAAGTGGCTTTCATTACTTCAATAAAAGCATTAAAAAATGAACAATATTCATAGGGTTTGAACCCTTTACCACTGGCAAAGTATACATGATTATCATATTAATATTTTTCATAAATATGAAAATTTCAGAATGTAATTTGGACAGATAAATTTACCCCATTTTACAGATCACAAAAAATACACAAATGATATCCTCCAAGCTAACATATTGGGTTGGAGAGACAATACAAGGGTAAAGGCGCTAGCATTACATGAAGCTGATCCCAGTTCTATCCCTGACACTGTATATGGTCCCCTAAGCACAAATGTGACATCTTACCATATTACCAGGAGTAGCCCCTGAGTACCACAGAATATATCACCCTCCACAACACACACAAAAGACTAGCAACTAATTTGTGGAGTATAAAATAACATAATATGAGACTAACATCCAAGAACAATAGATACAAGGGTCAGGAAGATTGCTCCACAGTTGGAAGCCTGTCTCATATCTGGGGGAGAAGGCAGCTGGGATACAGAAGGGATCACTAAGTCAATGATGGTTGGAGGGATCACTCAGGATGGGAGAGGTGTGCTAAAAGTAGATAAAGGACCAAACATGATGACCTCTCAATAGCTGTATTGCTACAAAAGTAGAGAGAAAGAAGGAAATTGTCTGCCATAGAGGCAAGGAGTAAGGGCAGGTGGGGGTGAAGGGAGGGATACTGGGGAACATTGGTGATGGAAAATGTACACTGGTGGAGGGATGGGTGTTCAATCATTTTGCGAATGAAACTCAATCATGAAAGTCTTGTAAATGATCGCCCTGTGATTCAATTAAGAAATAAAGAATTTTAAAAAGGCTAACAGACTCTATGGTAAAAGTAAGCAAAGAGTTGGTACATTTTTCTATTATGCAACCATCATTAGTATCTAAACCCAGAAACTTATCATAAAATTGCTTCAGTTTAAATTTTTATTGCTTTTTCCCTCATATAATTTTTGTGATACAGATGATGCTTGGCTTTTAATAGATACATATTATATCAGCAGGAAATAATTTAATGTTTGTCCCTTCAGATAAAGTATCCAAAATGTTTCCCTAACAAAACACAATTTATTTTCATTAAAGGCTTTATGGTGAATGAGCAGCAGTGGCACTTTGGCAAATCATTTCTTATCTTACATCTTGAAACAAACGGACAAATACAGCATAAAACTCTACAGCAAACATCTCTCCAAATAGATGGATGGTTGGCAAAGGCAGTGGGGCAGGTAGAAGGTACAAGAACCCAAAGTTGGTGATGAAAGTTAAAAAGTGCAAACTTTTAG